>NC_133301.1:10311993-10911993 GCF_005239225.2 Populus alba | reverse complement strand
TTACAATTTACATGAGATACAAACAAATGTGAAAGGCAACAAAACAAATCTAAAAACCAGAAAGGTTATCTTCCCTACCTTTCAAAAATATGCAAGAGAATAGGTGCGGATCACTTTCAGCTTCCCTTGCAAGTTTTTGACTGGGATATTCAGATTTACCTCCTAACAAATCCCAAAATTGTTCAGATTCTGAACCTTCCTTTTGTGGCTTAGACTGCATATTTGGCTGCAGAAATTTCACAGGTAAACAAGACCATTAAAGAGCCCAGTTTACACCAAAATAACCTGAAAACTAAAAATGAGCTTCTTTATGCATGCAACATAAAATTTTGGAAGACAAAGTAATTCAAGAACTAATTTGATATAAGAATAATTCTCAGTACGAGCATATCTGACCATAAAAATGATGCATCTCCATGTAATTATATCATCCATTATGGATAATTAGTTAAGTAAATAAAACGAAATCTGTACATCCCATATCAAATTACTTAAAGAACTTATTAGGAAGAAATATCAAACCTTTATCAAATCCAGCTGCCTTTCAATAAGTTCCTGGTCCTCTGAAGTAGTAAGGTTTCCAGACCACGTAAAAACAGAGGATTCATTATGTAATATGTAACAGTAGGAGGAATTCAGTGATGATGCAACCTGATTGAATTTCAATGAAAAGGATAAAAGGGTAAGTATCATCTTGTATACACAACAATAAGGAACCTGAAAAACTACATACTACACAAAAGTTGAAGTCTTTAGGGAATTATATTTGGTAATACCAAATTACTAGGACCTGTTTAAAAATATTAAACACTCTTTTCATAAACTGCTTACACCTTAACATGTACGAGACAATTTAATATAACCACAAATATGATTAAAATTTTAGTAAATTTGGCAAAGAATTTAAGAGTAATTTTGACAAGTCAATTTAATTTTTATTCTTTTTCCTTATTTTCTCTCCATCACTTCCCTTTTCCTAATGAGAAGACTTGTGCAACTCAGCCTGGAAATGCAATTCAATTCAGGAAATGTGTTAAAACATTCACGGCCACTTCTAAGACATCTCCAAAGCAATGAACAAAAGATTATGGATATTGGTATCATGTTGAGTATAAATTGTCTAGGAATGAAAAAGGGCAATCAAGAGTGAGGTAAAAAATAGTGCATAGACTAAAAATAGTAAGATATTCAATATCACACTGCACAACAAACTGTAGAAACAATGATAAAGGCACATACTGGCTCAACTTGTATAGCCTGCATATTATCAGGTCCAGAACCCTGAACCCTGAATAACGCAACACCATCCTCCTTGCATGTCTCATCTGGGAGTTCATTTTCAGCAATATATTTCTTGTAACCAGAGCTATGACCACCCTGATAAACTTTACAATTAGCTGATTTGGTTGAAAGTTGGAAAAAAATATTAAAAACTAAATTATTGACACTAAATTCTTGATTGAAGTTTCAGCGGATGTGTCACAAACTCACAAACCTTAAATACAATAAAGCTCTGGAAGATTGAAAAGAACTGGATAGGCTCATTTCCTTCAAAGATGCGAGCCTGATAATTAATAACAAGATAGAATCAGAAAAGGTCCCAAATATGTACAGCAATCTCCTCCTTACAACAACAACAAAAAAAAGTAATTACTGGAAAAAAGAATACTACCTGCGCTGGTAGAAACTTTAATGATTCAACCATCTTGCTCGCCAATGAAATAGCAGAAGCTCTTTCCTCCTATTTTTCAATGAGAAATGTATTGTAAGAGGTAAACTAATAGGCTCCATATATTAGCACCTAGAAGAGGTTGCATTACAAAACTTCTAGAAAGGGCAAAGAAAGCAAGACAAGACCTCTTATTCATGTGTACAAAAATATATGAAAATATGGGTTTTGTACATAAATAATTTTAGCCTGCATAGAGCACCCATCCTGCTTCCAGCAGAATACTATATGTAGGAAAAAATATTTACATGCGTAATCATCCACTATTCACAATTAAGAGCTCATTTTTTTAAATATATAAAATTGTGCACCCTCTCCATAAAATAGAGCCAACCACTGTTGAGATTAAAACAGAAAAACCATTAACCAGAATCAATAAAGTTATTTCCACCTCACATTTAGCTTAGCAGATGCATGGCCAATGATTTGACGAATATATGACAATAAAAATATATTTGACGAATATATTTGTGTCTATACCCCACTCAAAATGAGAACAACTGGGAAAAACATAAAAATGCACAAGTAGCAAAAGAGAGAAGGGGAAGAAAAGCTCTTAAGCTAGTGAAAGTTGTAGGGACAACAAAGAAAAGCCATGAATTCTAACACAAGGAGGCACATACAAATATTAACAATTATCGGATGTTTGTCTCTACAATGCCAATACCACGATTAATTAAACACATTAACACTGTGATTTTATTTGTACCAAAAGTCCAGACAGAGCATTGCTCAACTGTCTGGCTAATACTATATCACTGATGAACAGTGTGAACAAGCTGTTTTTTGTGCTAAAACATTTCACATGAACAAGCTACATTTTATGCTTAAAACACTTTCACTTTCCCAATAAACAAGAGGTCCAGAGCATAATGCGTGAAATGAAACTAAGAAAACAATGCAATGATAGCATTCTGTGCTAGACACTGGAATGCCCCACTCCTATTTTGTGACATGTCCCAAAAGGTATTAATGACAGCACCAAATGATCAAAATGAAATAGGGGCACGAGTTAGTATAGGATGCTTGACATTCACCTCAACACTCTTCTTCCCAAACCAAGTTCCTATAAGATATTCTTCCCTGTCTTCTCCTGGATATGAATACTGAAAAATATAGCAACCTCCACTGTAAAATTTTGACTGATTTGCAGCAGGAATGAGAATCTTTTCCTGGTCATTCACACTCCAAACCTGTGCAATCATGGTAGAGCTATAATTAGAACCTAATCAGAAAGTATTTTCTGTGGATATGACTAGTGAATTAAGAGAACATAAATTTGATTTTGGAGAGGAATTGCATTCAAAAATACAAATCTAAACTGCCTAAGAAGCATTTCAGAAATACTTGGAATCTTTTTACTTTGAAATGAAACAATACAGGAAAGACTTGAGCTCTTTGTTGTTCAACTTAGGTTGAGATTTGCGTTCTTTTACATAGTAAAATTATAAATGAGATCTGAATTCAGGGTGGGGGATGGGAATAAACAATGGGCATCCTGCCAGTCCTAGGATCCAAAGTCCAAACCTAATCAATTGGCAAAACTAGGATAATATATACAGCACCTGCAAATTCCCAGTGACATCAATGTATGGTTGAGGTTCTTCTTTCACAGGAGCAGTTTTCAACAGACCATTGACATTAACCCCCTGGCGTCTTAGAAGTGCTGTAGAATCATTGAAAAGAAGATCCATTGAGCGTTGGAAAATGGTGATAAGAATGAATGATACCTAACACTAATGATGGTCGTGATTGCTTCAAGAATAAAAACCAAATACAAGAATAAAATCTATGAGATAATTCAATTGCTGACCTGCCACTTTTCCTCTACCATCCTCAGACACAGTCACGTTAGTTGTCTGAGGCCACGATTCAAATTTTGATCTAAACATCACCGTCTCAAACCCCTCAATTACACGAGCAATGTGGGAATTTGGACGTTCAGCAGCACGGACTAACTCCTGATCAGCAGGATCAACAACAAGCAAAGAAAATTGAGAATTTATATCATTGCAGACATTCTATGATCTCCATATTGCAGATGGGATAAAGTATTACTTCCGCTGCTCCGCTGGCACTTTTCCTTTCGTCAAGAGAAGTATTTCTCCCCATCCATACAAAGACTTCAACTCCACAATCTAGAATGTAACACTTATTGGTGTCCAGCAACTCCCTTGTCAAAGAATCAGCTTCAACAGGTTCTGCCTGTCCCTTCTCAACACTTTCATGTAAAAGGTTATTTGTCAGAACTACATCATTATTGTACATGATAGTTCATCCATCATATCTCCCATCAAACTCAATATTAAATGTAGAAAATCAAAGCATATGTATTGATTGCCATATATTTTCATTCATTCTCCAAATAATTAAACCCAACAAGTTCTACCTTATCAACACTTGAAAGGCAACACATAAATTGATTAGGATAAAATAATATTGTTACAACTCTAAATATTATTGTTTGGTTCCATAATTCAGTAAAACAGTGAATCTTATATTTAACACAAGATGCCAAAGAAAAAGTTTCGGTGTATAATTATACAGTTTTGGTAATTTTTTTTGCTGAAAAGAAAGGTGATTCATGCTAACTATTATCTTTCATAGAAAACCCTCAGAAACAGTTCAGAGAAGACAGAAAGGAGACAGATATAATTCAAGGTAATGATGCATATGGATGTATCTGTTTCTACTAGATGATAACAATTAGTAGAGTAGATAAAAGACTTATGGCATGCAAGGATATGTCATTGGAGAAAGGAATTTGAGAGAAGACATTACTGAAACAGCTTAGTAGGAAAAGAAACATCAGTCTTATCCTCATCACTAGTTGTTTTCCTTGGAAGTGGAGCAAAGCCACCAAAGAAACCCCAGAACTCTCCAGTTTCAGCATCAGCCATCAATTTTCCATCCTCTATGCGAAAAGGGCAGATAACTCGAATCAAAGAACAATAGTTGTAAACTATCAATATGGTAGTCTCCAGTCTAATTCTCTACTTACCAACAGCAGCCACCTCACATTTTCCATCATGATAAGTATCTTTGATGTACTGAACCACCTCTAAAGCTTTAGCTCTCTCTTGAATGGATGAGTTGGAGCCATTAAATTGAAAAATTTTTGACTTTGTATCAAGAATAAAAATATCATCGTGGTTGAGTGAGGATCGAGCAAAAGGAACCTGCCAACAAAAGGTTACATGCTTAATATAGAGACAATAATTGATAATAATGATAATTCTTCCTGATAAATACAAACTATAACTTCACAGACTTGCCTCATTCACATGGACAACGTGTTTTCCTCTACAAACAAACAAGTGTGTCTGGTGTTCCATGGCCTCAGCTTGTTTGAATCCAGATGCGACTCCACCTTCTTGAGGTATAATACATGGTTTAAAATAAGATAAGAACTTCTCAGTTTCATGTCCCTGCACTTCACGATACTGCACAGCACGGCCTCCAAGAGCAGCATCTAGTTCAACTGTTTTAATGGCAGCAGCACCTGCTTCATCCTATTTTAAAAGAGTGTGGTCACAAGATGAAAGGCATAGAGCACAATTCCAACAATGAAAAACATCTGGAAAATGAAAAACAAAGACTCACCTGAGAGGTATCTTTACCTAGCCAATAATGAATATCATGACGTAAGGAACCACTTTTTAGTGCAGTTGTCTGCAGGGAGAAACAAATATGGCCTCATAATAATAAAAATTAATGAAAATTTTTTCATTCTGAAATATCAGAAAATCAAAGAATTGGCTTCACCTTTCAAAAAACAAAAGTATAAGAAGCAGCTATATCACTCACTCAACAAAACAGTACCAATTTATAGACAGAATTAGTTAATGCTCTAAAACAGTGCGCATGATAGAGATCAAACAGATACGACTCAAAACAGAAGCAAAACCACTTGCCAGTGTCTTCTGCTTTTCTCTTTTGAGAATGAAACATGAGCCTTCTTCCCATTCATACTCAACAAGATCTTAATCAACAGATCTTTGTTTTTTCCATTTCCCTGTCTTTCTAAGGCTATATTCTATTTATGCTCACACAAAATTACTTAATGTTCATTTGTCATCTACTTATCCTTTCTTCCCTGTTCACTAAGTCAACTTCCTAATAAGTACAGAAACATTAAAAAGGACATCAATGCACATGGATAAACATCTTCGAGAACCTTGCCACAACTTCTACTTGATTAGTCATATTTCTCATGATTGAAGTTAGAGGAAAGACCTCCAAACATCCAAAATCATATAACCAACAATTCACTCAATGATATGATCATATGAACCCTTTCCTTTTGCAACCAAATAAAAAACACACATGCAGGTGCAGATGTGTGTGCACATAGACAAGAAACACAGTGGATAGGAAACAAAACACCAACCTGTAAAATTACATAGGAGTCCCCAGTAAAAAAATTTCCATGAGAGGACTTCGGCACAGGAACAGGACGAAAGTTTTCAATCCGCCATATTTCAAGTCCACTATATATTGTCAAGGACGGTATGGTCAGAAACAAATCAATTGGAAACTATATCTATCTAAGATTAACATAAGTGATTGTAATAATTCTCACCCCTTGAGTTATTGTGCAACTAAAGTATATGCTACATTAGGATGTAATAATTCTAATCCCTTGAGTGTTACTATGCAACTAAAATATATGCTACATTTCAAGAATCAGAACTTCCAGTGAGCAACTCATGAAAAAAGAAATTATAAGTGAATAATTCAAATATGCTTGATATATTATCAAACAAAGGATACGCCTTTTGTCCAGCTCCCTGAAAGGCCGAGTCTAAATCTCTCATGGAAACAGCCATACTGTTTCTGCTCTTCAATTATTTGGATTGCCACAACTCCAGGCAGAATATAGGGAAAGGATTACCCTGAAATAGAACTATCAGCATTTATGTTAGGTAATGGAATAGAAAATAAAAGATGTGAACTACTTGAAAAGGCATAGATAACTAAATAATTGCAGGCAACAACATTGTAGAATGGAGAGAAGATGGCATTCAGAAACTTCTTGGTATGAAGCAAACAAAATAATTTCACAAGTAAAATAGATTAAAGTAAAAAATAATTGATATCCCATGCATATAGTACAATTTGAATCAAAACCATGCAAAACAGGTAAAGATTTCATCATAAATCCAACATGCTTGCATGACTTAATTTTGCAAGTAAGGTATGACAGAACTGAACTATTTCCAAATTGAATAGCTGCTCAGCATGAACTCTTAAATCAGACAATGCATGCTTAAACATATATCTTATCTCCAAAACTGAGCATCAATTATAAAATTTGTCTATGGAAAAGGAGGAGACTGACAGAAAACTGCTTGCTAACACTTTACAGAAACCTCTTAAACAGTGGAAACAAATACCTTATAAGATAAGCCTCATTGGCGGAAGCTCAGGAAGTATATAATTTCCCAAGAAGAGTTGTCTAAGATAATTCTAAAATTGAGTGTCCCCATTTACAAATAATGTTTTAGAGTCAAATTCAAAGTTAACAATAAGAACTTTCCACAGATTATGCATATGTTTAGATTCTGTTACTGACTCAGATGTTCAAACAAAATTTGCAGTCTCAAATTCATTACCACATTGTATGTTGAATCCTTTTCTGAATCCCAGACAAAGAGCTTTGGTGGATGATATTATCATTCAATTTTGAGAAACTAAAACTACGAAATCCCTGATACATATGTACTCACATCTACCTTTTCCAGATAGAGTATCTATCACAGGTTTCAGCAACTCCACATGTTTTCTCATATCTGAGATATCAGTAACTAAGTCCCTATCATCACATCTACAGAGGAAATCAATTATCCATAGTCACCTCATAATACTAGATCATTAGCTTCTTGCTCAGGTTCTTAGTTCCACAAAAGTACCAAAGAACTCCATCCTCAGCAGGATAGATACTGAAACATAATTGAAAGATCTATGCTATAAATTCTAGACCTATGTTTAGGATAATAATACACAAGATGCCAATGCCATTCAGAATATGAACTAGTCCAACGAAAAATATGGATTTTGAAATGTGAAATTAGCCTCAAACTCAAAGGAACAACTGTTTCTATCTCCCATCTACTTCGGCCAACCCCATAAAACATTTGCCACCAATCCAAGTAGACCCCAACATCAAATAGTACGATGTTTTGTATACTCATATGGTGGTGTTAAAATAGGTAACCAACCAATAAATGACAAAATATCAAGACAAAATAATACAATAAAAATGACACTCAAAAACCAAGACAATGCCGTTATATGAAATCAATGAACCCCGGATAACATCTGCATCAGAACATGGAGCGAAAAACAAGAAAATCTTGGCACACAAACCAATGATCAAACCAAAACTAGAAGAGAACCAAAATATTAGAGAATAACATATTAACAAAACCTACATTGAAAACGCAACAATCTAAAACTTCCCCAATACCGAAATTCAGAAATAAAACAATATTTTACTCAAACACACATCAACCGATGCAATTTTGGGTTGATCAAGTAGCCCACTATTGCCAACATAAGCTAACGTGACCCAGATCAATAATAATAAAAACAAATCTCAAAACACCAGATCAAGCCCAAAGGATCCAAAACAAAGAAACCAAAGTATAAACAATACAATTTTTTGCTACTTTCAATAAAAACAAGAAAACCCAACACGTCAAAATCCAGACAGGAACCAAAACAGTCAAAATTTGTGGTATACTTTACTGGATTTAGCAAAAGAGATGATAATTCAAAAATCCCAGATGCTAAAAAACATGGGAAATTCAAAATCTTGAAATGCAAATGAAAATACCTGGTCTTTGAAGCTGGTAATCCAATAAAGAAGCAACCCCAGATCCAATCCAATAAAAAAAATTAAGAGAAAATTAGAAATTTCTTTTTTTTTTTCTTAATTTCCTCCTCCTTGTTTTAGTATCAAAGACAGAGAAAAGCTGGACAGGCTAAAAGGAAAGTTGAGAGAGAGATAAAGGTGGGGTTAAAGAGAAGAAGAAAAGAAGCGAGAATAGCAAATGAAGTATAGAGCGAGAGAAAAAAGTTAGAGAGAGAAAGAAGGGAGTTGGAGGGAATGATGTGTTGCCAGACGTGCTTATCACTAACGGCAACAAATGCCACCCCACAAGAACATATGAATTCTTTCGTTATTTGCATTTTCCTATTTCCATTAGTAGTGCTATAAATATTGTATTTTTGTAATTAAAATTTCCAACAACAACAATTAAAGAATAAGAAATCCCATTGTCAAATCAAATTTATAACATTATTATTATGGAGAGATTTGAGATGAAGAGATTTCTTACCAATGTGGATTTTGTTAGAAAAAAGTTTGAAATCTAGGTTAATATATATATATATATATATATATATATATATATATTAAAAGAGCTAGAAAGGCTTGGGGCTTGCTCTTGAAATGGTAAATAATGCTCATAATCCAATTATTTTAGAAAAATAGGATGAGAAAACTTTGGATGTGACGAGGATTGAATTAGAAATCCAAGTAATGATTACTCTAGAGAAGGTTTCATTTGAAAGTATATAGAATGAATGATAAAAGGAAAAGGTTAATCGACCTTTTTGACTTTATAAAATCTAGTAAATCGAAAAACAGTTGAAACCCTGTAATAACAATAATATAGTCTTAACCTAGATCAAGTTTATGATATTTGCTGCCAATTAGGGTTATATTTGTCAAATAAAAAAAGAAAATAAAACTGATAAAGTTAAAGAAAATTTTAAAAAAATTCATGTATCCTTGTGTGAGGATTATTTTATTAACCTCTTGCTAGATGTAGAATTTACTGTTCTTGTTGTTGATGAAATCAGATTCTATTATATTCTTGTGAGTTGTGATTTGCCATCTGTATCAACAAGAGGTAAGTAAAAACAATTGAAAATTTGATTAAAATTAAAAATCTAGAAAAAAATAATTGAAAAAACATAATCATAAAAAAAAACCGATTAAATCAATTAAAATTTTTTTTAAAAAAAACTAACCGATTCGATTCAATTTTTGGTTTTATAAGCCTGAAAAAAAAAAATATAAAAAAAAAGAAAAACTGAACCAAATTAAACCCAAATAAAAAAAACCAAGTTAAACCGAAAAAACTAAGGGTTTTTGTCTTGCAAATCCAAAAAAAAAAAATCAAAACCGGTCGGTTTGAACCAGTTTTAGTTTTTTTTAAAAAAAATTAATTTAATTATTTTTTTTTATAAAAACCAAACTAGAATTAATTACTTCTAATATCAATAAAGACTGTGGCATCACTAAACTAAAGAAGAAGAAGAAGAAGTTGAAGTACCCTTATGAGTTCAATCTTTTTACCAGGCATAATGGATTGTAATTCTTTATGTAATCAGAATCTTTATGCATTTTTTTTATGTAGAATGTGCATCTGTTTTTTTTTTTTTTTATAACTGATTTATGTTTTGTCAAAAAAAAAAAACAAAGTAAATGAAAAAAAAAATGGAAAGTAGAGAGACGATATGAGAATGATTGGTAGTTGTATATGGTCACTTATTGAGGTACCTCATATTAGTACCCATCCTATAACTACATTTCATATAGATTTACAACCTATATTTTTAAGCAATTAGGTTCTGATAGCATGAAATCTTTTATGTGGTCCTTCTATAGAAAATAAGATGAGGGTTTGGCATGAAATCTTTTATTTGATCTTTTTAAAAGGTGGCTTAGTGGTAAAAAATTAGGACTAAAAAATTTGCTTTTTCTATGGTCTCAGGTTTTGAGTCCTGTGGTTATTTATATGATGGCCATTGAAAGCATACATGGTCATTAACTTCAGAGCTCATAAGATTAGTTGAAATACGTTTAAAGTAGCCCGAATACCCAAGTTAATAATAATAATAAAAAAAATGATGATGTTTTGGCATGAAATCTTTTATTTGATCCTTTTATTAAAAAAAAAACATGTGTAACAATCTCTATTGGTTAAAGGCCCAGTTGAAATAAGGGTTAGGGTTTTTTTTTATATGTTTAGGGACTCTATCGATTAATATATAAATTAGGGAACCAATTTGAAAAAATTCTATCGGTTAATATATTTTCTTGTACTTGATGTAAAGTTAAAAACAGGCTTGATGCTAGGTAAGTCCTAACCAGTAACTCTACTTCTTCGAAAAAAATTTTAGCACTTTATGCTTCCCTTGTACTAGCCATGAGACCTTTAAATTTGTTGAATTAAAACTTTTGAGTTGGGTCTCTGTAATAATTATCTTATTTTAACTTGATATTTTATATATATTTTCACAGTAAAACATATTAACATAAATAAGTTTTATTTTTATCAGTATGCATTATAAAAAAAATCACATTTATTGTTTTTTTTAATAATTTATATATAAAAAAAAACTAGCTCAAGATTTAAATGGAGATGCTAGTATACAAGTTTCCTCTAATTTTTCTTTGTTTTGATTTTGTATTATGAAATCAAACAATTTTATTTGACTCAACTTTGGTGTGATTATGTATATGAATTGTCACATAAGTTGATTTTACTATCTTTATGAAAATAAACATATATTACCAAATAATCATGTACATTAATGTTTAATTTTGTGTAGCAACTAATGGAACTTGTTACTATTATGTTTTTTTTTATGTCATAACCTATTTTTGGATTATTCCTCAAATTTATCTTCTGTCTTTCCAAAATAAAAATAAAATAATGATAGCGAGATGATTAGCATTTTGAAAAAAGCAAACTGAGAGAATTTCAAATGTAGAAAAAATCAAGCTGCAATTTTGGATGAAATTAAGAGCCTAATTGCACCCTATTTTATCAAAAACTGGAGAAATAGTGCAAATTTAAGATTAAGTTACATGATTTTTGGACAAATCAACATAAAAATTAAGCTTAATGACATAATTAGATTTTTAATAGGCCAATTTGATCTAATCATGGGCCATATTAAAGTTTAATTATGTTTTAAAATTAATTTAGGTCCAATTAAAAGATTTAATTAGGTGTAAGGACTTAATTATACTTTAAATGGGTCAAATTAATTTTATTAAAGGGTTAATTGGTGAAACATTAAGTTTAGGGGCCCAATTTGGACTTAATTGAGAAGATTAGAGTTTTAGGAAACTAAATTTAATTTTTACAAAATCAATTGATTTCAAATCAGAAGTGAAATAGTAAAAAAATCAAAGTTTTAGGATCAATTAAGGGTTAAATTGAAGAGATTCGCAACCAAGAATCATTTTGCAAAAAGCACCAAACTACAAGGACCTAATTGATTGAAATCAGGGGTGAAATTTAAAAAAAAAACCAAAAGATTAATGATTAATCAAGGGTCAAAATACATAATCCAAGACCATGGACTAATGTGAAAAAGGCACTAAAATTCAAGGCTAACATTGAAGTTTGGTGGGGGCAAAATTACATAAAATTAGAAGTTTATGGTCAATGTTCAATTAGGAGTGCAATTGAAAGAAATTAAAAGCTAGAGGACCAAATTGAACTTTGATCAAATCCTTATATCAAAACTGTAAAAGCAAAAACAATGTTATTCTATTTAAATGAAACGACTTGTTTTGACCAAAACAATGTCGTTTGAACAATAATAATAATAAAAAAAAAACACACACTAGACAACGAGTCGTCTGGTACTATTTATTATCATCCTCCCTTTTTGCTAGAAAAGGTGCTCAAGTAGCCACTTTCTAGGGATATTTAATGCTTCATCTCTCCACCAATTTTGACCAAACTTGCACGTAAAAAATGGTCTGACATCTAACTACACCCTAGTATGGTTTTGTTTGGTCAATTGACACCATAGCAGCCTCAACGCCACCCTAAAGTGACCAATTCAACCAACCTTTCTATAACAACCTTTTCAAGCAATGATGGCAACTTCGATCCAAAAGTTGGGATCTTTCCAAGTTGAATCAAGGGCCAAGATTTGACACCATAAAAGACAACATGTCCCTTTTCCACCCCTTATAAATAGGGGTGGATTCCATAGCTAGAGGGGGAGAAATTATAGGCTAAAGTTTGAAAAAAACCAGTCCACACCCTTTTTTTTTCATTATCATCTTTCTCCTTCTCTGCCACCAAAACTTCGACCATTAACCACCTCACCATCGACCTCTCTATTGACAGCTCCACCATGAGTCGTCAACACAACCATTAGCCATCCACCCCTATGTCTAGAATAACCACAGTTAAGTCCTTCTTCTCCACCATAATCTTCTCCTCCAACAACCTCAGTAACTTAGTTGACATCACAAAGCTGCCATTGTGCCATTATAAGCCACTAGCCAGAAATTTTAGCCTCTAAAAGCTCTCCTCCTCTAACAAAGCAAGCATTCTCATTCCTTTCTTCTTCTTCTTCTTCTTTTTCACCCCCACCCTTATGGTCACTTCATGTAGAATTCATTTTGCATGCAGTGACTAAATTAGTTAGCATGGTCACTAGACCGAGCTAGTGACCATATGGGCCATGAGCTGGATCTATTTTAGCCCTGCCTAAATGGCTAGGCCAAACCCAACCCACCCAAAAAAAGAAGAAGAAGATAAGTTTGTTAGGGGTGTGATTAGTACTTAAAAGTGTATTTTATCAATGTTTTATATCATCATTTTACAATTGAAGTATCATTAAATTTCCTAACTTAAACATGTTTTATAATAACAAGTCTGATAACATAAGATATCTTTAATTTATGGTAAATGCTCATTTTAAATGCAGGTCTATCGCATAAATCAAAGGATTGATTGATGAGTTTAACTATTGAAATTGAGAAGACAAATAGAAGGTTAAGCTTAGAAAAGAGATGTTGGTTGAATTCAAATTGGAACACCATTCGGCTATTGGATCATAACTGGAGCTGTAGAATTTGGATTTAGGTATGAGTTATATGGATATAAAGCTAAGACATAAGCCTAAAACTTTCATGAAGAGTCTAAGATTCAAAAGGACTATTTTCAAGTTCAAATTGTAGCAACAATAGAGAAGTAAGAATCTGTCATGCAGCCCAGACACTGTTCAATGTTCAGCTCATATCTCGAGTTCTAGAAGTCCAAATGACCTCATTCTTGTTTTGTTGGAAGGATGAGACAATTTGCCAATTTCATGAAGACTATTTGTTCAAATTCTGATGTTAGCAATAATGTTTTCTGCAAACAAAAAGATAAGGATTATTAGCAAGTCAAGAGTTTTGAATTTTGGCCTATAAAATGAGGCATTTGCCATGCATTTAGGCATCTTGGTTTTCAGATCAAGATCATGTTCTTGCTCTCTTTCTTTACATTTTTGTAATGCTTAAGTTTTGTTTTCATTAATTTCTTATTTATGCCTTTCATTTCCTTTACTATACTTATATAATCATGTTCTCCTATTGTTTATTTATGTTTCTCTTCTTCATTATGTTTAGCTAAGTTTATTATGTCAACGTGAAAAGGTTTCACTAATAGTGTTAGGATAAGTATAATATAAACTCAACATGTACTTCAATGATTATATCCTAAACAACTTGCTATTAACATATCTTATCATTTTTATTTTATTAATTCTTAATATCTTACTAGTTAAATGGTTAATCTAGATTTGTATTGTATAATACTTAGTACAATAAATGTTTGATCCTTCATAGCCAACTGTATGGTATAACCGACACTTATGCTATGAAAGGAACTTGATTTGTTGTTAACATAAGTTAGCATCATGAATTCCTGATAATATTTAAAAGTATTGGTGCTACTTAAATAAGATAATTAATATGATGATGTTAATAATTTATAATGAGATATTAATGACAAATCATCTGATTAGAACCTTTTTATATATGGTTTCCAATTGAGTAATAAAAAGACTTTATATTATACTTATATGAAATACCATTAGTGGATCATCTAACCTTGACAACTGTTTTTATCATTGTTTAATCTTCATATTAATCTTACATCTCAAAGTGCTCTTTAACTCATAATCACCATCATCCATCATCATCATCATCATTATTTATAATTTATATAGTTAACCTCCATGTGGTTTGACTCCACTCTTGCCGGGTTATTTATTACTTCGACACTCCTGCATTTGGGATAAAACATCAAAATCTTTTGATCGTGTCAAGTTTTTGGTGTCGTTTCCAGGGAGGTAAATTTCTGTATAAATTATAATATTTATTTTATTTTCTCTTTTCACTTTTCTTGTATCTAAATTTTGTTTCCTTTTTCTTTTGTTTTCTTCTTCCTTTTATTCTCTTCCTACACTTGTATAAGAGTTTGGACATGCACATTAAGTGGTAGACTTTCTAAGAAATCCTCATCATTTTCAAAAAACATGGTCGGAGAGGATAACTAGTCTCTATCATAATTAGAATAATGAGAATAATCAAGTTAGAGCACTTGTAGACCACATGAATCCTATAAGAACAAGTGCACCCTCATGTATAGTTTTCCTTCCTGATGCATCTCACTTTAATTTTAAACCAGACATTATTCAACTTTTACCTACTTTTCATGACTTAGATCTAGAAAATCCATACTTTTGTATTTGAGAGAATTTGAAGAAGTTTGTAACATTTATAATTACTCAAATTGTAGCATGAAAACCATTAGATTAAAGCTTTGTCCTTTTTCATTAAAAGATAAAGCTAAAACATGGCTATAAAATTTAAGACCAGGATCTATTTGTGCTTGGGATGAAACACAACAACAATTTTTAAAGAAGTTTTTTTCGTCTCACAAAACAAACTCTTTCAAAAGACAAATCACCACATTCACTCAAAAGCCGGGAGAAATATTTTACCAGTGTTGGGATAGGTATAAAGACTTGCTTAATACTTGTTCTCATCATGGTTTTGAAACATGGAGATTGGTTTTATATTTTTATAAAGGGTTAACACCTAAGGATAGGCAAATAGTGGAATTGATATGCACTGAAACTTTTGAAGATAAAGACCCTGATGAAGCAATGGAATACATGGACTTGTTAGCTAAAAATGCTCAGAATTGGGACACTACAAGTATTTATGAGGCATCGGGTAAAACTCAACCTTATACATCTAGTGGATGTATGTATAACCTTAAAGAAGACCATGACCTCCAAGACAAGTTTGCATCTTTAGCTAGAAAAGTCGAGGCACTAAATTTTTTTAAAAGTGGTGATTAGTACTTAAAAGTGCATTTTTATCAAGGTTTTATATCATCATTTTGCACTTGAAGTATCAATAACTCCTTAACTAAAGCATATTTTATATTAACATATCTAATAATATAAGATACCTTTAATTTATAGTAAATATTCATCTTAAATGCAGGCCTATCACATAAATGAAAGGATTGATTGATGAGTTTAAGTACTAAAATTGAAAGGACAAAGAGAGGGCCAAAACTTAGAAAAGAGATGTTGGTGCAATCCAAATTGGAACACTGTTCGGTAATTGGGTCATATCTGGAGCTGTAGATCTCTGATTTAGGTCTGCTTTATATGGATGAAAAGGTAAGACATAGGCCTATAACTTTCATGTGGAGTCTAAGATTTTAAAAGGTTGTTTTCAAGTCCAAATTATAGCAACAACGGAGAAGTCCGAATCTATCTTGCAGCCTGAACACTATTCAGTGTTCAGCCCATATCTCGAGTTCTAGAAGTTTAATGACCTCAATTTTTTTTCATGGAAAGATAAGGCAATTTCCTATAACTTTGATGAGTACAGTTGGTTCCAGTTTTGATGTTAACAATGACGTTTTGTTGAGACAAGAAGATAAGGATTTTCACCAAGTCAAGAGTTGCCACCCCCTCAGCAATTAGTCATCAAATCAATAGTTCTAAATTTTGGCCTATAAAAGGAGGCATTTGCCATGTATTTAGGGGCTTGGTTGTTCAGATCAAGATCATGCTCTTTATTTCTCTCTTTATATTTTTTTTTAATTCTTAAGTTTTGCTTTCATTCATATCTTGTTTATGTTTCTCATTTCCTTTCCTTTACTTAGTTAACTTGTATCTTATTTATGTTCTTATTTTGTTTATTTATGTTTCTCTCTTTCATTATGTTTAGCTAAGTTTATCATGTCAAGGTGAAAAGGTTATACTAATGGTGTAAGAATAAGTATAGTGTAAACTTAACATGAACTTTAATGTTTGATACTTACATGTTTTGTATTTGTTTTCTTGTTCACTCTTAATACTTTGCTTGTTAAATGGTTAATCTAGATTTGTGTTGTATAACACTTGGTACAACAAATGCTTGGCACTTTCATAGCCTAATCGTATGGTATAACCTACACATGTGCTATGAAAGGAACTTGATTTGTTGTTAACATAAGTTATAATCATGAATACCTGACAATATTTACAAGTATTAACATTATTCGAATAAGATAACTAATGTAATCATGTTAACAATTTATAATCCAATTGAAACCTCACTTGTGTGTGGTTTCTAATTGAGTAATAAGAGTTTATACTATACTTGTTTGCAACACCATTACTGGATCATCTAACCTTGACACTTGTTTTTATCATTGTTGAATTCTCACATTGATCTTCCATCTCAAAATTCTCATCAACTTCTTCTTTTCATCTTTATTATTATTATTATTATTATTATTATATTACTATTACTACTACTATTAGAATTATTATTATTACTATTAATATTACTATTATTGTTATTGTTGTGGTTGTATTATTATTATTTATAATTTATACAATTAACCTCCCTATGGTTCGACCCCGGTCTTATCGGGTTATTTATTACTTCGACACTCCTGCATTTGGGAGAAAACATAAATCTTTTGATCGTGTCAAATGGTCAATTAAAATATGTTCAAGACATTGTGTGTCAAATTTGTGAAACTAATGAACACTCAACCAATGATTGTCCAACTTTGTCATCTTTCAAGGAATGTCTCTATGAATAAACAATTTTTAAAGGCCCAATCATAATCCATACTCTCAAACATACAACTCTGGTTAGAGAAATCACCCAAATTTCAATTATAAAAGTGATAACAATAATGCACAAACTTCATAACCACAATTTCAAGCCCACTATAATTTTTAAAATTCTCATGGATATGCACTTCCTTATGCTCCCCCTCTTAGAAGAAATCTTGAGGAGACATTGCTCAAACATGACAGATTTTAAATATACTCTTGCAAAATTCACATATGCTCTCAGTTTTCAAGAGAAAGATAAGTTTCCATCTCAACCACGGCAAAATCCTAAAGGGTAGTACAATGCAAATGCAAGTAGTTCTGGAAGCCAACACATGGATCAAGTCAAATCAATCATTATTCTCCGTAGTGGTAAGGTTATTAAAAAACTCATTCTTGAACCTTGTGAGAAAGATGATGAGTTAATCTCTGCGGGTAAGGATGGGGTTGAATCTGAACATTGCAAGGAAAAGACTGACTCCTAACCAGCACTTCCATTTCCTCATGCCATAACCAAACAAAGAAAAGTCAATCACAATTCTGAAATCTTTAAAACTTTCAAACAGGTAAGAATCAATATACCTTTGTTAGATGATATTAAATAAGTACCTTCTTATGCTAATTTTTTGAAAGATTTGTGCACTGTGAAGAGAAAGCCATAATTTTTCGACTCAGCTCAGTCCAAGGCCTGGGTTCTAGGTTTTGACTGGGTCGCTCTAGTCAATTTTTTTAAAATCAAAACGATATTGTTTTAGTAAAAAAAACAAAAGTCAACAGGTTGCAACCAAGTTTTTGACCGAGTTACACCGGGTTTTTCCTTCCCTTATTTTTTCTTCAACCTAGCCTGATTCCAGTCCCGGGTCAACCCGCCGGGCCGGGCCGGGTTTCAAAACTATGGAGAAAACTGAATGTGAAAAAGAAAGCTTTTTTAGCCGAACAAGTAATTTCCATTCTTCAAAACAATAATGCTTTGAAATATCAAAACCTTGGTTGTCCTACAAGTTCTTGCTTTATTGGAGAACATAAAATTGAAAGAGCTTTACTTGATCTTAGAGCTAGTGTGAATTTACTTTCATATTCAGTCTTTCAAAGTCTCAATCTAGGTGAGTTAAAACTAACTTCTGTAATTCTCTTACTTGCTGATATATCTATAAAAGTGCCTAGAGGAATAGTTGAGGATGTTTTAGTATAAGTCGATAAATTCATTTACCTTGTAGATTTTGTTGTTTTAGATACATAACATATTGAAATATGTAATCGAATTTGTGTCATTTTAGGATTTCCATTTCTTGCAACTTCTAATGCATTAATTAAATGTAGGAATGGACTTATGAAGTTATCATTTGGAAACGTGACATTGGAGATGAATATTTTTAACATTTGCGAGCAACCTAGCGATGATAATGATTTACAGGAAGTAGATTTTATTGAAGAATTAGTTTATGATCAATTCGAATCTACCTTGAGTAAAACTAAGATTGATGAATCCAAAGAATTGCAAATGATTTATTCTCAGGAAGAAATTAAGGACAAGAAAGGCACCGACAATGTTGTCACAGATCATTTGTCAAAATTGACAATAGATTCGACATCTGACATCTCATCAATAAATGATTACTTTCCTAACAAATCCTTACTTTCTCTTAGTTCAATGCCTTGATTTGCTAATTTTATCAATTTTCTTGCAATATGAGATTTGCCAGCTCATTGGAGTACTCAAGAAAAAAGAAAGTTTTTGAACGAAGTGAAGAAATTTTATGGGGATGACCTTTACTTATTCAAATATTGTTCTGATCAAATATTTCAAAGATGCATTCCCGACAATAAGATAAGTAGTGTCTTAAAATTTGTCATTTTGAGGCATGTGGGGGTCATTTCTCGTAAAAAACCAGTTGCAAGAATCTTACAAAGTGGATTTTGTTGGCCCACCATGTCCAAGGACATACATGCATTTTGGAAAACCTGTGAAAATTATCAAAAGTTAAGATTTATTTCAAAACATAGAGGGTTTTTAGCATTGTTTTAAAACCCAACTCGGTCATCGACCCGATCAAGTGAGCGGGTCACGGGTCAAATGGGTTGACCTAGGTCAACAAAAAAAAACCTTTAAAAAAAACACATAACTAGTTACAATGAACACTTACATAAACCAAATTTAAATTTTAAACCAACAACATAAATTTAATTCAATATCCAAAACACAAACCAAATATAAATTCAAAAATATTTAAAACAAAACATCCAACCACATAAATTCTAAAATATTTAAAACAAAACATCCAAGAACATAAAATCTAAATCAACAACACATTCACTTTTGTTGAATGAACACATTAAGTTCTTCTATATCCATAGAAGCAAAATTTGGATCCAATATCGATGGAATTGAGTCAATCCCGTCAACATCTAATAAATCATTAGCATACTCCTTTGAAACTTCATCATCACAATCATCTTCAATATCATTAATATTTATGACATCTACATTTCAAACACAATTAATAAATAAATATTATGTGTTAAACAAAACTTTATTTTAAATAATATTTATCACTAAATAATCAATCATTATTACCATCATCTAAAGTATCTTGTATGGTCATAGTTGATAGAGCTTGGTGAAAACTCTCTACTTCTTCAGTTGTTAAGATTGACAGGTCATCTTCTACTACCTAATTTTCGATGTCACAAATTGTCTCAACATTAATTGGATCAAAATTTCATCCTTTCCAATAATTCATATATATTAAAAGTGAAGGTAAACACAATATAAGTATTAATAATGCTACTGAACAAGATAAAATAATATTTAAGGAATTAGAGAAAAGAAAAATACTTTTGTTTCAATCTTAGATTGCAGTGGATGTAAACAAGATCATTAAGCCTTTGGTGCTCCAATCTATTTCTTTTCTTGGAATGAATATGTTCAAACATACTCCAATTTATCTCACATTCCGAAGAACTACAAGTTTGACTTAACACTCGTGTAACCAACTATTGTAGATTTGGAGCACTGGTTCCATATGTCATCCATCATTCATCTATACAAAACAATAATAAGTAAGAGTGTAAGACTATGCAAATAATATTTTTAAATATAAAAATTATATACCTGGAGGCATAAGGGTGCGATTATTTATTGCGGACGCTCAACTAAAGTCATGTTCAACATTCCTAAACAACTTCATCTCACTTGTAATCTTACTTTGCAATGGTAGATTTCCATGTGCATACTTCTCAAGAACATCTAAAAGTCTAGAAATAGTGCTTATATGTTTATCCATTATATTTGCATCATAATGAGATCGAGGATTCAACCAAAATGTTGCTGTATAAGGATTTATATGAAGTTGTCCATCATACCAATTATTGATAATGTCTATGAAAGGTTGCATTCTAGCATTTCTCTTTTGAAATCTCCTCATCATTTCTTCTTTTGCATGATGAATAACATCATGCAAATATCCCATCGAAGGTCTATCATCACCATCAACCATTCATAGAACTCGAATTAAAGGCTCACTCATTCGCCTAATTATTGCACATTCTTCCTAAAACAAAGAGTCTAGCACACTCTCAATAATTTTTTTTTTCCTTTGCTATCTTTAGCATAAGCAAATGAGACCCATTCCTTAGATGTCACCATAGCTCTCAACTCATCTTTATGAGCTAAAATGCTTTGCATTGCAATGAAATTGGTAGCAAAACGAGTAGGAGCTGGACAAAGGATTTCTTTTCCTCCAGTTGACTTCCTCATCAAATACAATGTATAACAATAATTATAAATATAGTTTGTGATACCAGAGGCATGCTCAACAACACAACAAACTGACTGCAATTTACCAATGTCTTGGAGTATGAGGTTTATGCAATAAGCAGCACAAGGAGATCAAAATATTGAAGGAAATTCTTCCATCAATAACTTGCTAGCAGCAACATAATTTGTAGCATTATCAGTCACCATATGCACAATGTTTTCTACCCCAACATACAAAACTTCTCTAAAGAACTGATATAACAATCTAACAGTTAATGTCAATTTCATTACATAATAATGTTTTATTATAAAATTAGTTCGAAATCTTTTTAATTAGAATCGTCCTCTTTTTCTTCAATTTCATCATTATCATGTCCATCAGCATCTTCTTCATTGAGTTGAAGCTTGTCAATCTTATTATCTTCATTGGCTTCTATAGATTCACTATTTCTCAATATATCATTTAACTCTTCAGCATCTATATCAATAAAAGTATTATCTGTAAGATAAAAATTTTTTTTTTCCAAGTCTATAGATGGAGAAACTCATTACAGATTAACTAATTCGTCAAGTTGTAAGACTTTGCTTCTCATAGTTACTTCATTGTTACCATCTTGAACAAATTGGACAAGCTTTTAAAAGTAATAAATGTATGTGTAATAAACTTGTTGGCATTGCTTTGAAAAAATGAAGACATCATCGATGTTGTGAAGTATAGCCTTTATATTAATTTCAACCAAACCATAATGGAGATCTATTTTGATTCTTATATTAGTGGCATCATACCAATAATATTTTTTTTTTTTTAAAAAAAAAAATACTATATTCCACTTGCTATGATATTGCAATTTAATTACATCTTCTAACTTTTTATAATAATCAACTTAAAACTCATTATAAGTTGATCCTTTAACATAAACTTCATTATTCGTTGATGAAATACCTTTTATAACACTTAACCTTTCTTTTAGGACTCAAACATAGTAAATTTAAACTACCACTAGCATTGTCTCCCATTTGATAAACCCGATACAAGATTACAATCATTAATAGTCAAATAGAAAGGTGTAATAAAATTAAGTATTGTAAGAGTTAAGAATTATTAAGTATTGGTTACATGTGTTTTAAATTATGTGGAAAATTGTTCATCTTGTAATTAGAAAATTTGAGATTCAGTTAAATGTTAATTTTAGGATAATAAAAATTGATGTTGTTGCCTATAAGAAATAATCCAACCTATAGTTTATATATGAATATAAGAGAAAATTGTTGAAAAATAGCAACGTGTTAATGTCATACTTACTGAATAAAAGGTCTTAATTTATTGCAGTTAAATAGCACATAATTATATAGATGTTTGAATTTAATTTTTGTCAATTATCTTTTTCTCACTGTATTTTGTAATAAAGGTCATCCAAGATGAAAAAATGTTAACAAATTCTCACTCGATGGTACTTCCCCACCATCATCATGTCTTGGAATGCGGTTGATTCTTATTTTCAAGTGAGGCTTAAAATAATACAAGATAAATGTTGAAATCTCTTTAATAATATAAGCCTTATCTATCGAAATCTCAACATGCACCTTGTTTTTTTGTTTTTTAAGGTTGAACAAATATCTGTATAAAATTACATAGAGATTGAATAAATGAATGTTTTAAATCTTTTTTTTTAAAAGATAATAGAAATTTGCTTAGGATGCATATTAATCTATAACCTCTCGAATGCATACATCAATCTATATTGAACATGACCCTCAATTTTTGTTTCAAACAATAAATGTATGGGTAGATAAAATTTGTTTTAAGCTTCTCCATGTGTTGTGTATGAAACTTGTTAGAGCATTATTATCTCTAAAAAAGTAATTAATATCTGTGAGTTCATGCCATATCACTTTTAACCATAAATCCATATAAGTAAGTGGGATGAGTATTTGCATAAACACATGGTAATCATGACTCTTCATCTCATACAATATGTGATCCTCTAAATTCATCAATCTAGATATTTTTGAAGCATATCCATAAGGAAAAAGCATACTCTTAAGTCATTGGTAGACAAGTAACTGCGCCTTTTTTTATAAGGCGAAACTAACGTTGGATTTTGTGACCCGTGATCCATCATAAATCAACTCAATATTCTTACGATGACAAAACAAAGATATATTCATTTTAGTCTTCATGTTATCCTTTGTCTTTCTTTTCATGTCCGCCATCATAGTAAAAATATTTTCAAACATAGTATTTATTATATGCATGACATCCAGATTATGGTAGGGGAGATTAGTTTTTCAATAAGAAAACTCCAAAAAAATACTTCACTTTACTCAATTGTGGGTCACACCATAACCAGGAAAATTTTACTTACCAAAATGAAAACTAAACATAATGCCCTTATGTTATGAGACCATATCATATAATTCTTTACTTGACAGTGCAACATCCCTTTCAACTCTACCTATAAGGAAGTCATTTTTGTTCCTTTTGTACATATGATTAGTTGGCAAGAACCTCTAGTGACAATAAAAAAAGAATGTTTTACTAACATTTGTTAAAGTGAAGGTTTTGTTATCTTCCATATAGTATGGACACACTAATTTTTTATGCGTGCTCCAATTAAAAGTCATCCCATAGGTAGAAAAATCATTGATAGTCTACATCAAAGTTGTTTTCATTTGAAAATTCTATTTTCTTGAGACATCATACATCAAATTCTTGAATGACCACAACTTATTCAACTTATTAATCCATGGTTAAAGAAAAATATCTATATCTATACCTGGACTATTAGGAGCGGGTATGACATATAAGAACATGGACTTTAGCCTTATACACATGTAAAAGTTTGGACACATGTCATTTTTTTGGTATCCTAGGCTAAGAGATTTCATCATGGATTTAACATCATAAAAGCTCTCTTTCAGCACACTCTTTTAAGGTAAAATTCTTTTTGCCAATTCGATAATTTTGTCATAATTGGCCTTACTCAGCCTATTATCTGACTTAATGGTGAACTTCTATGCAAAAACTGATAATTTATTATGATTTGTGCACCCATCCTACAATGGTTCGTCAAAATCTTTTAAAATATCAAAAAACCTGATTATGTCTACACTTGATTTTTCGTCTACAGTTGAACACTCACCTATATAACCCTGATTCATTTTTATTGCATCCATTATCATACTCATATAAGGATTACTAATTTCATATACAACTTCATGCATATTACTAGAACTAGAAATTAAGCCAATCATCATTTCTACCATGGTCTCGTAAGGAATATAGTGTCATTCATATGCAAACCAACACAAGGATTTTGTTCATGAACTCTTTTTATAAAAGATACATCATAGCAACATCTAGATCGAAGAGCTTTCTATTTTTACACCTTTTACATGCATATTCAATACCGTCTCCACTCATATTTCTTAGATTAAATAGTGCATAAAACTTTCAATCAGATTACAATAATTCATCATTCGTAAGCTTTTAGGTGAAACTCGATACATCCAAGAACGATCATCCCTTATTTATATGAAACCTATATAAAATATTGATGATAATATGTATTAATTAATAATATATGTAGAAACATAAATTTTCTACCAATCAAATTTTGCCATGTGTTATTTTATTCTTTAAAAGAAAGGATAAAATAAAATTGAAATAAATGACATGGAGAATAAATGATCGTTTATATATTTCTTGGCCAATGAAAAGTTGACACTTGGGATGAGATATTCAAGATATCTTGTCATAAATGCAAGATCCCGTCAATAAATATCAAGTAATGAGATTATGCCATGTGGCATTGGAAAAGGACCTGAGAGCCCCTACAAATCTCTATAAATAGAGGGCCTCAACCTAAAAAGAAAAGAAAGGAGGGATTCCTGGAGATACAAATTTTCTTTAAAACAAGCTCTTTAAGCAAGGAAGCTCTCTCTCTCTCTCTCTCTCTCTCTCTCTCTCTCTCTCTTCAAGCAAGGAAGCTCTCTTTCAAAGAGTTCTCAAGCCTCCTTCATCTACACTTGAAGTCTAAAAAGAATGAAACTTTGTTGGATCAAGCCAAAATGCTCCATAAGAGTTCTTCAACAACACTTTAAGACAAATCAAGGTACTCTTGAAAGCATCAAATCACAACATCTTGCTTCGCAATACACGCTCAAATTCACGTTCTTGCAAAGCACAAATCTTAGCTTGATTACTCAAATAAATCAAGTCACCATACATTCAATCCAAGGGAAGAATCAGAGGATTGCCATATTCTTTTGAAAGAATATATTACATAGAGATTGTACCCATTCATATATTTAATAAAATCATATATTTGTACATATGTGCTTGTTTAATTTCAGGTGCTCAAAATTGTGTCTAAAAATTTATGGTGACTCCATTGGGGAAGTCTCTACCTTTCATCTCTTCCCTTCAAGAAAGAACTTTCAACAAACTCTCAATGGCAACTAGGAGAAACATGATCACCATTGTCGCTTCGAAAAGCAACAAGGTCACTGTTTCAAGTCACCAATATACTATTGAAGATTCTTCAACTTCGCCATTGAAAACAAAATTCATCGTTGAGTTGTATGCACAAACTAAATTGACTCTCAAGTTGACATCAACTTAAAATGCAAGAAGAGCACAAGATCTCGCCTCAAAGATGAAGCCACAAGCAACTCCACTACAGAAGCCAAGTGGGGCGTGCGAAATTGTCTTCGGCACTCAAGGCGACTTTGACAATTCACCTATGGAAACTTTTCTGTGTCAATCACCAAGTAAGGCTTTGAGTTCTGGAACTATGTCAGTGATGATGACTGAGACAACATCTTTATAGGATCAAGTGGCTAACTTGACAAAACTCGTCGAGGGGCTTTCGACTTCACTCAAGGAAAAAGAACATGAGATAACAAAGTTGATGAATAAACTTGAGAGCTTGAACGAAGGAGGCCAAACCTTGACTACCGAGGCTTTTCAAGTAGATCAACTAGATGTCATTGAGGAGTCTGCAATCGGAGTTGTGAAGAATATATGTGGTATTACTGATGGCATCTTCACCACAAATCAACTAAAAGAACTCATCAAGGAAGCCATCACAAACTAGGTGGAAAGCTCAATTCAACCCTCATATTCGTATGCGAAGCCGTACACCTAAAGAATCAACCTGTTAAAAATGCCTCTAAGTTACCAACTACTAAAGTTTCAACAATTTGATGGCAAGGGAAATCCTCGGCAACACATAGCTCACTTTGTGGAGACTTGCAACAATGCCGAGAATAATGGTGATCTTATGGTAAAACAATTTGTTCGTTCCTTGAAAGGTAATGCCTTCGACTGGTACACTGACTTAGAGTCTTGCTCGATTGATACTTGGGAGCAGTTGGAGCACGAGTTTCTTAACCATTTTTACAACACTCATCATGTGGTTAACTTGATTGAACTCACTAATGCACGTTAGTGGAAGGAAGAGCCTGTCATCGACTACATTCATCGGTGGAGAAACCTTAGCCTCAACTATAAAGATCAACTCACCGAAACTTCTGCGCTAGACATGTGTATTCAAGGGATGCATTGGGGACTACGCTATATCCTACAAGGCATCAAACCAAAGTCTTTTAAAGAATTGGCTACTCATGCACACGATATGAAACTTATCATTGTAGCGGTTGAAAGTTCATTATTACCTATGTAAGAGCCTAAAAGAAATAAACATGAAGGTCATAGATTCAGAAAGAGCACGCTAAAGGTCGAGGGAAAGCAATCTTTAGTAGTTAACTCGGCTGCTGTAAGGGTACCAACTGGAGTTAAGAGGAATGAACATGCAACACCGACTACTTTTTAAAAGGATGAAAGAAAGAAACCATCCTTAAAAGAGTGACAAGAAAAAATGTATCCATTCCCCAACTTAGACATATCTAGGATGCTGGATGATCTGCTTAAGGCAAATATCATTGAGTTGCCAGAGGTGAAATGCCCTAAAGAAGCAAACCAAGTAGATAATCTGAATTATTGCAAATATCATCACTTAATCAGTCATCCTATAGAGAAGTGTTCTGTATTGAAAGATAAGATCATGAGGCTACACAAGAATGGAGATATCGTTTTTGATAATGAAATAGCAACCTCTAATATCATAACTGTTGTCAATTTAGGACCGTGTCAATCACTCTCTATAATAATTTTTGGCTCCTTTGAACCTATAAGACTTAATGTTATTTTCTCGATGAGCTTCACTACATCCTTAAGTCAAACTCCATGTATAACCCTCGTACCTCAAGTTGACAACTTGAAGCCTGAATCGTCTGAAAATTATGATGATGAAGGATGGACTTTAGTCACGCGTAAAAGAGGAAAGAGGAAGCACATGCAGATGACAAAGCCAACCAGAATGAGGATCTCAATGGTGAGTAAGCTAATTGATGAGCCGATACACCGAAAAACTCAACGAAAATCCATACCAGTTAGAAATAAGGGTTTTTCAGCTCAAAGTCAAAGAAAACCTGTAACACTAAGTGAGTACATGTCAATAGAGATGAAAAGAATTGAAAATGTACTTGTTGCTTGCTATCATGTTGATGAAGAGAAAACTCCTATTGAATCTCTCATGAAGAAAAGTCATGATGATTCTTTAAATTTATCTCATGGTGTATGCACAATAGAGATATCCTTCAACAATAAAGACTTATTGTTTTGATCAAAACTCCATAACTGGCCTCTTTTCATTAAAGGATATGTTGATGAAAAGATAATGAATCGAATCTTGGTGGATGATGGCTCGGTGGTCAATATACTATCTCTTAAGACTATAAGAGAGCTAGGGATTCCTATAGATGAACTCTTCCCAAGTCATCTGATGATTCAAGGTTTTAATCAAGGAGGGTAAAATGCCATAGGAAAGATAAGACTTGTGATGCACATGGAAGATATGGAATCCAATGCACTTTTCCATGTCATAGATGTCAAAACTACCTACAATATGTTGCTCGGGCAACCATGGATACATGAAAATGGTATCATCTCCTCAACACTCCACTAATGTTTTAAGTATTGTCGAGATGGACAAGTAAGAAAGATAATGGCGGACACCGATCCTTTCACCATAGTTGAAGCTCACTTTGCAGACATAAAATTCTATTTCAAGTCAAATATAATGGAAGAACTACGATCACCACCTGACCATTTAGGAGAGGGAATAATTGACTCCAAAAGCTTAAAAGGGCATAAGTCATTTGCAAATGAAGGGCTGTCTCAGCCAACGAAGAATAAAGGAAAAGAAAAGGTGGTAGAAAACTTTGTTGACAATAAACCACCACGTAAAGCCACGATACTCCAATATATTCCAGTATTAGCAAGAAAAGAGGGTCAATCTTCTTTTGCAAAGTATGAAGAAAAGATCAATAAAGGGTTTTAAAACTTGACCTTGCCAGCTACTAATCTTTCCTTGAACAAGGTCTCAAAACCTTTACTAAAAGGGTTTGTTCATCAAACTGAGTCGGTGGTGATAAATCCTAAAGGACTCCCTGATAAATGGTCGAATGGCTTTGATCCCAATGCTTATAAGCTTTTAGCCAGGGCTAGTTATAATCATGAGGACATCAACAAGCTAGCAAAGGATGGTGATACGACTTAACTTGAAGATAAACAAGTTTTTGCAAGGACTAGAAAGGCATGGAGAGAGAAGAAAACTTCTGGCAAAACTTAAGGGCTGGTCTTGGATATGAGTCTTCCACACCGTTGCATTTTTAGATTAATAAAGAAGCCTCGTGATACATAAGTGTAGAAGAATTGAAGGACAAATAACAAAGTTAGTCGACACCTCTTAGAGCTTCAGTCTGGGATCGTCTTGGTGGAACTACAAGTCGTGCTCTTGTTTTTGCTAGGAATGGAACCTAAAATAATGGAAAGGCACTAAAACACACACCAGTCTTTGTAAGACTTGTACAATCCATGTCAAAAGAGACAAGTTTGATGGGTGATTCAAAGGTTCTTCATAGCAAAATACCTTCACGCATGAAGAGACAATGTGAATGGGTGGTGAGTGCTGAAGAGACATTGAAAGGAAAAACACGCACAATAGTGATAACAAACTCCTCTAATGAAGAAGAAGAAGATGAAATAATGTGTCTTACTTCAAATCACATCACTATTGAAGAAGATGATAATGATAAGTTTGTCATCGAAGAAGATGTTGAGGAAGCTCCACCTTCCCTTGAATCAGAAAATAAGCCTACAATGGATGAACTTAAAGAGGTTAACTTAGGAATAGTTGAAAACCCATAACCAACCTTCATCAATGCAAACTTATCACCTGAAGAGGAAGGGAATTACATGGAACTTTTGATGGAGTATCGAGATATATTTGCTTGGTCCTATGATGAAATGTCAGGTTTAGACCCAAGGGTTGCTGTCCACCAACTAGCAGTGAAACATGGGGCTAGACCTGTAAAACAAACTTAGCGTCGCTTTCGTCTTGAACTCATATCACAGATTGAGGCTGAAGTCAATAAACTTATCTAAGCATGTTTCATTCGTGAGGTCAAGTATCCTATGTGGATTTCAAATATTGTGCCAGTAAAAAAAATAATGGCCAAATGCGTGTTTGTATGGATTTTTGAGACCTTAACAATGCTTGTCCCAAAGATGACTTTCCACTTCCAATTACTGAGATCATGGTAGATGCTACCACGGGTCATGGGAGATTAACCTTTATAGACGGTTCATCTGGCTATAATCAAATTCGAATGGCACCTGCAGATGAGGAGAAGATGACTTTCCGAACTCCAAAAGAGATATATTGCTATAAAGTTATGCCTTTTGGCTTAAATAATGCAGGCGCCACTTATCAAAGGGCGATGCAGAAGATTTTTGATGATATGCTTCACCAACAGGTTGAATGTTATATTGATGACCTCATGCTGAAATCAAAAGAAAAGGAAAATCATTTGCAGGATCTTTGTTTGGTGTTTGAATGGTTACATCGATTCCAACTAAAAATGAACCCATTGAAATGCGCATTTGGTGTGTCCTCAAGCAAATTCCTAGGGTTTATAATTCGACATCGAGGAATTGAGATTAACCAGTTTAAGATCGAAGCCATTCTAAAAAGGCCAGAGCCAAGAAACATCTATGAGTTGAAAAGTCTCTAAGGAAAGTTGGCCTATATACAGAGATCTATTTCTAACTTAGCAGGTCGATGTCAACCATTCACCCACTTAATAAAGAAGGATGCATCATTCTATTGGGATGAAGCTTGTACTAATGCCTTCAACAAGATAAAAAAATACTTGTTGAATCTGTTTGTCCTTAAAGCACCGGTACCAGGACGCCCACTTATCCTTTATATTGCGGCTCAAATACATTCCTTGGGGGTGTTGTTGGCATAACAAATTGATGAAGGCAAGGAAAGTGCTCTCTATTACCTTAGTAGGACATTAAATGGGGCTGAACTGAATTATTCTCCAATAGAGAAGACATGTCTAACATTAATGTTTGCAATAAAAAAGCTAAGGCATTACCTCCAAGCGCATTCAATAAGATTAATCTCCCGAGCTGACCCTCTCAAGTACATCATCTCAAGACCAATACTATCAGGAAGATTAGCAAAATGGGCTTTATTTCTTGCTTTATTTCTTCAAGAATTTGCAATTGTCTATGTTTGACAAAAGGCTATCTAAAGGCAAACACTAGCTGATTTTCTCGCTGATCATCCTATTCCTGATGAATGGAAGTTCTCTGAAGACCTACTTGATAAGGATGTTTTGTTTATTGAAATGTCAGAACCATGTAAAATGTTCTTTGATGGTGCAACATGACAAGATAAAGCTGGGGCTGGGGTTATAATCATCACACTAGAAGGAGAGGTCTTGCCTTTCTCCTTTTCACTTACTGAATGTTGTTCTAATAACATGGTTGAATATCAAGCATTGATTCTTGGGTTGGAAATGGAAATGAATATAAAAATGTCTCACCTTAAAGTTTTTGGTGATTCTCAGTTAGTCATTAGACAACTCCTCTCACTATATGAAGTCAAGAAGCCAGAATTCATCCCATATCACAAGTATGCACTTAAACTGATAACATCACTAGATTGTGTCACTTTAGAAAATGTACCATGAAAGGAGAATAAGCAAGCCGATGCCTTAGAAAATCTGGCGTCAACATTAGCATCATAAAGTGAGGAGATAAAAGTCCATGTACGTCAAAGATGGGTCGTTCCACCGCTAAATCATAACATATAAGAGAAAGAACAAGTAGGCATAGTTTCTATCTACGAGATTGAAATAGAAGACTAGCGTCAGCCGCTTATCAATTATTTAAGACATGGAAAGCTACCTAAAGACCTATACCATAAGACAAAGGTGAGGTGAAGAGCTTATCACTTCATATACTTTCAAGGCACTCTTTATCGACGCTCTTTTGACAGAGTCTTTTTGCGCTGTCTTGGAGAAGAAGAAGCAATAAAAGCACTAGAAGAAACTCATTCAGGGATCTGTGGAGCACACCAATTTGGCCTTAAACTTCACTTTTGGATCAAAATAATGGGGTACTACTGGCCCACAGTGGTGAAAGATTTCATAGACTATGCTAAAAAATGTCAATTGCATGTTAATTTGATCCTTCAGCCACCTGATCCTTTACACCCGACAGTTGCCTCTTGGCCCTTTGATGCTTGGGGACTTGATGTATTAGGACCATTTCCAAAAAGCTCTAAGGGGCATCTTTATATATTGGCTGCAACAAATTACTTCTCAAAGTGGGCAGAAGCTGCAGCATTAAAAGAGGTCAAGAAAGAGACAATTGTAAACTTCATTCTAAGAAACATCATTTACCGTTATGGGGTACCAAGATACATTATAATCAATAATGGAAAGGAGTTCTACAATATAGCCATGAACAAGTTGTGTGCACAGTTCAATTTCAAACAACATAACTCTTTTATGTATAATGCTCCGGCTAATGGTTTGGTAGAAGCCTTTAACAAGACTTTATGCAACATTCTCAAGAAGGTGGTGAATCGCTCGAAGAAGGACTAGCATGAGAGAATTGGGGAGGCAATATGGGCTTATCGTACTACATTCCGAACACTGACTCAAGCTACTCCATACTCGGTATATGAGGTTGAAGTTGTTCTTCCACTAGAATGTCAAATTTCATCTTTAAGAATCACAATACAAGAAGGACTTTCCAATGAAGACAATGTTCGTCTACACCTTAAAGAGCTTGAAGCTTTAGATGAAAAATGTCTTGAGGCACAACAACGATTAGAATGTTATCAAGCACGACTCTATAAGGCTTTCAATAAGAAGGTGCGACCACACTCATTCCAAGAAGGAGATCTTGTCTTGGCAATACGACACCCGATAATCATGTCAAAACACATAGGCAGCAAGTTGCTCTCCAAATGGGATGACCCTTATGTGGTTCAAGAAGTCTACACTAATGGAGCTTACAAAATTATCGATGAGAATGGATTGAGGATTGGGCCTATCAACGATAAATTATCAAAAAGATATTATACTTGAAATTTGATGTAGCTCCTAGCTCGTACAAGCTAAAACTGCGAAAGGCATAAAAAAAAAACAAAAATAGTTAAACTACATTATGACTTGATCCTTTATCCACAAAGATATGTAATCAACTTGGAATTCGTTCTGAGTACAGTCACGCAAAAAAAAAAAAAAAAAACTCCTTAACAAAAAAAAATCTTTTGAACTATGTTGTGACTTGATCCTTTATCCACAAAGATACATAGGCAACTTGGAAATTATTCTGAGTACAATCACATCATCCTTTAAAGCTATTCGAGCCGATATGATTGTTCATATGAAAAAAGAGGGATAAGTAAACCTCAAAACACAATCATAACATGGAAAATCAGGTGATAAGACACAAGTGAAGAAACAATATAGACTTTATTAATAAAAAAAGAATTATATTACATAAAGTATGTATTCTTAACAGAGTTAATAAGCTAGTGTCACCAAAAACAAAAAAAAAATCCAAAGTATTAGAAATCATCAGCATACTCCGGCTATGACCTTCTAGGTCCTTTTGTTTGGTCTCCAATAATCCTTTTAATTTTTGAAGAATTACTATGTTGGCTTCATTTACCACAGGAGAAATAGATATTGTAGTGATCTCTCCTCGAATACCGGAGGTGGTGACTTTTCTCTTAGAAAACTCGACTGTCAACAGTTGAACGGCCATATAGGAGTGAATTGGATTTTGATGACCCTGTTAGCTTTATTGTGTCTGGGCGGATGTCCGTTGCTATCACTAAAGCTGTGAAGGATGAAGCATTCAAGGAGAATAAAATTGATTCATTAAACAAAGGCTATCAGAGGATGTCGTACTGAGAAGTGCTTTCACTGCTTCACCGTGTATCCCAACCATGTCAGATTTTGTCAAAATTTGAATAACATCTGCTGGTTCGGCTAGTGTGTTTGGTATTGCGGTAGCTTTTGTGGTTGTAAAGTACTTTTAGTTGAGGTTGGTTTGAAAAAATAGGTGTTTGGTTAAAACTGTGGTTGAAATTAAGGTTGAAGAAAAAGTAGTTTAATGTGTTTGGTTAAAAAAATATTTTTCAAATTGAGGTTATAAAATAATTAAAAATATATATATATATATTAATATTAATGATTTTTAATTAAATATTGTAAATTTAACTATTGTTATTACATCATGAAATAAATAATATTGATATCAAATATTTTTTATTATTCCATTAAACTATGTGCAATGTCATCACATACAAAATCTATCCAACAAAGATTATATTTTTCATGGTTTCTTAAGCGCGCAACAACAAAAACTGAATTTTTTGTTACGTCATCAAGCGATCTCCTTCTAATTTTTTGAATAGAACACAATTAAAATAAAAATAAAAACTGAATTTTTTTTAACTGGGCCGGACCTGACAATAACATAATTGGAATTGCGATCAAATTTCACAAATGCTACGTTATCATACGATATCCTTCTAATTTATGTAGTGTTATTAAATAATATTAAGTACTAGTTTTTCGAGTAAAACATAATTTTTTTAAAAATAAATCAACAATTTCATTATGTACAAAATTCATTCGACAATAACTACAGTTATCATGATTTATCCTTCATGCAATAAAATTAAGTAAAATATTATCAGGAATAAAATTGAGATTACAGTACGAACAAATTTAATTTACCTTAAACTAATTTTTTAAAAAACAAAAAAAATATTGTTCACGTTCACATGAACAATACGAGTGCAATTAATTAACTGTACTAGTTTTTCAGGAAAAAGAACTTTACGCACTGGTTTTTCAAAAAAAAAAAAAACTGTTCAGTGCGAGTGAATTAAAATTCACTGGCACTCTTCACTTAGTGAACAGTGTGCAGTGGAGCATGGTTCCACTGTTCAATGAACAGTGGAGCCATGCTCGACCGTTGAGGTTACCTTGTCAGCATGAGAAGCAACATAATGCTGCTTCTCAAAACCTGCGGTCCAGCCTTAAATATTAGTGGGTCCTACCAGCAAAACATACTTTTTTTTCTTTAACCAAACATTGGGTAGTGTGGCTGCGGGTGAACCTCACCCGCAGCCACATTACCAAACAGCCACTAGATGACAGTGGGTTGGAGCAATGGCTACCGGCTTCTTCATTATATCCACCATAAGCTAAGCATCATCCATCTATGTTGCTCCATAACTGACGCAGCTGGAGTCTTCAACACACCAGCAGCTGGAGTCTTCATCAGCAGCAGCTCTAACTCGGTCCCCCACGAAATACAGCACCAGCATCAGCTTTAACATCATGCAACTCTTCATTCCTCCACCAGTACCGAGATCACAACCATCATCCACAGCACAACTCCATCTCATTTTTGTTCCGGCCCTACACCAGCAACAGTACGTAATGATTGATGTTCACGTTACAAGCATCCCAGATTCTCCAGCAGCAAGTTTTTAGTAGTGTAGCTGTTAAAAGCAACATCATTACAAAGAATTGTATGCTAGGCATGGGAAATGGGCAGCCAAATCGCTTAGAAAGCTTGAGAATATCCATGAGGAAAGCAGGAGATGAGGTCAGGGAGCTTCTTTGGCTAGCAATGCATTCTTTCCTATTGCTTGGAATGATACAATGAAGAAGGTATGTGAAGCTAACGTTGGTGTTGTTACAGAGCATGGTGGTAGCATCAGGAATAAGGACACCATAGAATACTGCAACAGTACATGAAGAAAAAAAAGAAGATAAAAAAAAAAGGGAGAAAGAGACCCCCATGCATACCTGTTAAGAGTCTAAAACTGGTGGAGGTTGTGCTGATAGTAAAAGGAGAAGGAGCCGTGCTAGTTATAACAGAAAGAATGAAAATGCAGTGTTTTTTTTGTCGGAAAAACTGCAAAAGGTGATGAATAGACACTGGTCTCGTGGTGAACTGCAGAAGCCGCGATGTTGATTATAAAATTCTCAATATTCTTGAAGTCATGCAACAAATCATCTCGATACTTCAATAGGAGTGGTTAATACAACTAAGTGCGGTGTGATATCAGCTGCTTTGAACCATATTTTGAGGAAATGCAGAAAATGCATTAGGGAACTTGGTGGCCATAGATGATGATGATGAAATGTGATCTAAATGAACACTTCCTTTACTAGTTGATGTTGTCTTACTACGAGTGGAAGCTCAACTGCAAATTGTTGCTGCTTTTAAAGCTGAAGGATTCGTTGATTCTGCTGCTACTGCTGCAACAGCTTCGCGTTAATTCAATGGGAAGATGAAAGTGAGCCCATGCAAAATATTACTATGATCATCAGGGGTAGAGCTTACTGAAGTAAAATCTGCAAAGACACACAAAAAAAATATTATTAGCATCGTTTGATCCTTGGAGGTTTGTGCCGGATGGGACCAATGAGAAGTTTGATGGCAATGGATCTGATGCAATTGGCATTAAGGGTCACAGCTCTGCTCCATTCTACATTGATGGTCATAAATCTGATGCTATTAACATTGATAAAAACTTGGTTGGTGATGAAAAGGACATTGAAAACAACGTTGATTTCTGATGCAAACGAGAGAAAAAAAAACACTTGTGGAAGCTCTTTTTTTTATAAGGCTGAGATGGCAGAATTGCTTTGGCACTCATGTCTGATGAATTCTAGAGCAATGGGAGAACTCGCCTTGAACTCGCAATGTTTGTAGAAATAAACCAGAGCTGAGAGAACACCACATGAGCTATCAATTCAGGGCTGAGAATATATCATAATTTAGGGCAACAGTGATTAGGGAGCACTGGTGACAATGATGTTGAATCCCTTGCAACAACTTCAACCATGAATATGCCTGATGAACAAGGAATTTGCAATTCTGGACCACTGGTTTGAAGATCATGTAAATTCACACATAAAGCTTGAGAAAATACGTGAATGAGACCAGTTCACAGGCTGAAACAACAAAGTTGAAATTCTGCTCCAATTGGTTTGTAACCATAATGGACATCCAAGTTAGGGTTTTGCAATGCTGACAACAGTAAGAAGAATGATTAAGTGGAATCTGTATCGCATCCAAACTTCAATATTTGATGAGGTTCTGCATATAATCATGTGGAATCTGTCTACAACAGAGGAATACATCCAATTCTATAGGCTTTTGAATCTGTCTACAACCTATAATTATATCCTGCATACATACAAAAAAAAAAGGGTGTAGTTGTAATAAAACAAGAGGAGGAATGGGGACGTGCATACCAGGACTGCTATGTGGAGCCTGCACTGTTAGTGAAGAAACAAAAGTATTGCTAGGTTGAGGCTGCACCATTAATTAAATTCAAACTTGAGCAGTACCATACTTGGTTTAATGATATCACCAAGCAGTCACCTGACCTGATAGTGTTTTGCTTGACCTTTTCGTGGACCAATTCTGCCAGTAGATTCTGACAGACACTTCACAATCTTCACAAAGCAGCCAAAAAGTTTGATATTGATTTTGAAGCGAGACGTTTGGTTGCCAGGTTGATGCTATGTGGTTAATAAAAGAGCAACAAGAAGTTCTGCGTGGTTGGTAACAGGAAAAGAGCAATGTAATGCTCTTTTATAACCGCCTCAGTGATTCTTTCCTAATCTAAAAAAATCTTTTCTTATTCTGTGAGAGCAAAGTCGGCTTCCAGTACAGGAAATTGTGTTCTGTTTCTTAATAATTCATTCACGTTGGACAATTCATTCAGGAAAAAAAAGGGTTAATTAAGCTAAGTCAGGCTATTAGTGTTGGAGGATCTTTTATTTACTCTAAGCAGCTAATTCACTCTAAGCAATTCAGTTAGAAAAGAAGGTCAATTAAACAAAATAGTTTACGTGAAGAAGTTATCTTGCCCTCTGGAAATGCTTTCAGGAAAAGATTGAAATTAACAAAGGATGGAGGGTATGGTTCCTAAGGCAATGAGAAAGAGAGTTACAACTTTAATAGTTCGTAACTTACTAACCGTTACTCGGAATCACTAACGGATTGCGACGTTGGATTCAACAATGAGATCTCTAAAACAAGATGTTACAGTGACTGCTTCCAGTTAAAAAAAAGAAAATTTCCTGCAGCCCAGTCAAAATGTTGGCTACTATTCGGGTATAAAGATAAATTTTGTTTGGTCCTAAATATGCAGCAGTGTCAAATGAGGTATTGAACTTGGATACTCTATCATTTGGTTTGATAAAGTTCAATCAAGATTAGTCCATAAATTTTCAATTTTGACTATCATATTTTATTTCATAATAAGATTTATCTATTTATTGTGAAAATCTAGTATGATCAAATTAAATTTTAGTCAAAAATTTAAAATCCTCTCAACCATATTTTTTGAGACATGCCCACTTGTTTTGAAAATAAATGAACTTGTCTCGAGGGGACATTTGTAGAAATATAAATTTTCTACGAATCAAATTTTGCCCTGTGTTTATTTTATTCTTTAAAGAAATGAAACATGGAAAATAAATAATCCTTTATGTATTTCTTGACCAATGAAAAGTTGACACTTGGGATGAGATATTCAAGATATCTTGTCATAAATGTAAGATCCCATCAGATATCCTGTCATAAATGCAAGATTCCGTCAATAAATATCAACCAATGAAATTATACCATGTGGCATTGAAAAAGGAATTGAGAGCCCCTACAGATCTCTATAAATAAAGGGCCTCAACCTAAAAAGAAAAGAATGGAGGGATTCTCAGAGATACAATTTTTTTTCAAGACAAGCTCTTTAAGCAAGGAAGCTCTCTCTCTCTCTCTCTCTCTTCAAGCAAGGAAACTCTATCTCAAAGAGTTCTTTGAAGTATAAAGAACAAAAACTCTGTCAAACCAAAATGCTCCATAAGAGTTCTTCAACAACACTTTGAAAACAAATCAAGGTACTCTTCAAAGCATCAAATTACAATATCTCGCTTCGCAATACACGTTCAAATTCACGTTCTTGCAAAGCACAAATCTTGGCTTGATTACTCAAATAAATCAAGTCACCATACATCCAATCCAAGGAAAGAATCAGAGGATTGCCATATTCTTTTGAAAGAATATATTACATTACATAGAGATTGTACCCATTAATATATTTAATAAAATTATATATTTGTACACGTGTGATTATTTAATTTCAGATGCTCAAAATTATGTTTACAATATGAACTAAAAACATTATCGGTACCCAACTAATTAGCTATCACTGGTTCAATTTAAACTTATTTCATTTATTTTAATAGTACCATTTAATTATTATTAATTTTCTTCAAAAAATCAAATTTCTTGAAATTTACTAAAATTTTCAACTTACCCACTATTTCTTTCATTATATTAGACAAAATGTGAAACGTGCTCGTCAAATAACCCAATATTTCTTTCATTATAACACACCCAAGTTATAAAATCAAATTCAATTTCATCAAATGACAAACAAATATATTTTTTAAAAAATATCAAACAAATCCTAACATGTACAAATCATACATTCATACAATAAATAACTCTAGAAAAAGTTATGAAACAAGTAAACAAACAAAAAAATTACATATAATACTAAACAAAAATGCTAATAAATTAACATTGAAAAATGGGCTACAACAACAAATAGGCAAGTTTGCTGACTTGATATGGTGAATCTTCAAAAGAAATTTAACTAGGACATGGATAGTAATAGAATAAGTATTGGGGTGACTGAATTTGTAGATAAGAGCTAGATTTGTGACAAAATAGGAGGAAAGGTGTTGTTTTCTCAAAAAACAAAAGGAAAAAAAAATAAGGAAGGGGGAGAGTTGTGTTGCTGGTTATAACTTTATTATTACCGATTGATTTCCTGATAAAAATTAGTGACATTAAACTATCATCGCTAATTCCGTTAGGAATTTTAACACACCAAATTTGTTGCATAACTTTTTTTTTTAACGAGGGATTACTTGCCTACTTTTTTTTTATTCTTTGATTTTTACTAGTAATTCTTTAAGTATTAACTGAATGATCTTTTTCTTTCAATTATTTTCAATAAAAGAAGTGATGTGACTTTTAATTAATAAATATCTTCATAATTTATCGAAAATATTGTTTCCTATTCGTATTACCATTGGTATTTGATAATTTCTAGTAGTGATTGTAAAACCAATACAACAATCAACCTAAAACATATAATAGGAAGATGTTTTTTCATAACTTGGATGAATTATTTAAATATAATTAATGTTTCATATCTTGAATGAAATAAACTCAATTATTAATTATTTTATACTAAATTGTGCAAATTAAGTATTTAAAACTTTTTAAAAAGAGTGAGAATGAGGATGAGAAGTATTATAGAATTAAATATAGAATTTCTATAATATAAAAAGTGATGAACAATAGACTTCAAAATATTTCTAAGAAAACCAAATCCTTAAATAAATTGAAATAATAATATGAAATATTGTAGCGTATAACCTGGAAAGTGTTTTCGCAAGTTTAAAAGATGAAAAAACTTTCCTCTCTCAAAATCTTATGTTTTCATTTAAATTGGAAAAGATAATTCAATTGACTTATTTTTAAAGAGGTCATTAAACACACTAGAAAGGAAAATAAGATCACCATCCTACAAACAAATTAAAAATAAAACATCAAGTAAAAATTACGTTAATAGCTGAACAAAAGTATTTCCTCAGAATGATGATTAAAGTATGGACATTGGTACGCTTGCATGGTAATGAGTGAGCCACTTGTTCATGAAAGAAGAAATGACAATTAAATAGCCTCTTGATTAACAGCATTTATAAGTTTCATCCGACCCCATATTAGTGCATTAAAATTCTTAGAGATATCGTATCAAAGTGGGGTCAATCGAACTCATTGAGCTTCGACAAAAATATTTATGAGGGTTAAAGAAGTGCATGCAAATTGTCTACGTTTGATGGACTCCATAGAATTTAAGATAAAACCTAGAGAATTCCTTGGCTTGAATGACCATCTGTGCCTAAAATTAAATCCAGCATTTGGTTTAATACAAAAATTTGAACTCATAGAAAAATCCCGGAACACCACGCACACACAATCACTAAGTATTAGTAGAATCCCCATACACTAAGTATTAGAGTTTTTCCCATCAATCTCCTCTTATCCTTTCCTCCAAATAAAATTCCAAAATCTCATTTTCTGTGCGTTGCTCTTATGGACTGTAATTAAAATTGCGTTGCTCTTATGCCCTCTGTGAAGAGATATGCTGGGATTCTTCCTATCCTCCCTGATCATTGAACAGATATGCTAGGATCCCTATTTATTCTTCATGATCTTCTCAATATTTATCATTCATTATATTTCCATATCTGCATATGAATCATGCAAATCATGTATATAGCGAGAATCACTCCAGTATTAATCTTTGTAATGCCTATTTAAAGATGATAACAGTATAGAAAAAACAGGTTAGCTTTTCTACATGGTATCAAAGCCCCTATACCCCTATGGCATCTTCTTTCTCAATCCAAATTGTGTCCCCGCAGCCCTTAAGATTTCACTTCCGAAAACACACTTACCTGATATCTTCATTAAACTAGCCTAAAACAAACTATCTTTTGTGGAAAGCCCAGGTCATTTATATCTTGCGTGGTTATGGCCTTCTTGGATATGTGAAGAATATGGTTCCCTGCCCAGTGTCAATCATCATCGGTGAGAATAGTGTGTTGCAAACAAATCTTGAAGCAGCAATTTGGTTATGTATTGATCAACTGATCTTTGAATGGATCAATAGTTTCCTATCTGATGGTCCTCTCTCTCAAATCATTAGTAACAAATATTCTCATGATGCCTGACAAGTGTTGGAAACCCTTTTATGGTACTCACACACAAGGGCGGAGCCAGGAATGTTTTTTGTTTGGGGCTATTAAATAAATATATAAATATTTTTTAAGGTTAATTATTAACTCATATATATGAATTTTTAAAATTAATAGTAAAGTTTTAATTCAAATACACTATCCAAAATATTAAAAAAATAAATTTGAAAGTACATAAAATTAAAGCGAAAGTAAAAATAAACTCACCATTAAAGTTATATCTTTCGATGTTTTATAGAATATAATTCATCTATAATCGAATCTGAATCGATATTTTAACAACCCTCAACCGGGATAAAATAACAATCTCATATCAATTGGAAAACAAAGTAATTAAAATTTTTTCCTCTTTTAATTCATTTTTCCTTCACTTGATTCTTCCCTAGATTAGTGTTTTATAAGTTAGACTTTGTAAGTTTACAATGTTATTCTCTCACTTCTTATTTTTTTCCTTGGAATTTTTTTTAATGTTTTTTCCTTATTTTTTTCTATTTCTCTCTCGCCTTTTCTTTTCTTTTTTCTTCTATTCTGCTTCTGCTCTGTCGGCAATATATAAAAGGAAGGAGGAGCTGATTTGTTTTATTTTTTAATGGCAAATAACCATTTTACTCTTAATGAGTCATTTTGCTTTTATTTGACGGTCCTATTTTTTGTTAGCACTACCAAACTCCGTTCATTCTAAACTCTTAACTAGATTTTATTCAATATATTTTAAGATCCCTTGTAAAATTTCAACTCGATTTGATGGTCGGATTGAAAATTACGTCCAATAACGTAAAACTGATCAAATTATGATTTTTCATCAAATTTCTAAATTTCTCCAAAATTTCTTAAATTTTAACCCAAGCTAAAGTATCATATTAGAAGGCTCCACACAGATTTTTAGAATTTTTTGATAATTTAATTGAGAATTATAATTTTTTTTTACATAAAACTAATTAAAAAATATTAATAAAATCTTGACCTAGGCTAAAGCCCATCCCAGCCTTTGCCATGCCTCCGCCTGTGCTCACACATAGGGATCGTATTCAACAAATCAAAAGCAAGTTATAGTCCTGAACAAAGGTACTTCTTCTTTAGAGGATTATTTACACAAAGCAAAATCTATGATTTTGTCTCTTTGTGGTACATGAAAACCAATGGGTGATGATGAGTTTATCATTTGCATTCTTCAAGGATTAGGATCTAAATTTAATCCTAAGTGCTAGAGATGCATTTCCAGAAGGAGTTATTGGCAAACTCTATAATTTTGAAATCCAACTTCAAGGAGCATGAGCAAATACTTTCAATGTTGCTTTTTATACAAACCATGGCTGAACAAACCCAATGCCTTGGGTGAATCCTAGTACTTGTGGCTGCAATGGTTAAAATTCCACTTTAAGTGCTTCATCATCACGAAACTAAAAAGACTCAATTATGTCGCTCAAATGGAGGTTTCTCTGGAACTCATTAGAAACAATTCTCAATTAGTGATGGTCATAGATGTGGTGGCATCACTTGCTTTTGATGTAGGGGCCTAATAACAAAACAGATGGATCCTTTGCTTTTGATAAAAAAAAACTAACTAGTACAAAGCTTTTACTAGTATTAAAATTGGAGACACTCCATAAAAGACTTGGTATTCTAATACTAGTGCAAATTAGCATATGACTTCTGATACAAATGAAGTCCAAGCTATTGACTCTTATCTTGGCAACGATTCTATCATGGTTAGCAATGGTCATGACTTAGCTATCACTGGTATTGAACACATTATTTTTCCTATTATTAATCTTAAGATGAATGATATTGTTGTGGTTTCTACAATTAAGAAGAAATTGCTTTCTATCTCTCAATTTACAAGGAAAAATAATTGTTATTTTCTATTTTATCCATGAGGATTTATTATCAAGGACATGAAGACAAAGTAGGTAATCCTTAAAGGCTTAATAAGGGATGGCTTATATCTAATCAATCTACAACAACTCTTAAAGTCTCCAATCAGTTTTTTAGCCAATAAAGTACCTAATAGTTTGTGGCATGCACATGGACATCTTCAAGCTTGAATTCTTAAAAAATTATGTTTTTTCATCAATGGATAAACATAATGACTTTTGTGAAAGTAGAGTTATAAGAAAATCAACAAAGTTTCCTTTTGCGTGCTCCTTCTTTTCTGCATACACTTCACACTAATGTCTAAGGTCTTGCATATGTTTCTTTTTATGGTTGATTTTGATTTTATTTAATCACTATTCATGAATATTCTCAATATATATATGGTTGATTTTGATTTTATTTAATCACTGTTCATAATATATATATATATATATATATATATGTATATGTATATTATATATATATGTATATGTATATTTCTTTCTTATGAATAGTAAATCTGATGTGGCAACCATTTTTCCTACATTTCTCAAGTAAATGGAAAATCAATTTGACATTTGTGTTAAAGTAATTTAAAGTGATAGAGGCGGTGAGTTTGTTAACCAAGTTCTGCACACTCATTTCAAAGTTAATGGTACTAATCATAGATTATCCTCTCCAAGAACACCTGAACAAAATGGCTTGGCTAAATGTCGGCATCAATATATTATGGAAACTAGATTAACATTGTTATTACATGCTTTTATTCCAATAAAATTCTAGATAACAACCTTTACCTAGTAAATCATCAGCCTACTTCAATTATTGGCTACAAGTCACCTCATGAAGTTGTTTTTGCTATACTCCTACTTATGATTCACTATGAGTCTTTTGGGTGCTCTAGCTACCCATTACTTAAACCATTTGGTCATTTAAAAGCACTTCTTAGGTTACTCAAAACTGTGACTAATACATCACCTGCTTCAGTTCAACAAGTAATACCATATGTTCCAACAATCACAATCCAAGGTGTGTTAGAGCCTCATTTTTAACAAGTAATATATCTTGTTCCAACAGTCACAGTCTAAGGTGTGTTAGAGCCTAATTCTCTAATTCTTGAACCTATTTCTCTATCTAATGTACCAGAGTTAAATGGTTTAGCACCTAACTCTTATCCCACACTTGCCCTACAACATACTTGTCACATGATTACATGGGCTCAAACAAGCAAGCTGAAACCCAAGGTATTTCTTTCTTCATGACATTCAATACCTGCTTGCTTTCTTGTTGATCTTCCAACTTAACCATAAAAGCCCACTTCACATTAACAAGCTCTTCATAATTTGCAATGGCAACAAGCAATGTAAGCTGAAATGGATGCTCTTCGTGCCAACAAAACTTGGACATTGGTACCTAGATAGTTAAACATGAATGTTGTTAGTATTAAATGAGTGTTTAAAATCATAACATGGTCTAATGGCTCCGTTGAAAGGTATAAAGCTCGAGTAGTGGCTCATGGATTTACATAACTACTAGGTTTGAAATATACTAAAACTTTTAGTTCAGTAGTCAAACCAAGTACTATTTGGTTAATATTTACCATTGGGTTGTCTCAAGGCTAGTTTGTTAGATAACTAGATGCTAGTAATGCCTTCCTTCATGGTGGCTTTTAAAACCAAGTATACTTGGCTTAACCACCTAGTTTTGAGGATTCTTCTAATCCTGATCATATTTGTCATCTCCATAAAGCTCTGCACGACTTAAAGCAAACCCCTTGGGTTTGGTACCTAAAATTCAATACTTATATCCAACATATGGGTTTCACACAGTGTTCTTATGATCAATCTTTATTCTATCAATATCAAGGATCAAAAATTCTTCTTTTACTAATTTATGTTGATAATATCCTTTTAACAAGAAGTTCCTCTTCATAGATTTTCAAGTTTATTACTCATTTTTCTGCCACTTTCCATATGAAAGACCTCAGTCATACTCACTACTTCTTGGGTTTTCTAATCACTTGTGATGAGTCCACCATCACTATTACTGAGACAATGGATTTACTATCTATTTTTCAAAAGTTTGGTCTTAATGACACCAAACCTATGAGCACTCCACTAGCTTTGGGAATTTCAATGTCTACTGCTAATGGTACTCCCTTAGCTAATCCTACACTTTATCATCATCTAGTTAGTTCATTACAATATTTCACTCTAACCAGACCTAACATCTCATATGTTGTTCATCAAGTTTGCCAATTCATGCAAACACCCTATGACACCCACCTCACAACTGCTAAAAAGATTTTTTGGTATCTAAAGAGCACTCTCAATATTGTTCTTCACTACATTGAGCCCTTTTTAATGTACTTTATGGATTTTGTGATGAAGATTGGGTTGGTTGTAGGGATGATAGACGTTCCACTATTGGTTTTGCTATCTTTTAGGGAGATAATTTGATATCTTAGGGAGCTAAGAAATAAACTATTATGTCTCGTTCGACTATTGAGGCTGAATATCATGCATTAACATCAACTACAACTAAGCTTATGTTGTTTGTGAAGTTGCTCAACCTATGTTATACCGTGACAATATCAATGCTATTAATGTGGCCAAGAATCCAATTTTCCATCATCTTACAAAAAACATTGAAATTGATGTTCACTTTGTTCATGAATGAGTTGCAAGTGGTGTTCACTCCTTGACACATATTCCAGGTTCTAATTAGGTTGCTGATGTTTTTATCATGGCAAGCTCTGCATTGGTTCGATCCCGCCTTGAGCTTGAGGGGGGATGAAAATATATGACAGGATTCTCTTTACCCTCCGTGATCGTTGAACAGATATGTCGAGATCCTTATTTATTCTCTATGATCTTCTCAATATCTATCATTCATTATGTTTCCTTAATATATGTATACAAATCATTCAAATCATGTATATAGCAAGAATCACTCCTATATTAATCTTTTTAATGCCTATTTAAAGATAGTAACAGTACATAGAAAAAACATGTTAGCTTTTCTACACTCTGAAGTTACTCGTGAATTTCCCTTTTAGATCTTACAACCGCATTATAGTTTTTTTTTTTTTTTTTGCAAAAAAGGAATATCACTAGGGGTATTAAATTTAGAGATGAATTTCATTTTTTTTCAACAAGTGTGGAGAGTGTGGGAGGAGGGAGTTTAACATGATGAAAATAGTGGCAAGCATAAAGAAAAATAGAAGGCTTGGGTGGGTTGTAACCTAGGTCAAACTTTTGTCATTTTATTTCTCTTTAGTAACAATATTAAATCAGTTCAAAGTTATACTTAACTAAATTAGCGTAAGTGTTAATGTCTTTATATGGACCACATCATCAATCTCACAAATGCTATCAGTAAAACACAGATTACTTTCAGAACACACTCTCATATTGTCTAATCCCGACCTTAGATTCCTAGCTTGTTTCTTGTTGCTTGCTTGTTTTTGGGTTATAGAGATTAGCCCAGGTCATTTTTTTGCTTGCTACTTGCTCATCTAAGGTAAGGTATACAAGGTAGTAATGTTTGGCTCTCAACCCATCTCATACCCACTCAAATCCCTCTAATGTTTTTTTTTTCTCTTTCAACAATTCTAATTTTATTTTCTTATTGTATCTATGAATCTGATAAAGATTAGTATACTTTTTTATGTCAAATGCAAAGCTTGAAAATTATTTAAAATGCAATTCAAGATTTTGAGATGATGAAGAGGAATTATAAATCTGAGTAGTGAAGTTAAAATAATCGATACCTCGTCCATAGATCATAATCAAGTCATATCTGGAAGCATATACACACTTGGCAAAATTCCTTGGTTGTTTTGTATCTCTGTAAAAATATAAGCAAAGGTAGACAAAATTTGAAAGCAACATGTTATTTCATTTAAGTTACTGTGGTGATTCTATTTAAATCAATTAGAGCTATGTATTCTCGTTTTGAATGGCAGATTTAGTAAATTTTATGGAAAATTTGGTCTTTCTCATGGACATATATATATATATATATATATATATATATATATATATATTTAAACTTGACATGAATTGTAAATGTAATATTACTTTTGATTTGGATAAGTAATTGGATCGAGACTAACTATGTGAAAAACAAAATAAAAGGAGCATGTGACATTGTATTTTGATTTATTGATTCAACCTATTTTAGAGTTTATAATGGACACTTGGATTGTTTCTAATATAATTGGAAGGGCTTAAAGGTTAGTTTTTATTTTTATGATCTTAAAGTGCCATATGTAATCCAGAAGTAGATCCTGACTTATTTACCTATATTTGTATTAGTGGGGGGATGAGTGAGAGGGATAGTTAGTTGAATTATATATGCTTCATTTTAGTTTTATTTACCTATTAGCAACTTAATAGATATTTATGGTGAAACTATTAGTGTGCTAGAAAGTATGGTTCAAGAAGGATCTTTTAACTCTATACATGAAGAAGATAATGATTTTTTATTGTGATGAGATCTTTTGATTTATATTCATTTTATATTTCATGCATAAAATAATAGGGATTACTGATTTACTTTGTCAAGCTTTGCAAAAAAAATAATATATTATCATCTTAAAAGTAATAGATCTTGTTTTAACTACTAAAGCATTACTTCGAGCTTTAAGAGATGTTGGATTTGATCTTTTCCTTTCACATATGCAATTTGTTTGCACATAATATGAGGTTAACATACCACATATGAATGCTTTATTTAAAAAAGCTACATGCAATTCATGCCAACCATAAGGATTGGTGACAATTTACCAATACCATCATTATGATATATTTAACTTAGGAATATAATTTCAATTTGAAGAGTTAAATTCTAGATTTAGTTATGGTATAATGGAATTCCTTGTACTTAACTCTACTTTAAAACCCAAGGACAACTTTAAATCATTTAAAGTGAATGTTATTTGCAAGCTTCTTAAAAAATCTTATCTTGAAGATTTCAATGAATAAGAGATGTTTTATTTGAGATCACTTCTAGTGCATTATTAAATTGACGTGATTCATCATGAGAGCTTTCAAAATATGTCTATCATTTCCAAATTTTATCAAAGGATTAGATCTCTATGTTTACTAGAAAGGAATCATAATAAAAAAATAGGTATTTTAGTAATTATTGATGCATTTTCAAGAATAATAAATAGTTCAGCTATATGACTTTACAAAACTATTTATACCAAAATAACAACCATGCGTCATTTGGTCAAGAGCAGTAATTATTCACTTTTTATTTTTTAGCAAATCACTAAAGATAGTTGTTATTGATTATTGATAAAAAAGATGATAATTCAAGATATTGATTGGTGATCAAGTTCTATTCAAAATATAAGTCTTTAGTAGGTAATGATGGCTTATTTTTTATGCAAATTCATCCAATATTCAACTTGAACTTGCATTGTATTTCATATTTAGGTCTTTCAATGGTGCATTTGAATTTCTAAAATTATCATAAATTCAGTTTGGTCACTCCATCTCTCATATACAGGTAGATCCTTCTTTAGTTTGTTCTTTCCAACCAAGTCGCTTATTTTCTTGTGTATTTTTATTTTTCAACCTTCTCTCTCTCTCTCTCTCTCTATCTTTTTTTTTATTATTATTTATCTTTGCATAAAAGAAAAGGATAATTTTAGGAAACTCAAAAATCAGGTTATGACAACAGTTTTTAGAGGAAGGAAAAATCTTTAAAGTAATCATTTTACTTGTATATATAAATGATAAAGCATAATTGAAGTTTCTTGAAAAGTTTGTTTCGTATGGGAAAGCATCGCTTACCAATTTAGATTGTTTGCTTTTAATTAGAAAGGGTTTTATTGGGCCCGTAACATAAGTTTTGTGGGAAAAAAATGATATTTATATGCTTATAAGGTGTTTTAAGGGATCTCAAAAGCATGGATCACTAGTGCTCATTCCCAAACCTTTATTTGATTGACGCCCCAGACCTTACGAGTTTTCTTGTAAAATGATTAGGTCTTGGATTTCTTGTCTTTTCTTTCTTCACTTGGTTTTAAGCATTATCATCATATTTGCTACATTTGTTTATCGTACAACATGCTTAATCTTTTTTAATCTTTGAATTTCTCTGTGCCCCTAGCTTTATTTAAGCACCATTGATCATTGATGATTATTTTGTATAATCTTGTAGTCAAATTGCTTTTCTAATCCTCATGCTTGCTCCCAATATGGGATGTGATCCTAGTTAAGGTTAATTTCTAAGGAAAACTTCCAAGGCATAAAAGTGGGCCGCAAATGATATTTTTTAGTATTGTTAAAGGATTATTAAAGAAGATATATTTTTTTTTCATTTCAAACGCATGCATTTAGGATTATTAAGTTTTTATTTCTTTCATTGTGATTATGAATCATTATTCATTCAATGAAAACTTAGTTTTAAAGTTGTTTTGAGTGGTGTTTGGTTTATTTTTCAGGTTTTTAAGTGTTTAGTCATCTCAATAGAAGATCACTAGAATTCCCAAAACTTGCTTGTTAAAAACAAACACCAATCTGACTTCTATATTGATACTAATAACTTTGATTTCCCAAAAAATTTTGTGAAAATATAAAACACAAATTTTTTTATATAGATTTTAAAACAAAACAATAATTTTAAGGGAAAACCAAAATTGGGTTATGAAAAAAAAAATAAATATCATATACCAAAGCATGAGTTGCAAAATAAAAGGTGCATAAGCATCTTTTTTATTCACATGAGGCGTCTTTTGAAAAATTACCAAGGTTATTGTTGGCACTAAAAGAATCAAGTCTTGGAATAGTTGTTAATTGGATGCATAAAAGAAATCTTGATGATAATACAATGATTTTTTTGGAGAGTTGACATGATCAAAAGATTGATACCTTTTCTCAAATGCAGGAGTATCGAAGTAATAAATAACTCGGCAAGACCGGGGTCGAACCACAGGGAAGTGAACTGTATAAAATTATAAACAACAAATGAAAAGGAGTTGAAGAGAACTTTTGAGATGTAATATTGATGTAAGGATTAAACAAGGATAAAATAATTATCTAAGTTAGAGGATCCACTAACGGTATTTCAAATAAGTATAATATAAACTCCTTTTATTTCTCAACTGGAAACCATACTCAAAGGAGGTTCCAATCAAATTATAAATTATTAACATAATTATATTAATTATCTTATTTGAGTAATGTCAATATTTGTAAATATTATCAGATATTCATAACAAATATAAAGCATGTTAGAATCAAACATTAAAGTTCATGTTGAGTTTATACTATACTTATTCTTACATCATTAGTGTAACCTTTTCACCTCGACATAATAAACTTAGTTAAACATTATGAATAAGAGAAACATAAATAGACCAGATACGAACATACTTATGATGAAAAACATAAATAATAGATTAATGAAAGCAGAACTTAAACATTACAAAATTACAAAGAAAGAGAACAAGAGCAAGATCTTTATCTGAAAAACAAGATCTTTATTCGTTGGTCTTTTCTAAGGTTCAAGGCAGATCTCCCTTCGTGAGGGAGTCTCTACCTTATTGGGTTAAATTCTAACCATTCTAAAGTCTGAATGACATTTATTTACCCCTTGTATCTTTAATACTTGAGGGTGTACTTTATCATGTAATTTTACACCTTCCAAATATTAAAGTCTACATCTGGATCCTAGAAAAAAAATGGAAAAAGGTTTTTGATATTTTGGGCAAACCCTAATGGATAATCATAAACTAGTTATGATATCCATTTTTTTTTGGATTTTCAAAACGTGAGAAACATGTAATTTTTTTTGAAAAAAACATGCTTGGAAAATTTTTACGGCTTAGCCGTATGCAATAAAATATTTTTCCCTTTTTTATATATATATTTTTCAAAAAAAACCGGGTATTTTAATACCGAATTTGTATCTTACAATGTAAGTATACAACCCAATATTAAGCAAAACTTGGTAGAAAAATATTTTAAAGAAAAAATTTATTTTTATTTTTTATTTTTCTTTTTTTGAAAATTTTTTACAGAGGAGAGAGAGAGATGGTGCAACCACCGTGTGTGACGTTTGGATGGCTGCTTGAGGAGGAGATGACAGTGAGAAGACGAATGATGATGGTGGTGGTGGCTGAGGGCGAGGCTGTTCTATGTTGAAAAGGAAGGCCTTGACCACTAGCTGATGATGGGATAGTTGTGGGTCGGTTGTTTTGGCAGAGGGAGCTCAATCAGAGAACTAGAGCGCAGGGCTTCTCGGGTGGAGGAGCTGTGTTTTGATGACCGGGCTGTCGGAGAAGGAATGATGGGTCAAATGGCTTTGGTTCTCCTTCTTTGGCCAGGGGGGAAGGGAAGGTCAGGCGGAGAGAGACAAAAGAGAAAGGGCTGGTTGCAGGAACTGGGCAGGGAAGGCTGGTTTTCGGCCAACTTTGAGGTCAGTTTTCTCCTTTTTCTGAGCATGAAATTGGCTCCTATTTATAGGGATCGAAAGAGGGTAATCTGGTATTTAACGGGGAAAAATTCTCAGCCCTTGATTCGACTCGAGGAATCCAAGCTGTTGGTTCAAAGTGTGCACCTCGAACTGCCAAATTTGGCAATCTAAGGCTGTAGACTGTCCGAGGTGGCCACTTTGGGCCAATAAACGGAGTTGTTTCAAAGTTTGTTGACCCGAATAGACCATTCCCCGGGATAAAGGGGTTTCAGGTGGACATGTTGGTGCATGCTTTGTCGGATTTGGGGGCCATACGAGTCAGAAAATGCGCCTGGAAAGCAGCTCCTCGGGTAGCTTTGTGGGCAAGAAGATGAACAGTAACCAGGCGACGCGTCGCCTAGTCCCTTCCGCCCCTTTTTTTTTTAAACACAAAAACGGTGCCATTTTCAAATTCTTCAATTTGACCCCCGGATTTTATCAATTAGACCCCTATAGTTTGATACCTTTTGCAGATTGGTCCTTGGTTTTGGATTTTGTCAATTTAACCCCTAATTGGCCCCAAAACTTCAATTTTCTTTCAATTTGACCCCTGATTTCAATCAATCAACTTGGTAAAAATTAAATTTGGTATCTTAAAATTCCAATCTTCTCAATTAAGCCCAAATTAGGCTCCCAAACTTAATTTTTTTCACCAATTAAGCCCCAAATAAAATTAATTTGACCAATTTAAAGTATAATTAAGTCCTTGCACTTAATTAAATCCTTCATTTGGACCTAAATTAATTCTTAAACATAATTAAAATTTAATTTGGCCCATGATTAAATCAAATTGGCCTATTAAAAATTTAATTATGTTATTGGACTTAATTCTTATGCAAATTTGTCCAATAATCATTTAATTTAACCTTGAATTTGCATTTTTTTTTCTCTAATTTTGGGCACAATGGGGCGCCAATAGGTCTTGAATCTCCTCCAAAAATTGCAATTTGATTTCCCAGCATACTTTCTCCATGTTGCCAGCCTTTATTATTTTTTTTTGTCTTTATTATTATTATTATTATTATTTTATTTTGGGGGAATTTATTTTGCGGGAATAACCCAGAATTGGGTTATGACAAAGATGATCCAATAATTGAATGGTGTTTCAGTTTAAATTGAACCAGCATCTCTTCTCTTAGCCCTTTCTTTGTCTTCTTAATTTCAATAGCTAATCACATCAATCCTTTAAGTTATAGGATACATCTGTATTTAAAATGATCATTTACCATAAATTAAAGGTATCTTATATTATCAGACTTGTTATTATAAAACATGCTTAAGTTAGGGAATTTAATGATACTTTAAGTGCAATATGATGATATAAAACTTCAATAAAAATACACTTTTAATTACTAATCAAGAGTCTTTTGGTCATTTAGAGTTTGTATTGATAGTTTCAAGTACTGTAGACCACTTATTAGCGTTGATGGCATATATTTGTATTGGCAATATGATGAGAAGTTATTGATTGCAATTGCTTTTGATGCAAATAATAGAATATTCTCATTGGCTTTTGCAATTGTTAAAAAAATAGTTCTAATTGGAATTGTTTTTGCTTTGTTTACAGAGACATGTTACTGGTGATAGAATATGTATTTCTATAATATCATATTGACATATAACCATAAAGAATGGAGTAGTAGAAATTTAGTGTGAACTTATAGGATACCATCAATATTGTGCCCGATATTTTGTTAGCAACTTCAATTATAAATTTAAAGACTCATTTATGAAAAAATATATGATGAGGATGTTTTATGAACCTTCAAGGTGCAAATTTGATTTGTGGTATGAAAGAATATGTAAGTTGGACTTAGCATATCATGAATGGCTTGAACATGAACCAAAACAAAAATAGGCATTATATTATGATGGCAATCACTAATATGGTAATATGACAACTAATTTTTCAGAATCATTTAATTATCTTTTAAAAGGTGCTCGTGTAAGTTTGTTTATATGCTCTAGTGCAGTTAACATTTTACAAGTGTAATAGTTATAGGGTCTAGCGGAAACGTGAAGCAAATGATTTCATTCAATATAGAATAATTTGGCCCTCATCAATTCAAGTGGAATTGGTAATGAGTAGGGATAGATCAAAAGATCATACTGCAATGTTGTTCGACTTTGAGCAATAGGTTTTTCAAGTCAAGACCTTTATTAAAATGTGTTTTCTAAAAGAATTCAAACGAGTCAATCAGATTGAATGATAGAATATGTCATAAATTGTAAACATTCTAATGTTAATGTTCATATATTCTTACATGTTGTGCTGAGAATCACTTAAACTTTACATAGTTTGTTGATGATCATTACATGGTTTAAAGCTACAAATAAACATATAACATGTAATTTCATCCATTACTAGACGAGTTATAAAGGAGTTATTACACTAGATCTTGAGTTGAAGCAGACTCATCTAGATGAAAATTCAGGTGTGGTCGATGAATGTCTACTCGTTTGTACAACAAGATGAATGAAAGAGAAGGTTATGCACATTATAAGTATGGCGTATGCAATGACACAAGCCATAATAGAAAAATATGTTATAATCAACAACGTATGTATGAAAAAACAAATATTTAGTCAAATATATTATGATATTTTTGTAAAGCATAGTAAACTTATTTAATTTCACATTAAACACTGGTACTCTTATATAGGATCCTACGTACACAAAGTGACAAATCTTCTACTCATGTTGAGCAATCACATTATGACTATGACATTCCCGGAAAGCATGATGATGACATCCATGGAGAGCATGAATATTTTCATGGAGAGTTTGAGTCATAGTCATAGCACATGTCTACTAGGCCCGCTAACACTTTTGTTTTGCCGTTGCAGGAAAGACATTGATTGGAGGATGTTTCATCCATGATTATAAGAATATTTAATTTAATTTTTTTTTCATTACTTAACATTACAAGTTTTATATATTTATGTAATTACATTTTAAATTGTTATATAACATGAGACCATGACTTATTATCAGATACTTAAGCGAATGAAACTACATGAAAGGGTTCAATCATATGCATTCCAAGTTGTTTTTTATACATTAGTTGTCTAGAGCACATTAAGCTAGACCACGACTTGATTCATGCCTTAATAGAGAAATGAAGATGTGAGACACACACATTTCATATTAGGCATGGAGAGATGAAACCGACATTACAAGACGTGATCGTTTTTCTTGGACTTCCTATTTATCAATGGACAGTCATATCTATCAATGTGCGTAATTAGATTGAGATACACAAGCATGCATTTTGATTGGCACCCCCTTCTTCTAAATTAAAGGGGTAGCATACTTTTTAAATGAATTGAAAAGACATTTACCATACCACCAGATGATGCTAATGACGAGGTCTTATAGAGTTCTCAATTAAATTCTTATTTAAATGTGTTGATTATTTGTTAAGTTAGCATGAATTAGTGTGATAATTTTAATGTGTTATGTTGGTATGTCAGATCATATATACTGCATCTATTTGGTAATGTATTAGTCACAAACTTCATAAGGAGATGCTCCAAAATGATTTCAACATCATTCGCACATTAATATTTTATTAATATTAGGTTGGTTTGTTGCTATGAAAGGGTCGAGAGACTGCATCTATGCTTAATAATATTGACGAAAAAGAACAAAGAATAGACATATTCATCTTAGTGGTTCAATGTTTTCCATAAAGGACTTGATATCTTTGGAGAGAGATTAATTTTTTATAATGTTATTGCAAAGGACAAGGCTCCTCAAGCAGGAGCAGGATGCAGTTGTGCTATTGATCAGCCGAGCTCATTCATTAGGCGATATAGACATAGATAGATAGATGAGTTATGTTGATATATTTTAAGACTTCAATTACTATAATGTTCTATTATTTAAGTATTTGATATTCATTTCACATGTCTATATGTTTATTAAATATGTTTATATTTTTATTCCTTAAGCTACTTGTGAATATAAAATTTAATAATTTGTTGTTTTTGGTTATTATGGTTCTTTGTAGAAAATTTTAAGTTGGATAAAATTTTAGGTATAGTTTCTAAATAAGAAAAACTTTGCCTAAATTTTGTTAAAAATATAAAATTTCTTACTCTCTAAAATCATTAACTAAATTAAATGTAAGACTAAAAAACTAAATAATAAATATCATAACAACCATTTTTTGTTGGACTTAGATGTAAAGGAAATTTGTTACTGTAAATTTTTATAGAACAACTGGGATGGCTACTGAAATTTAAATCATGTTATGATTCTTAATTGTGATATTAAATTGATATGACGGTTTAAAAATGTAATATTAATTAAATCGGTTCAAAACTATAATATCGAATATATATTACATTTCTATATTATAATATTTAAAATATACTATTTCACCAAAAATTTTATTACCCTGTTAATTTATCATTTCTTTTTAATTTGTTTGCCCAATTTAACTATGGTTTAACAACACTGCCAGCAAGTCTGCAATAACTATGGTAGCTGAAGATTGAATTAATTCATCATGCAGAAGAATCCAAACTAATTCAATCGTTTCAGTTCTGAAAGTCCCAATAGCATTTACTTATTTTCCTACTGCCAACCAGAATATTAAATGATATGGTGACCACATTCCCTTTCGGTGCAGCTTTGTAATATAATAAACTAGTTATTTGTCTCGATTTTTTGTTTTTATCACGTGTCCAATAATTTTATTAATAAAAAACATAATATATAAACAAATGATGGTTTGGTCTTTGCAAAGATGCATTTCATGGATCATGAGCAACGAGCGTACTACATACCATTATTCATACATTTAAAAACAAATGATTCAAGAGCCATGGGTAAGGGTGTTTATTTATTTGTTTTTTCTTTTCTTTTCTTTTCTTTTTGGTTTATAATTTAGTCACCTCAATGATGGAGTTGCTTGATTCAATTGTCATTCTATAAGTAGAATGTTAAAAATATCATTTTTGAATGAACATCAAATGATTTTCAAGAAAATAAATTTCTTTCTTGTATTTAATATTTCATAAAAAATAAATTGAAAATAATTTTTCAAATTGGGTAATGAAAATAAGCGAGAAAATAGAAGTTTTAGTTATGAAGTTTTTTTTTAAATAGTAATTATTTTTTGTTGTTAACTTTATTTTAGCTACTATTTATTCATGGAAAATATATTATTTTTTGGTTAAGTAATGAAAAAATTAGTTAAAAAAACTATTTTTTAATGTTTTGCAGCTTTCACTACATATTCACTACCATAAAATATCAAAACACAGACGGAATATTCCATTGGTGTCTAAAGCCTGATTCCATCAAAACTATAATTATTGATAGAATAAAAAATAAAAATATCATAAAAAACATATTATCGGTAATATATATTTCTTTAGTCATTTCGTTGATAATATAATCACATATAGATTTATTAGCAAAGTTATCACATAAAACAAAAAAATTTGCGACCCATGACGCATCAGAAACCAACTCTAGACAAAAAAAAAAAGTATTCATTCTAACTTTCATGTTATCCTTTGTCAATGTCCATCACCATGGTAAAAATATTTTCAACAATGTTTATATATATATATATATATATATATATATATATATACACACACACAGGACATCCAAATTATGGCATATGAGATTAGTTTTTTAATAAGAAAGCTTCAAAAAATGTTTTGCTTTATCTAATTATCGGTCACAACAAAACCAGGAAATTTGTTCTTACCATAATAAAAACCAAATACAATGCTCTCGTATTGTGAGACCATATCATACAATTCTTCACCCGATGGTACTAGGTGAAGCAACATCCCTTTCAACTCTACCTACAAACGATCCTTTTTTATTTTATTTTATTTTAGAGTATTTTGGTCATTTAGATATTATATTGAAAGTTTCAAATACTGTAGGGATGATATGATGAAAAGTTTTTTATTGTAGTTGTTTTTTATGCAAATAATAGGATATTTCCATTGATTTTTGCAATTATTGAAGAAAATAATTTTAATTAGAGATTGTATTTTCTTTGTTTACATGTTACTAGTGATTGAACATGTATTTGTATAATATTACATAAACATTTAGCAATAAAGAATGGAGTAGAAGAAATTTAGTGTGAACTTATAGGATATCATTGATATTATGCCTAATATTTTATAAATAACTTCAATTAAAATTCAAAGAATCATTTAATTATATTTTAAAGGGTGTTCATGCAATATTATATAGATGTAATAGTAACTATTTAATTATTTCTGCTCTAGTGCAATTAATATTATATAGATGTAATAGTAACTATTGACTCAAGCAGAGACATTAAGAAAATGACTTGATATTACAGTTCAGCAATAAAACATTGATTCAATACCATGATATCAAATATATGTAACATTTCTAAACCATGGTATTTAAAATATATTATTTCATAATTTTTTTTTACCGTGTTAATTCGTCATTTCTTTCTAATTTGTCTGCCCAATTTATCTCTTATCTTCAAACGTTGTTAACAACAATGATGAAATTGAGCACGGCTCTTACCCCGACCAGCAAGTAATTATGGTAGATGAAGAAATAAAAGCGAATTACTTCATCATGCGCAAGAATCCAAAATAATTCAATCGTTTCAATTTCAGAAAGTGCCATAATGTAGCATTTATTATTTTTCCTACTGCCAACCAGAATATTAAATGATTGTGTGCCCCCATTCCCTTTCGGTTCGGTTTTATAGTATTATAATAAACTAGCTATTTTACTCCTACTCTACTCATGTTTTGATACAAATGGGATAGCTTTTTTAGTAAAAAACGTAATATAAAATTTTTTTAAATGTGTTTTTTTATAATAAAAATTTTAATTATAAATCAAAATATTTGTATATGCATTTAATTAAATAAATCAAAAACTATTTATACCAATAAATAAAAATCTTAAAAACATTAATGCTTATATTCACTTACATATAATAAAATATTAACATTGCTAATAATTTATTTTAAATGCAAGTGAATTAATGTATATGTATTATTTATGTGTTTTTTGATAATAGATAAAAAAAAATATAATTATCAATAAAAAAATTGATATTTATATAAAATATAATGAAAATTACATACATTAATAAAAATATGTAAGATTTCAAGTTCATTTTTAACGTAGTAAAAAAAATAGAATAATATTGCAATTTCTACATTGAAAAAAAATTTCTTCTTTGTATAATAATTTTTCAAAAGAATGTAAAGTAGAAAAAAAGGAAAAACTATAGAAGAATGAAGATGATAATAATAATAATAATAATAATAATAATAATAATAATAATAATAAATAGCATAAATAGATAAAGTGTAAAATAATAAATATTTCAATTGTAAAGAGTGAACAAAATATTTTTTTTCTAAAAAAAAAAAAAAAAAAAATATTTAAAAAAGTGAAGATTAAAAAAAATAATGATAAATATGTCAAGTATAAAATGATAAAAAAAGTTAGAGAAAAAAATTTTTTTTTTTTTTTAAATTCAATTTATCATCATTTCATTACAGTACCCACTACTGTGAAAAGCTAAAACAAAATTCAGCTATGTCATTTCTACAGTAAAAACTATTTATTTTTAGTATATGTACTAGTTACATGCTCCACGCGATGCCACGGGTCAATTATTTTTTGCATTTTAAAAAAAAGCCAAGATCTAAAAGTGTTAGGTTTTTTTTGCAAATTATACCCAAAAGTCTTATGTTTGGTTGCAACGCCTGACCCAAGAGTAATATTTATAATATTAATAATAACATTAAACTTGGGTTAACCCTTAGCATAAAAGTGTTTGGACTGCAATACCAGATCCAATAGCATTGGACGTGGGTCTGGCTGCAAGGTCGTGTCATAAAGTGTGATAATTAAATAAATTAGTTAAAAAGAAACAAAAACAAAAGAAAAAAACCAACAGGAAGAAAAAAACTAATGAAGAAAAAGAAAAAAATATATGAATTAATTGGGTTAATCCTTCAAACCAAGTTAACCCGTCATACTTTGAATTCGCATCGTGAAAGTTTGATAATTAAAAAAGAAAAAAAAAATATTGGGTTAACCTAGAATTAACTAGGCTAACTCGTCAAAACAGGTTAACCTGTCAAACCTGGAATTCGTGTCATAAAAATTTGATAACTAAATAGAAAAAAATTTAACATTAATAATTGAAATTAAAAAAAAATTAATTAAAAAAGAAAAAAAACAAAAGGCATTAGCCTTTTCATTGTGGTCTGCACTGTGCAATCCATAGTCAAAGGCATAAAAACAAAAAGAAAAACTAAAGGTATCAGCCGAGAACTACTTGGAAAAAAATTTAATATTAATAAACTAAATTAATTAAATAAAATTAAGTAAAAATAAAAAAGAAAAGAAAAAAAAACCTCAAAGAAGAAAAAAAACTAAATAGATAGAAATTTAACATTAACAAACCAAACTAAATGAAAAAAATAATTAAAAAGAAAAAAAAAAGCCAAAAAAAAATTTCAGGTTAACTCGTCAAACCAAGTTAACCATTAAACCCGAGATCTGTGTCATGAATGTCTGGTAACTAAATAAAAAAAAAAATAAACATTAACAAACTGAACTAAATAAATAAAATTAATTAAAAAGAAAAAAAATTTCGAGTTAACTCGTCAAACCATGTTAACCCGTTAAACCTAGGATATGTGTCATGAAAGTCTAATAACTAAATAGAAAGAAATTTAACATTAACAAACTAAAATAAACAAAAAAATAATAATTAAAAAGAATAAAAAGCAAAAAAAAAATTCTAGGTTAATTTGTCAAACTAGGTTAACCCGTTAAATCCAAAAAACATGTCATAAAAGTCTGATAACTAAATAAAAAAATTTAACATTAATAAACTAAATTAATAAAAAAAATTTGTTAAAAGAAAAAAAAAGAAAGAAAAAAGCAAAAAAAATCCCAAAAGACATAAAAAAATAGTTAAAAAAAATAATACAATTAAAAAAAAAACCACCTAAAGAATCAGTGTTTAAGGAGTCAGAAAAATAAAGAAAAAACAACCTAACAAAAAGCAAAAAGTAAAAAAAAAAAAAACAAAAATGGCAGCTCGTCTTTTACTATGGACTGCACAGTGCAGTCCACAGTAAAAGACTGAGCTCTTTTAGCTATTTATAATAACTATGGACTGCACAGTGCAGTCCACAGTAAAAGACTGAGCTCTTTTAGCTATTTATAATAATAATTATCAAAATGATGTATTCCTTGACATGGCTAGCCCTTGAAATAATACTTTTAGTATATGATACGTATTTACAATATTCATATAATTATTTACAGTTAATAGGACTAGTTATTCTTTAAAAAAAAATATAAATAGTTTTATTAATATTAAATTGATACAAAATAAATTATTATTTTTACAAAAGTTAAATAAAAATATGATTTATTTGTTACAAGAGAATAGTTATAGAAAAATATTTAATTTTACTGATAAAATATGATCTTCCAGATAAAATCTAGTCTTTTCATAGATGATAAATAAAGTTCTCTGAACTTTTTTTATCAGGATTTTTTAAGAGAAGATTTTTCTTTCAATTCAAACACAAATGAGTTTCTCATTACCATAAATTAATCAAACAAATCCCGTTACGAGATCTCATTGTTGAAAGATTTAATAATCAAACATTACGATAAAAGTTTATCTCTTTTGAATAACAAAACTCAATTTCTAAAACTTTATTAATAACCTTTATTTAAATGACATAATCTTCAATATTTTTTAGTTAAAAATTTACAATATAAAAGAAGAATCATACCTACAAATTAGATTTAAAAATATTAAAATTTCTGATATAGTTTTTTGAATACGAGTCTAGGTCTTTTTTTAATTGGATTTTAAACGTACTCGTTGGTGATTTGTTTTTAAAAAGATTAAAATTCCTCTACTGCATTAATGCATTTTTATTAATAAAAAAAATCTTTCTGATTGTATCTTGTACGTCAAACTAGTAAGTGATTTGTTTTAGATCTCCATAATTTGATTAAAAAAAAACCTTATGTAATTTATAACTTTCTATTATTTATGACAATTTATAGCTATTCTTTTATCCTTATTGTTTTTTTTTTTTTTTTTTACCTAATTTGTAGATTTTATGGCATTACACCTCTTCATCCCTTAACCTGATATTAAAAAAAAAAAAAAAAAAACATGCACATTCCATTTGATTTGTAAATTTTTTACGTATTGTTATTCAAGATTAAGTTCTTTAGTATAGTTTCTCCTCATTTGAAAAAATGAATGAATAACAGGTAATATATAAATGAAAAAAATCATTTGATTGATCAACATATTAACATGCCTGATGAAACCAATATTTTTTCTTTTATCATAGTTAGATTATTGAATCGATTAACAAAGTAGTACTCATATAAAAAAATATAATGATTGATGATCAATCACTCCATGCAACTTATAGAGGTCATTTCCCTGACCATAAAAAGTTCAAGCATAACTCAAACACATAGGCCAATTAAGTAGTCTTAATAACATGCACAACATAATGGCTCTTCATTATCTAATTTTCTATATCATTAAATTACTGTAACTAGATAAAACAACATTGTCTTTGTATAGTCCACAATACTACTATCTTTTTCAATGTCATTTTCTTTACCAGGTATACTATTGATTATATACCTTTAAAACAAACTCATGGTTATCCATTTTAGAAGTTTGATAACATGATCAGATTATCATAACTAGTTTGAAGGTACATCATTTTATTAGAACCTGTGTGTGTGTGTGTATATCTAAGACTGTGCAAGCTATAGCTAAACTATTTAATCAAATGCATAATGAGCTAAAAAAAATCGATCATCTTGGATCAAGTCTAATGGTATATTTTGATAACAAGTACTTTAATAGAAATATTTAGAAGTTATTAGCTCACTTTCTAGGTACCACATGCCCACACAAAATGCACAACAATAAGTTCAACCTAATTTAAGCATGATCTCCTATAAGGTACCACTAACCTAATAAATAGGTACCTTTAGGCTAGTTACATGGTCCAACAATCTTATCTATAACTAGTTTAGCCTATACTTAGATAGTTTAGTGCCCTTTAAGTTTTTCTTAGTAAGACAATCTCAATATTCCTATACTTTAAGAACTTTTTATAGACCAACAAGCAAAGAGAAGAGTTGCTAAGGTTGGATTATAATAATAGTTAAGTAAAAAGGGGTTAAATATTAGACATATAACTTGGCTTACATAATCTTGAATGGATTGATAAGCTACATTCAACTCCTAAAAGAATAAAAATAACTAATTTCAAATAGTTTTCTAGGTAGAATATCCATTTAATAAGGGAATACATCACCAAGTATTGATTAATACAATTTTGTTAATCTATCTTTGAAATCAAGACTATTTGGTTTGTTATTGAATAAGACTAGCTTTCATTGATTTTTACATTGCAATTCGAACAATTCATACTAAAGGAGAACAATTAGGGTCAAAGCTAAAAAATCAAGCAATAAAGGTCCAAGACCTTTAGACCTAAAATTTTTGCTAATAAATAATGATATAAACATTAGCTACAACATAAGTCATCCCAACAAAATAATAAGGATGAAAAATTATCAAGTGATCACCAACATGTCTTATACTTGGAAAGAAGGTAAAAATAAGGTTAACTTACCAAGACCTAGTTTAAAAGGAAACAACATTTAAATAAACATATGAGGAACGATGAAGCTAGATTGCAGAACACATAAAGAGAACATGTTTGAGGATCAGAAAAGACTGGTTCTTTGGTAAACAATCAACAATTATAAACATTTATTATATTTGCTACCACATGGTGCTAAAGATCAACCACACACACAATAAGTGCCAGATAGGATTAAGCCTAATCGTGCACTATAGCATACTAATAATATAGTGTAATGGTCAATTTTAAGATGCAACATCTAAACAAATAAGTGAGGAAATATGAAGCTAAACTATATATCATATCAAGAGAACATGTTTTAGGATCATAAAAAACTAGTTCTTTTGTAGATATGATCGAGCAATTATAAGCACAAATTATATTTGCTAAAATATGGTATAAAGAAAAGGAAGTTAATGAATTTGTAATTTTAATCTAATAAAGAAATCATTATGATGCAATAAAGGAAGTTGACATGGTATAAATCCTTTTTGAGATAAATATGAGTGACCATGATGGAAATATAGTTTTAGCTCTACCATATTCATTTAAGGCCTAACCTAGACAATTGCATTATCTTTGTTGTTACCTAATTTTTGACCCACCTTTTTGATAAAATTTTTGAAAAATCCAAAAATAGGGAGAAAAAAAAATAACAACAAAAATCCAAAAAAAATATGTTTTTAATATATTTACATCATTTTTAGCATTTTCAACGTCGTCTAAAAAAAATTTCAATTTTTTATAGGTCTTTTGAAAGCCTTCGACTTTTCATGCATCATTTTTAAAATCATTGATTTTTCTCTTTGAGTCGATGTTGATATTGCTCATTTTTAAAAAAATACAAAATAATTAAGAAAAATCAAATTTACAAAAAAAAACCTTGAGGGACCAATTTTGAGGGCCAAACAATATTTTACCTATATATAGTAGCCTTCAACACACAAAAAAGGGAGGGGGTAATTTTGAAAGAAAGAAAGAAAAAAAACACAACCCTAAACCTAAACCTAAACTTATCTCTAACAAAAGAGTCGCTCCCCATGGTTTTGGTTTTGTCTCTGAAGCCGCTACTCATCATCGTCTTCCTCCTACTCTACCTTGGCCTACTGCTATCCCTAACCGTTCCTTCTCCCTTAGCCAACAGGCCGCTCCCCCCTTGCCCAACGACATTTGATCTCCCTCTTGACAGTCATCAACACACAACCCTTATCTCCAGCGTCTTCTCCTAAACACAACCTACCATCTCACAAATCCAGCATCCTCTCCTCTTTTAACCTACCCCTATAGAGAACCATTCGACCATAGAGGCCGCCCATACCTTAGCCTCCCCTCATTTCCCTGTTGCTCTTCTTCGCCATCGAGGACACCGCCTTCCAGACCACAAATCACCGTCTCTTCCCTCACCATCGACCACAACAGATATTCCCTCATCAGTACAGACCGCCAACCACATCTCAACCTCCCTTCTTAATAGCTATTCCCATCTCCACCGTAGCTTCAACAAGCACAAACCCACGGTTTTCATTGTTAGTCGCAGTAGCGCCATCCTCACCGGCCTCCAGCAGCAGTCCAAGCACCACAAGCCACAAACACCTTGACCTCAGAGTCAACCGCTTGAAATGGAGAAGAAGGAAAAACCAAGAGAGAAGCATATCTGAAAACAAAGGAAAGAAAAAACTAAAATAAACTGCCATTTTTGTGTTTTCTTGGATTTGCAAGTGATTGGGTCCTCACCGCCAGCGGGGGAGGGAAGAGAAGAAAAAAGCAAGGCAGCCCCCCTGTTTCCCCTATCATCTATCAGCGACGTGTGGATCCACGCACCGCTAGTGGTGGTGGTGCTAAGGCCCATGCGCCGCCACTGTTCTAGCATCTTCAAAAGTCGGCTTGACACTGTTCCAGGTTGTTTTGAGTTATTTTGTAATTTTCAAATTGTTTAATGTAATATTTATTTAGTTTTGAGTTTTTATAATTTTTATTTTGTAAATATGGATTAAAAAGAAAAGAAAAGAAATAATATATAGTAAAAGTGAATGTGTGTGTGTTTTGAATTTTTATTTATTTATCTATGGATTTTTTTTTACAATGATAAAATTACAAAGGTAAAAGAAGAATTTAATATTTTGATTTGCTCACAATAAAGAATTATGAACTTATATGTAAGTCATATTTCTAATATTCGATGAAAAAACAAAAAAATTAAAACTTATTTAATACATAAAAGCCATGAAGCAGCTTACCTCAAGTAGGGTACGTTAGGGGTGGTAATACCTTCCCTAACCACAACCAGTCCCTTACCTGTGAATCTCTGACATGACTAGTACACCAGGGTTTCCTAGTAGCCCTCAATGAAATACTAGGTGGCGACTCCCAAGGAATGAATCAAGCAAATGCATAACAAAAAAAATCATCACCGAAGTCGTGCGGGTGACGTGCGACAGAATAACGACTCCACTAAGGAGAGGTATTGTTTTTGACAATATTGGACTAGGCTTTGTGTATTTGATGTGTTTAATTTTTTGTAATTTTATCTATTTTTTTAATGTTTTTGTTTCCATGCATTTTTTAGAATTGTTTCATGCATCACTTGTTTTAATTTTAAAAGCACACACAAGTTTCTAGGTTAGGTGGGGAACTAGTGATCTACCTAAGACTATTGGTCAGGGTTCAAGTGCGTGAAACACCCAATTTATAGCTAAGTGCCTACTTGGTAATGGTGGGTATTCATGCCTTAACCATTTCTCGCAACGCTCCTATATTGTCTTTACAAAGATCATCACTAGGCATATATGAGACCCTTTGAGACTAGGTAGAAAACCTACCCATGTTCACATAATGAATAGAACATGTCCTTAGGTTGTATGTGCTATCGTTATTTGCATAAGGGCAAACGCTTCTTGAAGCATCTTGAACTCAAGACTTGTAGGTGACATAATGATCGTCACCCCTCGAAGGGCAAGTTCATCATATAGATTACATGTTCATGCATTTGTCATGCATGCACTAGAATGAAAAATAGGTCCAATACGAGTCTACAACAACCAACTTTGAGAAAAAAACATGGAAGATGAAGTGTGTGCTCATCATAACATCTATTTTTAAGAAGAGTTGGAGTTTTTCAAGACAAGTGTGACTCGCCTTTTGCTTACTCGAGCAAATACTGAAAAATAACTCTAGGGAAGTTCCTTCCAACTGACCTAACATCTTTGTTCAAAACCCAACAACGACTCAACCCGAAGAAATTGGGGGCAAACGTGGTCAAGAGCCTTGACACAATCCAGCATTTCTGCAAAAAGCTTTTATGGGAAGGCTAGTCAAAGGGGAATTACACCACCGGTGCATATTGGAGCCTATTCTTGTTCTACAAAAAAAAAAAAAAAAACTACCTCTGTTTGATCATCCCTATAAAACTTCTTGATTTTATTTCAACCTATTCCAGTTTTTGTTGGTAATTTGGCTCAAAATTCCACAAGACTTTCCTTGTCAAATGAGCCTTTATTGTTAATAAGATCATGTGCTTATAACATGCCTTCATTTTTGTTGCTATTTCATGCAAATAACACATTGAACATAACCTTTAAGCATGAAACCATTACACCAAGAATCTTTGGGTGTGTTTCCCTTTTGAGCCTAATGCTTTTCTTGAGAAAATAACCTTGGCTAGGATCACACCTCACACTTAGGGCAACTGCAAGAGACATAATAAAAAAAAAACCTCAATGATTGAAAGTGCCTAAGCAACACTAGAGGGCATAAAAGAAAATTTTCAATCATCAAAGGTGCTCGAACAAATCTAAAGGGCATGAAGAAAAATCCAAAGGATCAAAAAAAATTTGAGCATAAAAAAAAACAATATGATGATGTTCAAAACCATATGAAGAAAACAAAAGCAAAGAGAAAGAACCCAAGCCCAACAATAAAGGGCACGATATACCATTTTGAAAAGACAATTCAAAAGACAAATGGTCAAGAAACAAGCACAAGTGATCCTAAGTCTTGAAATCCCTTAAACATTTTTTAAGCTTGTAAATATCCTTTTTCTTCATAACCAATAGCCCAAGCCTACATTATGTGCCTAATCAAGCCTTTTCTAATCAAAGGCAAGCGATTTGGATCGATAGGCAGTGCTTTCTCTTGCGAATTGAATCATTATTCATGCAAATAAAATAAATGCTTTGAAAATCGGTTCTCTATAACCCTCAAATTGAAATTTGAACCATATTTGACCAACCAAGTGTCACTTCACATTGTTCACCAAAAACAAAATATAGAAGTTTTCATCACTTCTGAAAACCTCTTAATAGGAATCACTTGAATTTCTTCAGAATGAGTTCGCTTTGAATCGATGTCAAAATGATTTTTGTGTCTGGAATAGCTTTGAAATTCCAAAAATTTCTACATGAAAACAACTCATTCTCAAACATTTCTTCGCAAAGCTTTATGCCCAAACCTGATTTGAATACTTGGGGGCATGATTAAGCTAGGGGGCAATAAAAAAAATGCATGATAGGGCTAGCTCCAGGATTCCCTTCCTAAGAAAAGTGTTGGGAAAAATTGACAACCCTTGAGATCATGGGTGGAGGAAAAAGAAGTATGATGATATCAAGTCCGTCCTAAAGGTCAAGATCACAGGATATGACTTAAGTAAGTAAGAGGGACAAAACCATCAATGTTTACTATCAACACTTCAACTTTTGAGGAAAAAAAGACACCATAAAGAAATGGGGAACTATATTTCTTAGATACGTGTACATGCATATTGATCATAATACATGGTTGTCAACAATGTTAGATCGGTGTTTCATCATCACCTTTTAGGTAGTCTGTTTTCTAACCCTACCTCATTTCGAGTGCGCCTTTGAGCCCTCACTTTCTTTGGTTAAAGGGAATCACCAGATGGGATTTTAGGTTGACTAAGCTACACACATTATTTGGTTTTAGTTAAATGAGGTCGCCAGATGGGATCTCAGGTAGCTTTGGTTAAAGGGAATTGCTAGATGGGATTTCAGGTTAACTAAGCTACACATATTCTTTGGTTTTTGTTAAAGGAGGTCGCCAAATGGGATCTCGGGTAGCTTTGGTTAAAGGGAATCGCAAGATGAGATTTCAAGTTGACTGAGCTACATATGCTCTTTTGTTTTAGTTAAAGAAGGTCGCTAGATGGGATCTTAGGTAGCTTTGGTTAAAGGGAATAGCCAGATGGAATTTCAGGTTGACCGAGCTACACACATTCTTTGGTTTTGGTTAAAGGAGGTCGCTAGATGGGATTTTAGGTTAATAAAAAAAAAGAGAAAAAACAAAGAGAAAGAAAGAAAGAAAGAAAGAAAGAAGAGGAAGAAAAGAGAATGAAGAGAGAAAGAAACAAAAAAAAAAGTAAGGTCTTTAGATGAGTGGCTGTTGAGCAAGTTAGGAAGATAAGAAGACAAGTTTTTCTTTACAAAGCTTACTATGCAAAACATTGAGGAGTTTTGCTTCGTAAGCATTGTAAAGAGTGGGCATATGTTGTTACCCAAATTTTGACCCATCTTTTTGATAAAATTTTTGGAAAATCCAAAAATAGCAAAACAAAAACAACAAAAATCCAAAAAAATATATTTGCATCGTTTTAAGCAATTTCAACGTCGTCTAAAAAAATAATTTCTATTTTTTACAAATCTTTCGAACACGTTTGACTTTTCACGCATCATTTTTAAAATCATTAATTTTCCTCTTTGATCGACGTTGATATTGCTTGTTTTTAAAAAAATACAAAAAAATAAGAAAAGTCAAATTTATAAAAAATGAAACTTGAGGGACCAATTTTGAGGCCCAAACAATATTTTACCTATATATAGTAGCCTTCAACACACACAAAAAGGTGGGAGGGGGCAATTTTGAAAGAAAAAACACATAAAAAAAACACAACCCTAAACTTAAACCTAAACCTATCTCTAACAAAAGAGCCGCCCCCCATGGTTTTGGTTTTCTCTCCGAATTCGCTGCTCATCATCCTCTTCCTCCCACTCTCCATTAGCCTACTACCATCCCCAACCGTTCCTTCTCCCTTAGCCAACAGGCCACTCCCCCCTTGCCCAACGACATTTGATCTCCCTCTTAACAATCATCAACACAAAGCCCTCACCTCCAGCGTCTTCTCCCAAACACAGCCTCCCATCTCACAAAGCCAACATCCTCTCCTCTCTCAACCTTCCCCCCTACAGAGAACCAACCGACCATAGAGGCCGCCTACATCTTATCCTCCCCTTATTTCCTTGTTGCTCTTCTTTACCACTGAGGACGCCGCCTTCTAGACCATATATCATTGTCTCTTCCCTCACCGTCAACCATAATGGATCTTCCCTCATTAGTATAGACTGGCAACCACATCTTAGCTTCCCTGCTCAACAGTTGTTCCCATCTCCACCACAACTTCAACAACCACAGACTCGTGATTTTCACCTTCAATCGTAACAACGTCGTCTCACTGACCTCTAGAAGCAGTCTAAGCACCACAGCCACAGACGCCTTGACCTTAAAGTCGGCTGCCTAAAATGGAGAAGAAGGCGAAACCAAGAGAGAAGCAGATCTGAAAACAAAGGAAAGAAAAAACTAAAATTAACTTTCATTTGTTGCGTTTTCATGGATTTGTAGGTGACTGGGATCCTCACCGCCAATAGGGGAGGGAAAAGAAGAAGAAAGCAGACCAGCCCCCCCTGTTTCCCCTGTCATCTAGCGGCGATGCGTGAGGCCAATGCACCATCACTATTCCGGTAACTCCAGAAGTCGGTCTAACACTGTTCTGGGTTGTTTTGGGTTATTTTGTAATTTTCAAATTGTTTAATGTAATATTTTTTTAGTTTTTAGTTTTTATAATTTGTATTTTGTAAATGTGGATGCAAAAAAACAAAAAAAACCAAGAAAAAAATATATAGTAAAAGTGAATGTGTGTGTGTTTTGAATTTTTATTTATTTATCTATGGATTTTTTTTTTGCATGATAAAATTGCAAAGGTGAAAAAAGAATTTAATATTTTGATTTGCTCACGATAAAGAATTACGAACTTATACGTAAGTCGTATTTCTAATATTTGATGAAAAATCAAAAATTTTAAAACTTTAATACATCAAAGCCACGAAGCAGCTTACCTTAGGTAGGGTGCATTAGGGGTGCTATTACCTTCCCTAACTACAACCAGTCCCTTACCCATGAATCTTTGACAAGACTAGCACACTCGGGTTTCTTAGTAGCCCTTAATGAAATACCAGGTGATGACTCCCAACGAACGAATCAAGCAAATGCATAACAAAAAAAATCACCGCCGAAGTCACGCGGGTGACGTGCGATAATCTTGATAATGGCTATTGAGATAGTATGGAAGAGAAGGTAAAAATTATATAGATCAACTAGTTATCACCTATAATCAAGTAGGGATTAAGCTTGTCATTCTTTAAGAAAATAAGGGCTATAAGTTGGTACATTAAGCTCTTGTAAATAATAACTAGTTTTAATGGAGTACTAGTACAAATGGTGTTAGTTGATAATGGTATAATGCTCCATATAATTCCATAGTTTTGACATTGATAAAAAATATTAGTCACAATAATATTGTCATATTTCCTTTTAAAGTAGTAATGTTAGATTTTATCGGTAGAGTAAATGATACTTTATTGGATGATGCAAGTGGATTTAGCAGTTTGGTCCAAGTTCTATATAAAGTCTTTCTAGTCAAAACAAATAGAAGCTATAAAGCCTTACTTGGGCAAGATGGGGTACATATTAATATATGTATGTCATCCTTATTAAATCAAACATTGATATATGGGCTACTAAATGGATCCATTAAGATCATCAAAGCTATTAACAAGTTATTTATGGTGAATTCAATATAGCACAAATATAGCTCTACAAGAACAATGTTGGTCTAGTCTAGTTCATAGGCATCTACCATATAGGTGACTAACAACCAATCTTTTAATGAGTAAGAAAATTTCTGAATAAGCTGACAAACAATCAATTTTTCTACGCCAAGTTCTTTACAATTAGAAAATGTTTGACAATAATTTGAAACACGAGATTAAATGAGAGACAATGATATATTTACCTATATAAAGGCCTATAACAAGATCAAGTATAGAAACATAATTTGTTTAACAAAATTAAGCGAAGATGTTCGATCAACTACAATGCCTGATATAACAAATCTTTATTTGGCACCATCAGAGATGGATGATAGAAAGACTAAGGTTTAGGATCCATTAATTAAAGTCAACATAAGAACCAAAGATAACCTTAAACCAGCCTATATAAGTAGGAATTTTTTTAATAATCATCATGAATTTATAGTATCATTATTGCATACTTAAAAGGATTGTTTCACTTAGAACTTTGATGAGATGCCATATCTAGACAAAAAGTTTAGTTAAACATCAATTATTAATCAAGTTTGTATTTAAACCATTAGCCTCTAAGAAAAATAACTAAAAAATGATTGATCATGTAAAGTAAGAAATCAAATATCTATGTCAGCAATCTTTTCTTATAGCAACAATAGTATACAATAGCAATGAAAAAGCCTTCATCCCTATCTCTTTTATTAGGTGGTGGTGGACTGCAATATCAATTAGAGAAGAAAAAGAAAGAATCACTTAATCAAATCTATTTAACACCTATTTGAGGGCAATCTTAAAGGAAAAACCTTTTATCATATTTTAAACATATCTAACATTGATTTGAGGACTATTTGGTTTGTATGGTAAATACAATTAATACAACTTATCATAATAATATTATGGTAGTCAGCAAAACCATACAAGTCATAGCCAATAAAATTTAAATGAACTAAGAAAGAGTCAATTGGGCACGTTGTTTATTTGGTCACCTAAGGTTAAGTCTTAGGATATTCTGCAATAATAAGAACTCCAATAGGAATATTTAAAAATTCTCAAACTCATTTTGAATATTACATTCCTACACACAAGGCACCACAACAAGCTTAACCCAATTTGGACATGATTACTTATGAAGTATGGCTTACCCTCGAAGCGTACATTGTTTAAGAATTTTATCTATAGCCACCACAACCTTTAAAAAGGTTGTTTAATCCCCTATAAGCTACCTTTCAATAAGGTAAACTCAATAGTCATATAATTAGCCCAAAACTTAAGATAGATGGGTTTAGAAGTTGGATACACAACCATACCTTCATATAATCATTTCATATTCTAAGTAGATTGATAAGTTGCAACCAATTTATAGAAAATCAAGATAATTAATTTTAAATAGTTTTTAAAAAAGCATAACCAACCAACAAGGGAACATATCGCCAAACACACTAATTAGTATGATAATGATGTTGCTAATCCTTTTGTGAAGCTACCTCTCATTAGTTCCTCTGTACTACCATCTAACTCCATTAATAAGCAGAAAGAGATGGGGGGTTATTTTCACGAACCCCTTTATAGAACAAAACCATAAGTAACACTAACTATTTTGGCTAGGATAGTCAAAGATCCTAGTGAGTGCATAGAAGTTATGACATTCATTTTAAGACTTTCTAAACAAAATGCACTATAACCATAGCAAAACAAGAAGGTATTAAGTTAATTTTGAAAGTGATATATTTGAACCTTTAGAAAACATTTTTAAAATCAGGTATTCAGATATTTACATTATTATAGATGATGTTACCTGATATAAATATATTTTTACAAAATAAACAAAAAAAACCACATAAAGGGATATACCTAGTTGGCTATTTGAAGAAAGTGTAATTGCCTATTCAATTACCAATTCTAACTTTGAAGAAAAGTTTGAAAAAAAAAAACAATAACTTATACTTGTCATAGAACTAAAAAAGGAAAAATGGTTTGAAATTACTACATTAAGAAATTTGAAAAGAGCTCGTAAGGCTACTATCAAAGAAGCGAAAATTATTAAAGCAGGTACAGAGAATAAAGAGTACTCATTTAATATTAAATATAGAGATATTTGATCAATTTGAAGGAGAAAGCAAACTCCCAAAAATAAAGGTAAATAAATACTGCAAGTGACAAGTCTAAGGAGACATGATAAGTACTATCAGATCTATAAGGTGGCTTACAATAGATTGAAAAAATTATTAAAGCAAGTAAATAATTAGATTGCAAAAAAACAGGTGGCTTGCCGTAGAACAGGTGGCTTACAAGTTGATTGCTAGATCTCCACTCTATAAATTGGCCTGGTTCGTTCTACTTCAAAGCACTCATCCCTAGCTACGCACTTCTTCTTTCTATATTTATTGTTTCTGTTTCCTTCTTTCATTTTATTTGTCAATGGAAAGTGGGCTTAAGGCATTGTGGGTGCTGTCCGCGGTGTTGCTGGTGTCAAACTGGCAACACTGGACTTATGGAAAGGCCGTACCTCAAGTTCCTTGCTACTTCGTCTTTGGAGATTCTCTCTTTGATAACGGAAACAATAACTACCTTAACACTCCAGCTAAAGTTAATTACCTTCCTTATGGGATAGACTTTGATACTGGGGCTTCAGGAAGGTGCAGCAATGGTCTCAACATAGCTGACACCATTGGTCTGCAGTTTGCTCTCCTCCCTTGTATTACAAAATTAAATATAGTGTTTTAGTTTTCTTTAAAAGAAAATATACATGTTCTCACTAGCTTGTTTTTTGTTTCAGCTGAACAATTAGGTTTCGACAGTTACATTTCGGACTTTGGTATCGGAAGTTGCACCAATTTCCTAGATGGTGTAAATTATGGATCGAATGGAGCTGGCATCCTTGATTTAACTGGCTATCTTACGGTGATTGCTGATCATATGCCTCTCATAGCTAAAACCTTATACTATTCAGTACTATGAATCTTGTATGCTTTGGCAACGCTAATTACTATTCATATGATTCTTTTGTGTATGTGAAGGGAGAACTATTTACCATGAATATTCAGTTATATAATCACAATATCACGGTTTCACGAGTTGCCAAGATCTTGGGAAGCGAGGAAGTTGCTAGGAAGTACTTGAGCCAATGCATCTATGTTTCTGATATGGGTCATAACGACTACCTCAACAATTATTTCTTGGACGGCTACAATAGCAGCCAGTTATATACTCCTGAAGAATTTGCTCAACTTCTCATTGAAACTTACGAAACTCAGCTGGAGGTTAGCCCTACTTAATGTCTCTTGTAAAACAACAAATAATGTTTGACGCGATTGGAAACTAACAAAGACCCCCACTTCATTCCGTTTTTTTTTTCTCTTGCTGCCAGAAACTGTATTGCTCAGGAGCAAGAAAGATAGCTGTGTTCGGACTTATTCGGGTAGGATGTATGCCGTCCAACATACAAAAACATCCCAATGAGCTAGATGCATCTTCATGTGCATACAGGCTCAATGATGATGTTCAAATTTTCAACCACAAGCTTCAAGAACTGCTCAGAAAACTTAATAATAGGCATTCTGATGCTGTGTTTACCTACATAAACTCTTATGAAATTGATTCTGATGATCAGACAAATACAGGTACGAATCCCCTCTCTCGGTTGAGGACTACTTTTTTGTTACTCCTACCAATATTACTTTTTCTTGCTTGCAGGTTTTACATATACCCGTGAGAGCTGTTGCGAGGTAGAATCTGGTTCAGTCCCATGTAAATCTCTCTCCTTCCCATGTAGCAACAGGAGTGACTACGTGTACTGGGATGGAGCCCATTTTACTGAAGCTAAAGCTTGGGCCTTCGGAAAAAGAGCATATAAACGTCAGTCACCAAAGGACGCCTATCCATATGATATCAGCGAACTAGTTAAGCTGAAGTTTGATGATTCTGATGTTTACGATATCAACCATGCCCAGCTCTGATGGAGAAGACGATTGTCTAATAAGCAGTCAGAGAATAAGATATTGTGACTGTAAGAACAATTGAAAGACATATTTACTGTCTTTCAATAGCCTTGCACAAGTCAGAGAATAAGATATTGTGCCTGTAAGAACAATTGAAAGACATATTTACTGTCTTTCAATAGCCTTGCACAATATAATTCCAATAAAATTTGCATTTACGCATTCCGAAAGTTGTTATGATTTTAATTAATGAATTCATAATGATGCCTGCTAGAAGGGAATTCGCCTCAAGAAGACAATAACAATTACTTAATTCCTTAATCATGTGGATATCACACATAAAATCCATTCATAGAGAGATTTATTCTTAACGTATGGAAGTCTATTCGGAGATACACTTGCCATTGAAATCAAAAGAAGGATACATATGTAAGTACATAAACCAAAAGAATTATTTTTTCCTTTGTATATGTGAACGCCTTATATACAGTGTGTTTGAACGCAGTCAAGCAAGACGTGGTAGCTCAGATACAAGGATACTATACAGGTTAGGAGAAACTTAAAAGTGTTGGCCATCATGCTGTGCAAATGACAGTTGGTTCAGCAGTAGCAATGTTATCGATGAATTCTTAAAGTTTTTTTTTTTTTTTTAATTTAAAAGAAAAAATGCCATGCTAGCCTGACCTTCTGAGCCAAGAAATACTTTTGTTTTTATTTAAAAAAATTTGCTTTAAATTATTATTTACAATGATATTTAAAAAAAATTCTGATTATGCCATATTTTTTTTTTAAATAAAATGATAGCTTTTTATAGTTACATTTGTAATAACTTTGTTAATAATTATTTATGAGAGTAATATGCACAATACTGTAAAAAAATTGTATATGAATATTCAATGAAGACATGAGTTTTTTTTTTTTTTTTTGAAACTTGCTCTTTAGATTAAAATAAGTTATTATTTTAAAAAATATGCTCCTAAAACGACATGTTTTTGTAAGAAAAAAACAATAAGGAAATGAAAGTTTTTCCCCAAGAAATAATTTTTTCCCTTCTTAAAGTATTGAGATTGTTATGAATATTTATTTTAATTACTTTGACTTTTATTTAAAAAATAATATAATTAATAAAAAGATCTTTTTCATAAAAAAAAGATTATAAATAAGGAATGGGGACTTCAATTTAAAAAATATATTTTCTTCTTCAAAATCTAAATCCCTTAAAAAAAAATACTTTTTAATTACATATAATTAAATGAAAAATTAGTTTTGGAATTTGTATTGTGAAATAACTATTTTCAATCATGATCCGAGTAATGTATTCAAATCAAGCTGAATTGGTTGCAAATAGAAAGGCTCTTGGTGTTTTAATGTTGGTTCTCTTTTCATGTATTTTATCATTTTTTTTTTCTACGTGTGCACTGTTTTCATCTTGTTACTGCTGTTCTGGTAACTTGGTGTTTTAATTTATTTGAATTATATATGAAAAAAATCATTTATCCAAGTAGTTAATATAAATTAAATTTGCAATTGTGAATTTTTTTTTATCAATGTAGTTATGTAATTGTGACTTTTAATTTTTGATAGAAGAGAGAATTGTTTTTGCCAATATAAAATATTTTACATATAAAACATTTTATATGGATAGTATTTTCATAATATTTTTTTATAAATAATGATGTGACAAAAATATAGTGGTAGTAAAATGATAATGATATATTTAGGTGATAAAATAATGATAGCAATAGTTGTAAGGGTGTGTTTGTTTAGTCTTAGTTTTTGTGTTTGCGGAGTAAAAAACATAGTTAGTTGTTTGGTAATACACCAAATTATATTTTATATTGTGGGGGCCATCAAAAAATTGAGTTTGAAACACAGTTTTTGTGAAGCATTTTTTACATGTTTTTTTAACCGAGTTTTGTAAAATTATGTTTGTTTTTTGCGTTTCAAAAGCATTTTTTTTTCAAAATTTGAAGTTTTTTTTTTCTTTACTTAATTTTTTTTGTATTTTCAGATTATTTTGATGCATTTCCAAGTAAAAAAACACTTTTAAAAAGCAACAACATCCAAACATTTTATATATGTTTTTTTGTTGCACATACATCTTAACCATAATTTTTACCAAACACGTATCTAAATACAACTAATCATGTCTAATTATATATATATTTTAAAAAAACTTATTTTTTTAAAAATCACAACCACAAAAACTATATAAAAAACAAACACACTCGTAGCAGTATTGATGGCTAGTGTAAGGATAAGGGTAAGAGGTTGGTAGAGGTCACATGATAATAATGGTGTTATTACATGATATTTTAATTGTTATCTATAAAATATTTTAAAAAACCTCATAAGCTGAAAATATTTACAACACATGAACTAAATTTAAAAGTTAACCATGAAATATTTTATGAAAAATAATTATTGGAAAACCAGGAAAATATTTTTTTATATAAAATATTATGCAAAATAAACACCCTGTAAGAGTGTTCAATTTTATAACAAAGAATAAATACCTATTCATTATTAAGATAACCTAATTCAGAATGCTTGAATATGTAAAGTATAATAATAATACTTGAAATGTGGAAAACATGCAGGGAAATAAAATTGATGAATAAAATTTCCTGGATCCTAGTCCTTAGATTTGAATTTAAAAAATAACTAATTAAAAAAAAAAAGAGAACAAACAATTTCTTTAGGATTGTTGACTTTAGAAATTCAAAATTAGGTGGTCAAACCACACCTTAATGAATAATTACATTGGTTAATGAGGTGTTGGATGCAAGGTTGTCAATTTCGTTTCGGTGAGTGTTTCGTTTTTTCAATTAAAATAAAATGTTTCAGTTTCGGAGTATTTCGGCATGCCGTTTCGAGGTTGTACTGTTCATATATATATATATATATATATATATATATATATATTCAACAAACATAATTTAAATTCAAGATAAATTAATTATAAATTATGCAATACAAGCACAATGTCAAACAAATATAAGTTCAAAATTTAAAATATTTCTAAATAGTCAAGATTAAATAGATCTTTAACTTAAAGTAATTTAACTTAAACAAAATATCAAAATATTATGAAAGTAAAATGTTTTAACAAAAATATTTTTAATATAAAGTTAGGTCAATGTTATCAAGTGGCTAATGAAATCTAAAGCATCCATTGTTTTGCTCAAATTCCTACAAAGTATAAAAATGAAAAAAAAAAACAACATGAATATAAACCATATACATTAGTAATAAATCTAATTTTAAAAAATTAATATCATTGTTAATGAAAATAGTAATAATAATTTTCAATATTATTATTAATATCATTTCTATTGAAAATAGTAATGAAAAATAGCTTTTTATAATCGGGTGGTTTAATTAATGAAATTAAGCAAGGTTCAATTTGATTCAATGGTTTTTCAAGAGCGGAACGGAACATGTGGAATGAAACCGGAACGTTTCGAGCGGAATTTAGCCGAAAAATCCGGAACGGACCGAGATTTAAAATGAGATGAAATTTGTTCCGTTTTGTTCTGTTTTTTGAATTGATATGGAATGTTTCGGCCATTCCGAACAGAACGGAACGGAATTGACAACCTTGGTTAGATGTTGTTTAATGACCTCATAAATCGAAACTTCTACTCGAGAAAAGTTGAGGCTTGTGAAATAAAAGGGGAGTGGTCTATGCGAATAAAAAATGCATGCCTTTCAAATATTAATTAGAGTGATATCCTTTCATGTTTTTCAGTCATGCTATGCTATGTTTATTAAACTTAAACTATTAAGACTGAATTCAATAAATATACTTTATTATATAATAAAAAATGACAAGAATTTAATTAATTTTTTTTTATTAAAGTTAAATTATTGATGATAAAATTTTAATTAAATTGATATCATGTTTCAAAAATATGATATTAATTATATATTATTTTTATCAACAATGATGTTTAAAAATGTGTTATATTATATATAAAAAAAATTGATGTTATATTAATTCATTATTTTTTATTTAATTTGTATGATAATTGCCTAATTTTTTTCATTTTCTGGAACGTTTTTCATACCAATGATATGAAATTGAGCACACAAGGTGCTTTTCTTCGAACGGCTCTTACACCTCCGCCACATGCCTGCAAGTCCGCAGTACTTATGGTAGCCGAAGGTTTAAAACCGAATTGCTTCATTATGCTCAAGAATCCAAAATAATTCAATCATATACTATTTTTCTTACTGCCAACAGTCCTTTCGGTTCAGCCTTATAGTATATTCAATTATCAAATTAAATTGATCGTCCTTGAAATAATACGATCAGTCCATTCGTATATGATAACAAAACTCAATTTCTAAACCCTTATTTAAATGACATAATCTTCTAGATTTGGAGTAAAAGGGCTAATTCAGTATCACAAAATAATTTTTTTCCAATAGAAAATAAAAAGTTTCACTACCATGCAGAGATATCAACTACTTCAGAAAAGCCACCCATCTTTTACATCATAACCCTCGGTAAAATTATTGTCATCTAACATAGTAGTTATCGCCATCACACATTAAATTAATGGCAAACTAGTAAGTTATTTGTCTTTAGATCTACATCATTTTAAAAAAAAATAAAAACAATGCCTCTTTTATAATTAGGTTTTAACACATATTATTGACATCTAAACTAATTTGTTTTCAAAAAATTACTTTATTGTTTCTATAAATTTCTTGTGTCAATTATTTAAGATAAAAAACAAAAGAAGTTAAGCATTTAATTTCAAATTTTATGTATATAGTATTATTGGCATACTATTTAAAAAAAATGATATGATTTTAGAGATGTATTTAATAGAAAATCGAAACATTTATGAGAAAAAATTTAAATTCAAAATAAGTTTTTTTTATTTTTATTTATTTTTTAGAATTAGTAACCTATCTCTTAAAATAAAAAAGAAGGATTAAAAATATGCATTAAATAGTGATAGCAATGATTGAAAAATATGTGGGGTACAATCAGTGGCGGAGACAGTAGGTTTGGCAAGAGCCCCGGTCTTTGCAGGAAAATGTTTTTTTTTCCAACCCCTTCCTTAATAATATTTATAGTTTTAGTAGTGAAACAACTAAAATCTTGGCCTTTCTAAAATAATTCATCTAATTTGATCCCTTTTAATTTTATTTTCTTGCTCTGTTCTTGGGCACAATAATGATTAAATTTTTTTAATTATTAATTACACCTCTCTCAACAACTATCTCAAAACATGAGAACTCTAAAAAAAGAAAACCGGAGTTCGACCACCATGCTATATTTATGAAAAATTTCTTCTTATGTGGCATACTATGCATGTATGGTGTGTTTCATGAGGGCCTTGACGCCTTATAAGTGATTGATAAACACCACTTATAATTATGCCCATACAGCTAATGAATAAAGTTTCTCTTAAGAAATAATAACAAAAATATCAAATTCCATGCCCTTTTTCCTTTGTATTGATCGCTTTATATTTTATATTTTTAGTTTTTTTGAATTATGATTTTTGTTGTGATCTTACAAGATATTGTGAAAATTAAGGTTTGTAAAAAGCTAAATGGCATAATACTGCACGTGCCCTCTTATTTAGATCCAGTTTCAAAACACAATGCAAATCATATTAACTAAAATTTTAAATATTTTTTTATTTAAAATAATTTTTTATATGTTTTTAGATTATTTTGATATAAGTGACAATGTTGGAATTTCTATTACGTTAATTACCATATGAAGAATGAAGATTGCAGAATGAAGTTTCTCTAAGAAATTATTTCACAAAAATAATAAAGAATGGCAATCATTATTGAGAATGTCGAGTTACCTCTCATAACGCCTCTCTATCTATTCCTTAATTATGTTCTTACCACCCTCACCTTCATAGGATATATTGTCTTGAAGCTAAGACTTGGCGAAGTTTATGTTTACATGAAGGGGGGTAAGTTATGGAAAAATATTTTAAAAATGTGGGACATCCTCTGTATACCTTGTTTCATAATTTTATTTTATTTTTCATATGAAATCAACTCTGTCCCTTCATTCCTTCTCTCTAATGGTTCGCATATTTTAAGACTTGAAGGGCTAATGGATTATAGGGTAGTTGAAGGGTTAGTGTGGAAGTTATATTTCAAGTAAATTTAAAGACCTATGTTTCTCTTTAACTCCATGTAATTTCACCCTCATGATTGACCAAAATTGAAGAGTCATGAGCTCATGCAATGAATTAGCGCAACAAAATACTTCTCTTTTATGGTTCTTTAAAAAATTAAAAAACAACTTATTTAAGAACAATTGTCTTCGTGGTGTCATTCTTATACTTCTCGTTCACGAATCAATATTTGTTAGGTGTAGGTTTCCGTTTCTAAAAGTACTGGTGCCTAAGTACAAGTTACTTTGCTTTATGAAAATTAATGTTTTTGTGTGTGGGTTGCGTGACTATGATGTTCGCAACACAAGAAGCACCGGATAGCTAGATCTCCACTCTATAAATAGACCTGGTTTGTTCTACTTCAAACCACTCTTCCCTGGCTACGCACTTCTTCCTTCTATATTTATTGTATATGTTTCCTTTTTTCATTTTACTTGTCAATGGAAAATGGGCTGAAGGCATTGTGGGTGCTGTCCTCGGTGTTGTTGGTGTCAAACTGGCAACACTAGACTTATGGAAAGGTCGTACCTCAAGTTCCTTGCTACTTCGTCTTTGGAGATTCTCTCTTTGATAACGAAAACAATAACTACCTTGACAAATCAGCTAAAGTTAATTACCTTCCTTATGGGATAGACTTTGACACTAGGCTTCAGGAAAGTGCAGCAATGGTCTCAACATAGCTGACACCATTGGTCTGCTATTTTCTCTCCTATCTTATAATACAAAATATAGTGTTTTAGTTTTCTTTAACATATAAAGTTGAGAATAATGGAATGTGTTGAGTTATGCCTTAACCAATTTTCCTATTTATATATAGGCGGCAGAGCACTGTAGTAAATATAATGATTACAACATCCTATATTAATTTTCTATTTTAATAGATACATGATTAACTGTAATGATTATAACATCCTATATTAATTTTCTATTCTATAATATGCCCCCTCAAGCTAAGTGGGGGATCAACCCGAAGCTTGAACCGAAAAGCAGTAAAGGATGCAACAGGAAGCAGTTTAGTAAAGATATCGGCAAGTTGATCCCGAGAGGGAACAAAACGAATCTAAATTTCTTTCTTGCCAACACGGTCACGGACAAAGTGATAATCCACTTCAACATGCTTAGTACGAGCATGGAAGATAGGATTTGCTAAGAGATAGGTAGCACCAAGATTATCACACCAAATGGTAGGAGCAGAGACTGAGGGAACTTGCAAATCTGTTAACAAGTATTGAAGCCAAATGACTTCAGGGTACCATCAGCAAGGGCTTTATACTCAGTCTCAGTAGAGGAGTGAGCAACAGTACGTTGCTTGCCGGATTTCCAAGAAATCACGTCTAACCAAAAAAGACAAGATAGCTGCCCGTAGACTTGCAATCATCAATACTACCAGCCCAATCTGCATCTGTAAAGCTATATAGAGAAAAAGAGGAGCCTCAAGTGATATGGAAACCATAAGATGTCGTACCTTTAAGATAGTGTAAAATACGTTTGACAGCGGCCCAATGAGAATCTATAGGAGCATGTATAAATTGATAGACTCTGTTAACAGCAAAGCATATATCTGGACGGGTGAAGGTAAGATATTGAAGAGCACCCATGATTTGACGAAATCGTGTAGGATCAGAGAATGAATGATCCGATAATAAAATGACTTTCGAAGGGGAGACTGGAGTATCAACTGGAGTATCAAATGGTAGGAGCAGAGACTGAGGGAACTTGCAAATCTGTTAACAAGTATTGAAGCCAAATGACTTCAGGGTACCATCAGCAAGGGCTTTATACTCAGTCTCAGTAGAGGAGTGAGCAACAGTACGTTGCTTGCCGGATTTCCAAGAAATCACGTCTAACCAAAAAAGACAAGATAGCTGCCCGTAGACTTGCAATCATCAATACTACCAGCCCAATCTGCATCTGTAAAGCTATATAGAGAAAAAGAGGAGCCTCGAGTGATATGGAAACCATAAGATGTCGTACCTTTAAGATAGTGTAAAATACGTTTGACAGCGGCCCAATGAGAATCTATAGGAGCATGTATAAATTGATAGACTCTGTTAACAGCAAAGCATATATCTGGACGGGTGAAGGTAAGATATTGAAGAGCACCCATGATTTGACGAAATCGTGTAGGATCAGAGAATGAATGATCCGATAATAAAATGACTTTCGAAGGGGAGACTGGAGTATCAACTGGTTTGCAGGAAATCATACCAGCTCGGGTGAGGATGTCAAGAATATATATATGCTGACACAACATTAAACCTATACTGGTAGACTGAATTTCAATACCCAAAAAGTAGTGAGCAACACCAAAGTCATGAAGCTTGAACTCAGAGCTGAGTAACTATATAAGGTGATGGAGCATAGCAGAGTTACTACTCGTGAGCAGAATATCATCAACATACACCAGGAGATAAAAGATATTAGTACCATCAGATAATATATACAGGAAGGTGTCAATCTTGGAAGCTCGGAAACCGATGGAAAGCAAAAAATCACTTAGACTAGTGTACCATACTCTCGGTGCTTGTTTCAAACCATACATTGATTTGTGCAATCTGCACACATGAGATGGAAGAGAAGAGTCAACAAAACCTTGAGGTTGTTTTATGTAGACCTCTTCAGTAAGAACACCATTGAGGAAGGCATTATAAATACCAAACTGACGAATCTTTCAATTTCGCGAAACGGTGATACAGAAAACCAATTGGACAGTGGCCCACTTAATAATTGGACTGAAGGTTTCAGAATAATCAATACCTTCCTGCTGGGTAAAACCTCTAGCAACAAGGTGCGCTTTATAGCACTCAATACTACCATCAACACGACGTTTGATCTGATATACCAATCTACTGCCAACAACATTCATCGAAGGATAAAATGGAACAAGTGCAATTTTCGCATAAAGCGGCGATCTCATCACACATAACATTATGCTAAACTGCATACTGGTCAGCATCAGAGAATGCAAAAGGCTCAAAAGAGGGAGAATACAGTACCCGTGTGGAGGTAGAAGTAGCGGCAGTGGAAGCAACCACATTAGTTGTTTTCGGCTGCCGCGGTCTAAGAGTCATAGGATGTCTGCTGTGTGCTGGTGGAGACGCAGGGGAAGACGGTTGTAGCGAGGAGACCTGTGGCAGCTGATAAGAAGACAAATCAACCATAAGTTGCAGACCAGCGGGAGAGGATGATAAAAAAGCTCAGCCTTAAGCACAGGACTGTCAGCAAAGGAGGGGCTGGAAGCAGAGACTAAAGCTGTAAGAGTACTGGCTAGGGAGGGCGAAGCAGAGGAGGGACTAGAAAGTGCCCCAAGACCATGAGGAGAGAGACCAATTGACGATCTGAACCTGCATCATAAGGGTTAGATAAACAAGCATGGGATGATGGCCAAGGGATGGGTGGAGGCTATTGTCGGGTGGCTGTTTGGACTGGCAGAACGAAGTGTTGTGGGTTGTTTGGGTGGTTGGTGAAAGTGGGTGGCGGTGGGTGGTTTAGCAAATAAATACGGTGAGATGCAATGTCAAGACATCGATAACCAAGATGCGAGGAACTATATCCAAAAAACACACATGGAGAGGAATGAAAATTCAATTTATGATTATTACATGGACGTAAAAAAGAAAAACAGAGACACCCAAAGGTTCGTAAAAAATGATAATCAGGAGACCATTGAAATAAACAATCAAATGGAGAGAGATGAGCAAGAACAGGAGTAGGCATGCGATTTATAAGATAAACAGAGGTTTCAAAAGCATAATTCTAGAATCGAAAAGGTGTTTTACATTGCCCTAAAAGAGTAAGACCTGTTTCCACAATATGCCTACGACGACGCTCTATTGTTCCATTTTGTTCATGAGTATGGGGACAAATTAGACGATAATGAATACCAATGGTCTGAAAAAATATGGATAGTTTTCGGTATTCACCGCCCCAATCAATTTGAACAATTTTATTTTTAATGAAAATTGACGTTTGATAACAGTCTGAAATTGATGAAAAATAGAGTAAATATCAGACTTGGCAACGAGAGGATAATACCATACATATTTAGTATAAGCATCAACAAATATAACAAAATAACGATAGCCATCTGAAGAAAAAAGAGGAGCAGGGCCCTATACATTACTAAAAATTAATTAAAATAGAGTAGAAGTTTTGTGACTCGTAGGTCCTAAAGACAAACGCTATGATTTTCCTAAAGGACAACTTTGCCATTGAAAATTAAGACATTTGTTGTTACAAATGATCTTCTTTTTCGAGATTAACAATTGAAAAATACATGAAGTAGGATGACCTAGTCGACAATGCCATAAATCTGTAGAGGCAGAAGTGCAGGGAGACCAATAGGCTGGAGGAACTGACGTGACGAAAGACTTGGTCAGGGCATAGAGACCATCTTTACTTTGACTTGAGAGAAGGACTTCATGGGTCTTGAAATCCTTGACATAAAATACACGAGGGTGAAATTCAAAATAAACATTATTATCAAGACAATTTCTAAACAGAGAGCAGAGGTTTCGTGATTGCAGGAACATGAAGAACATTAGATAAGGTGAAAGAACGATGTGGTGTATATATTTTTGTATGACCAAGATGAGATATAGGAAGGCCCTTACCATCACCAACATGCAAATTATCATTACTAAGATACGGTTCTGAAGCGATTAAGGTGGCAAGATCAGGTGTGACGTGTTGATTGGCACCGATATCTGGAAACTAATCAACAAAACTGGTTGAGGAGAGATTGCGCTGCACCAGATTGGCAGTAGGTTGTTGGCCATAACCTCGGTACTGGAATTGAGGACAATGGGGAGCTGTATGGCCAAAATTTTGACACAGTTAGCAGCGTGGATTCTGCCCCCTATTGCGTTGCCAAGAGCCCTGCCTATTGTCACCAAAGAAGGAGTTTTGAAAGCTGCGGTGATCAGGTTTGCAGTCAGCAAATCAGTTGCCTCTACTATTGGACTGGTTAGGACACTAGCCACCATTGAAGCGGCCCCTGCTGCGGCCATAATTGCCAAAAGTCTGGCGTTGCGCAACAAGAGCAGAAGATGGGCAGCAGAGGAGCATGTATGGCAGCAGAAGATTTGTGAAGAAATTCATGTGTGAGGAGATGGTTGTGAAGATCTGCATATGATAAAGGTTCAACCTTGGTAATAAGACTGGTAACTAAGTCTTTAAACTCTCCCCGAAGACCACGAAACACATATAAATTGAAATCTTCAAGCGAAACTAGCCGACCAGCAGTGATCAATTCATCAAATAAGGCCTTTGCTTTTTGCATAAACTGTCGAAGATCCTGAAGAGAGTCGTGAAGTTGCATAATACGAGAGTTGGAGGTGGAAGCGAGAGCTCACTCAAGAGTGCCCCAAGCTGAACAAGAACTTTAACAGCCAACAACAAGATGCAAAACTTCCATAGATAGGGAGGAAAGAAAAGCACTTAGAATGAGTTGGTCCTGTTGTTTCCAGGTTTGAAAAAATGGATTTACTTTGTCACACCCGACATCACGGCGACCACAAAAAATAATTCTCTAAATTATTAAAGAGAACAGATTTCTGGCATCTGGTTCTTTTGGGAAAAAACTTGTTTAAGGAGTCGCCACCTAGTATTATGGTCACTAGCAACCCTAACTGGTCAACAGAGATTCTATGGTTCGGGACTGGTTACGTAGAAGGGAAGATATTATCACCCCTTAAACGTTCTGCCTAAGGCAAACTGCATTGTTGTTTTTGTCTTAAATTGCTAAATTTTTATTGGTTTATGTTTTGACGATTTATTCACAATATTCCTGACTCTGGCGTCAGTGAATATCTAACTACGGATAATTCCAACTCTGGCGTTGATAATTATTACGTAGTTAATAAAATAAATTTAGATTAATATTTTTAGATTTTGGCTCTAAAACTAGTGAATAAACTAAAATTACACATTCACATATTTTTTTTATTTTTGTTTATATAATTAAATAGAAAAGGAAAAAAATAAAATAAAATAAAATAAAATCAGTGTTTTTATTTTATTCCCGACTCTGGCGTCAGTGAATAAATAAGTAAAAAAAAAAATTTATATTTTTTTTATACATGCACATAAATTTTTTTGCTAAATAAAAAAAAATAACGAATAAAAATAAGATAAACTCAAACCAGTATTTTATTCCCGACTCTGGCGTTGGTGAATAAACCAGTAAGTTTATATTATTTTTATTCATGCATACAAATATTTTTATTTTATTTTTTATTTCTCCTATTTTTATTATTTTTTTATTTTTTCTATATTTTCCTATTTTTTATTATTTGTTTTTTGCTGGGCTCAGCTCAGCCCACAGGGGCTGGGCTAGACCCAGCTAGCCCAGCCCAGTCACTGGCCCAAGCCAGTGACCCGGCTGGGCTACAGCACGCATGACCCAACGTCATGCGTGCATGGCACCGTGCGAAGGTAATTAATTACCTTCGCACAGTGCCAAAATGCACTGAAATCTCTTTCTTTGGTAAGCAAAAGACACTGAAATCTCCAAAGTTAAAGAACGAAGAAAACAGAGGAAGCTTACCTTGTTGCAGGTTGCTTCGCCGGAGTGTCAGCGTGTCGGGCGATGATCAGCGGTGGCGCCCGTCAATAGTAAGCCAGAATTCCTCCTTCTACCTCTGCCTAACTGCCCTCTGTTTCCTCTGCCCTCGTCCGAAAAGTTCACCCGTGCTCTGTTTTTTTAAAATTCTCTCTAGTCCCTCTCGGTTCGTTTCTGTGTTCCTGTTTTAAGCTGGTATTGGTTGGGAAAAGGTTTACTCCTGGTCTGGGGTTTAACCAAAAAACTTAGGAGCCTCTCTGGTTTATTTGTATTGGTATCGTTTTCGGTTTTGGTTTCCTCTCTCTCTACAACTCTGCAACCAGCCCCTTGCTCTTTGGTGCAGCTCGGTTTATATAGGACTTGGTGGGTTGGTAACGGGTCGTAGGCTGAAGAACGGCCACCATTAAACGCTCATAACTGAGGCCAACGGACGACCATTACTGCTGCAATGTTCGGCCTCCTTTACTGTGGAAAACGGTTGCTGGTTTAAAGAAGAAGATGAACAGCGTCTTCAAAACGACGCCATTTTGGAGACAGCAGTGGCCATTTTTACTTTGACCCTCAAAGTTTCAAAACTGTTGTAATTAAGCCCCTGGTTTAAACGGTAATTAGCCCCCTGCATTTGCGCGCCTTTTTCAATGTAATCCTTGGATTTTAATTTCGCAATTTGGACCCCAATCGTTAATATTTCTTCAATTAAGTCCCTGATTTCATTAATTTAATTAAATCCAAGTCCAATTAAGTATCAAAACTTATCAATTCTCCAATTAAACCCTTAATTGGATTAATTAAATTAATTCCAAGCTTAATTAAGTCTCAAAACTTATCAATTCTCCAATTAAATCCTTGATTGGATGAATTAAATTAATTCCAAGCTTAATTAAGTCTCAAAACTTATCAATTCTCCAATTAAATCCTTGATTGGATGAATTAAATTAATTCCAAGCTTAATTAAGTCTCAAAACTTATCAATTCTCCAATTAAATCCTTGATTGGATGAATTAAATTAATTCCAAGCTTAATTAAGTCTCAAAACTTATCAATTCTCCAATTAAATCCTTGATTGGATGAAACAAATTAATTCCAAACTTAATTAGATTAATTCCAAAGTTTAATTAAACCCTAAAACTTCTAATCATGTTGCCCTTAGCCCAAATTTTAATTTATTCTTTATTTATTTCATTTTACTTGTTTTTTTCATCATTATTATTATTTTTTTATCATCATTTTTATCGTTTTTTTTAGTAAATAAAATAATAATAATAATTAAAATAAAAATGGTCAAAAATTGGGTTATGACAGTTGCCCCCTCTTTATAATATTTACTATACAAAGATAATTAGAAAATTTTATTTTATTTTAGCTTTGTGTAGTAAATTTATAAAGAAAAGTAGATACAGAGAGAACTTTTTCTTTTTTCTTTTTACTTGAAAACTTCAAAAAAAATAAATTGACACACGACCTTTATAGAGAGATATCGAAATTAAAAAACAAGTCATTTGGAAGACGACCCACCTTTTTTTTTGTTTTTTTTTTCTTTTCTTTTTGTTTGTTTTTTTTTAAAATGGATCAAATTATTTTGGGCAACCTGCCCGATGATAAAAGAAACGCGAAGAATTTCGCGAATGGTCTAATTGTTCCAGACGACCTTCCCAATGATTGAAAAAAAAATACGAGGATGATTTTTTATTTATTTTTATTTTTTTATTTTTTAAGATGGTCACATTGTAATGTGTTACCAGCCCAGATGGTCACATTGTAATGGGTTACCTGCCCAGTTGGTATATTGTAATGGGTTACCAACCCAGTTGGTCACATTATAATGGGTTACCTGCCCAGTTGGTATATTGTAATGGGTTACCACCCCAGTTGGTCACATTGTAATGGGTTACCTGCCCAGGTGGTCACATTGTAATGGGTTACTTGCCCAGTTGGTATATTGTAATGGGTTACCACCCCAGTTGGTCACATTGTAATGGGTTACCTGCCCAGTTGGTATATTGTAATGGGTTACCAACCCAGATGGTCACATTGTAATGGGTTACCTGCCAGTTGGTCATATTGTAATGGGTTACCTGCCCAGTTGGTATATTGTAATGGGTTACCAACCCAGTTGGTCACATTGTAATGGGTTACCTGTCCAGTTGGTATATTCTAATGGGTTACCAGCCCAGTTGGTCACATTGTAATGGGTTACCTGTCCAGTTGGTATATTGTAATGGGTTACCAGCCCAGATGGTCACATTGTAATGGGTTACCTGCCCAGTTGGTATATTATAATGGGTTACCAGCCCAGTTGGTCACATTGTAATGGGTTACCTGCCTAGTGAGAAAAAATACGAGGATTTTTCAAAAATGGTCTAATTCACATAGATTTGAAGGAGGTGGAAAAAATGACATGATAGGGCTCGAAGGCGCACTATTCCAAAAGATGGAAGCTCGAAGGAAATGAGGGCTCAGAGGTACGCTCGAAAGGGAATGAGGGCTCGAAAACGCACTCAAAAGGAGGTAGGATAGGAAATGCACTACCTTTGATGGTCGAGGGCTTGAAGGCGCGCTCGAAAAGAAATGAGGTGAGGGCTCGAAGGCTCACTCAAAAGGAGGTAGGATAGGAAATGCACTACCTTTGATGGTCGAGGGCTCGAATGCGCGCTCGAAAAAGGTGGAAAAACACAGAGATTTTTCAAGTGGCCTAATTCTCATAGGCGGCCTGCCCAGGATGAAAAATTCTCAAAAAATGAAAAATTTTCAAAAGCAAATTCAATCTTGCCCATTTCAAGTTGGCCTTCCATTTGATGGATTTCGTTGGAACTTTCTCATATGAAATTTGCAAAACTCATTGTTCAATGTCTCGAAGTTTAGATGATATGCATGCATCTTTACCTGTTTTGAAATATAGGCCCCCATTTCTTCTTAGTCTTCTTGTTGCTTGACTGATGAGGACTTGCTACCTCTAATTCGGGTCATCTTTGTCACTTGGCTTCTAGCCCATTCGAGTTAGCCCATGTAAATCTATTTCTAGATTTGTTTGCACAACTCAGCCTTTGTGGTGCCCATCGTGACCCACTTGCTTGCTAAAGATTTTTTTGACTCGTCAAATAATTTGAGAGGATCATTCATTACCCCTCGTCTCACTGCTAAAAACATTTGGTATCACTTGTTGAAAGGATCAAACTGTCTTTCATAAACCAAAATGCCCCTTTGTCTTGTTGTAAGGAATGATAGATTTTCCTTAAACACAATGTTGCCCCCTTGTACTAGTTATTGCCCTTAAGTTTGCTATGTCAGCGACTTAGACAAATAATGGTTTTAGAAGGCCATTCTCTCATTTTCAGTTTGGTGAAGGAATATGGGTCTAGAATGAATCTTGAAATCTTGATCTTGCATTTTGAAAACAAAAATTATTTCGATGTGAATCTAAAACAATTTGCTTTTGAAATCTTTGCAACTCCTTGGTTATTTTCTTTCTTGGAAAAAAAAGGTTATTTGCTCTTGTGTTTGGCAATGAGATCTTCAGTCATGAGATGACCTTTTGTTTCAAAGTGAAGGGCTCGAGAAAAAAGCTCGAGGTTTTATATGAGAAAAACTTGTCTCTTTTTGAACATTTATTTTTATTAGCATGAATAATAATTAGTAGCTTATTCTTGATGTCATGAATCTTATGAAAAAGTGTTCTTTGCATTTTGAGAGCATTGTTTATTGTTCTAGGTTGCTTGCTTGCTTGATTAGAAAGGACTTCTACAGGCACGTAACGTAGGCTGTGGTTTTTGGCTATGAAAGAAATGGATTCATAAGGCTCAAAGAGTGTTTCAAGGTTTCAAAGACTGAAGATCACGATCAATAGTTTGACTTTTGGCGTCATTCATATTTTCTTTTGCCGCTCTTCTTTGATTTGCTCCCTTTTTATTTTTCATTGCTTTGCTAGAGCATACTCATTTTATCTTGATTATCACTTTTTCTTGTGATTTGGGCATGCCCCCTAGCATTTGAGTTTCTTGGACTCTTTTGCCTCTTGGCTTTCTCACGGTTTTATCATCTTTCTTGATCATTGAAATTTCACTTGCCCCCAGTGTAAGGTGTGATCTTAGTCGGGATTTTTTTCATGAAAGAAGAATTATTCAGGCTCAAAAAGGGATAGCAAGGGATGTACTTATTTTAGAATGTGAAAGGAATAACAAAGATGGCCTTTCCTCATTTCAAGCGCAAGCAGTTAAGATCAATAAACTTTGACCTCATTTAATGTGATGGTTTGGTCTTTGCAAAGATGCATTTCATGGATCATGAGCAACGAGCGTACTACATACCATTATTCATACATTTAAAAACAAATGATTCAAGAGCCATGGGTAAGGGTGTTTATTTATTTGTTTTTTCTTTTCTTTTCTTTTTTTTTTGTTTATAATTTAGTCACCTCAATGATGGAGTTGCTTGATTCAATTGTCATTCTATAAGTAGAATGTTAAAAATATCATTTTTGAATGAACATCAAATTATTTTTGAAATCAAAATGCCAGATCAATTATTTCAAAAACTCCAATAGGGAAGTGGATTTTGGTAAAAGAGATCAATTATGTCTATGAGATCATGCGAAGTTTGTAAGGGCATATTTTTGGTTTTTTTTTTTTTTTTTGCAGGCACCCCTTATGAAAAATTTGCAAAGAGAAATAATTGGCCCAATCTTATTTATTGATTTGATAAAGACTTATACATCATGGATAATATTTCTTTACAGAATCAGAGTTCACAGGCCTAACTACGTCCTCCCCATCCATTCTTGTTAGTATCAATGCCCCTCCTGAAAATGCATTCTTCATTACATAGGGTCCTTCATAATTGGGCGCCCATTTACTGCGATCTTCACCTGGTAGTGATAGAACTTTCCTCAATACTAAATCTCCCTCTTTGAGTTCTCTTGGCCGAACTTTTCGGTCATACGCCTTAGCCATCCTTCTTTGATACAACTGGTGGTGACAAATTGCTGCTAACCTTCTCTCGCTGATCATATTTAGCTGTTCGTATCGTAGCCTGACCCAATCAGATTCCTCGAGTCCAGATTCCATGAGGACCCTTAAAGAAGGAATTTCTACTTCCAATGGTACCACTGCCTCCATTCCATATACTAAAGAGTATGGTGTAGCCCCGGTTGATGTCCTCACTGTTATTCGATACGCATGGAGAGCATAAGGAAGCCATTCATGCCAATCCTTGTAAGTAATCACCATTTTTTGAACAATCTTCTTTATATTTTTATTAGCAGCTTCTACAGCGCCGTTCTTCTTGGGTCTGTAAGGGGACGAGTTGGAATGCTTGATCTTCCACTTTGTGCATAGCTCCGCTATCATCTTTCCATTAAAGTTTTGAGCATTATCAGTCACCACTCTCTCAGGTACACCATATCTGCAGATTAGATCTTTCTCGATGAACCGCTTGACCACTTTCTGAGTCACATGGGCATATGAGCAAGCCTCTACCCATTTGGTGAAGTAATCAATCGCTACAAGGATAAAACGATGTTCGTTACTGGCTTTTGGATTAATAGGCCCAATCACATCTATTCCCCACATTGCAAATGGCCAAGGAGACACCATGTTAAATAAGGGTGTAGGAGGCGCATTGACTTTGTCGCTATACACTTGACATTTGTGGCACCTTCGAACATGATTTATGCGATCCTTCTCCATGGTCAACCAAAAATAACCTGCCCTTTGCATCTGTCTAACCATCATGTGTCTGTTTGCATGGGTAGCACAAATTCCTCCGTGCAATTCTTGTAGGGCCTTGTTGGCTTCCAGATCACTCAAACATCTCAGTAAAGTCCCATCAAACGACCTTTTATACAAAATCTCCCCATCTATATAGTATTCCATGGCCATTCTTCTCAAGGTCCTTTTATCTACCTTCGAGGCTCCCGACGGGTACTCTTGATGCTGGATGAATCTTTTTATATCCATGTACCATGGGTCTTTATCTATTTCTTCTTCTATTAAACAACAATGCGAGGGAGAATTTCTGATCTCGATGCTTACAAGCTGAATTTTGGCACCACAATCAATTATAGCCATAGAAGCTAAGGTAGCTAACGCATCGGCAAACTGATTTTTGTCTCTCCCCAAATGAGTAAATTCTATTTCATCAAAGCTTTCAGCCAATTTGGAGAGGTATTCCTGGTATCGTCTCAATTTTTCATCCCTTGTCTGTCATTCACCTTTTACCTGACAGATTATTAGCATTGAGTCTCCATATACTTCTAATTTCCCTACATTCATCTCTAACGCAACTTTCAATCCGTGGATGCAAGATTCATACTCAGCTGTGTTGTTTGTACAACTAAAGTGCAGTTTTACTGAGATAGGATATTGCTTTCCTTCTGGGGAAATTATTACAGCACCTACCCCATTGCCCGATACATTTACCGCGCCGTCAAAATACATAGACCACCAACCACTCTTCTCCTCCTTTTCTGTTACTAGCACATCTTCATCAGGAAAGTCAAAGTTCAATGGCTCATAATCCTCAATAGCATTATCGGCTAAATGATCCGCAATTGCGCTTCCTTTTACTGATTTTCTGGTCATGTAGATGATGTCATACTCAGCTAGCAGTACTTGCCATCTGGCTATTCTACTCGACATGTATGGCTTTTCAAAGATATACTTTAATGGGTCCATTCTTGAGATCAACCAGGTAGTGTAGTATAACATATATTGTCGCAACCTCTTCGCACTCCACGCCAGACTACAACATAACTTCTCAACCATACTGTAACAAGATTCGCACTCGGTGAACTTCTTACTCAAATAGTAGATGGCTTGCTCCTTTCTTCCTGACTCATTCTGTTGCCCCAACACACAACCCATAGCTGATTCGGTCACAGTTAAATACAGGATGAGTGGCTTTCCGTGTACAGGCGGAACCAACAATGGTGGTTTTTGTAAGTACTGTTTGATTTTATCAAAAGCTTTTTGGCAATCTTCATCCCATGTTCCAGGATTCTTCTTTCGGAGTAATTGAAAAATCGGTTCACATGTCACTGTAAGTTGTGAGATAAAACGAGCAATATAGTTCAAGCGCCCCAAAAAACCTCGAACTTCCTTTTCGGTCTTTGGAGCGGGCATGTTTTGTATGGCTTTTACTTTGTCAGGGTCCACTTCTATGCCTTTATTACTCACCACAAATCCTAATAATTTGCCTGATTTCACCCCGAATGTACACTTTGCAGGATTCAATTTCAATTGATATTTTCTCAACCTCTCGAACAATTTCCTCAGAGCTGGGATATGACTTTCTTCATCTTTGGACTTCGCGATCATGTCGTCCACATAGACCTCAATTTCCTTGTGCATCATATCATGAAAAAGTGCTACCATTTCCCTTTGGTACGTTGCTCCAGCATTCTTTAATCCGAATGGCATTACTTTGTAACAATAAGTTCCCCATGGGGTGATAAATGTCGTTTTTCTCTTATCTGCTTCAAACATTTTAATCTGATTATAGCCGGAGAAACCATCCATGAAAGAGTAAGTGGAACTCTTAGCAGCATTGTCCACCAATACGTCTATATATGGTAGCGGAAAATCATCTTTCGGGCTTGCCTTATTCAAATCCTGGAAATCCACGTACACCCTGATTTTGTTGTCCTTCTTGGGAACCGCAACAATGTTAGACACCCATTCAGAATATTCTACTACCTCCAAGAAACCTGCATCCCACTGTCTTGTTATCTCTTCTTTGACCTTAAGCAATACATCAGGTCTTGTTCTTCTTAGCTTCTGTTTGACTGGACGACAACCCTCAATCAAAGGTAACCTGTGCACTACTATTTTAGTATCCAAACCGGGCATGTCAGCGTATGACCAGGCAAAAATATCCACATACTCCCGCAAAAGGGCGACCAATTCACTCCTCATAGCTGTAGTGATCAACATCCCTATTTTTAACTCCTTTTTGTCATCCTCGGTACTTACATTTATTAATTCTAATTCCTCTTTTGCAGGCTCCCATGCATGTTCAGATTGCTTCATAATCTTCTTGAACTCCTCAATGTCATCTTCACCATCTTCTTCCTCATCCATTGAAGTTATAGTTTTATCAAAATTAGGCCAATTATTCTCAATGCAATGGGTTTGTAAGTTTATCGTTGTCCCGCTTTCAGATTCCCTGAAAGCGGAAAGTGCCTTTGTTATGAGTGCATAATGAAAAGGTGAAACTAGAAGGTATGATGAAGGGAAAAACAAAGCATGATCTCATTAAAACTTGAAATGATAGAAGGGCTCAAAACAAAATCTTGTTGCCAATATCTTGAGCCACGATTACTGGCAACGCAAATTTATTCAAACAAAATGCAGCAATAATAAAAAGCAAGCAAGCAACAAATGTTTACTTTTTAAAGATAACTGGGACTTCTTGAATTTCCCAATTGTTCAACTCTTCCCCTTCAGTTAATCTTCTCACAAACTCGGGTAAACCATCCTCCAGAGCACTCACAGTCAGTTGGGGTAGTTCTTCATAAGGGCTCTCTTCGTCTTCAAAACCCCCTTGGGGTTCTTGTTTGTTGATCTCTTCCAGATAGTGGATGGTAGCACCGCTAAATTCTTTACTCATCCTCTCAATTTCACCCCCAGCATTGATCACTTGTGCAGGTCGAGGGAATGTTACGTGAATTGGAGGGATCTGGATTCGACCTTCATTAGGCTCCCTTCCTTCGATTCGGGCTAACCTCCTTTCTCTTTTAAACTCAGCCGCTCTCTTGAAATCTTCCTTTCTAGGTTTAAAACCTAAACCAAACCTCTGATCTGCGCATTTCATCTTTATTACATTGATCCTCTCGGGCATTCCTGTGATAGGGTCATATTGGAATGGCAATCCATGCTTCAGAAAATATTTAGCAGCCATCCTTGCAGCCTCAGAAACCTCTGGTTTCCTTCGCACTGTATTCTCAGGTACCCATTCAACATTTACTACCTCAAATGCGTGTAGGTTTCCATCTTTACTCTCTTCAGCCTCTATATAAGGAATCAACACGTTTCTCACCATAGCTAAAGCCTCTTCAGCCCTTACTGTCACCAGGTTTCCATTGATGATAAACTTAACCCGTTGGTGTAATGAGGATGCAACAGCTCGTGCTGTGTGGATCCAAGGTCTTCCTAACAACATGTTGTATGTGGGATGAATATCCATCACTTGTAAAGTTACTTGGAATGGTTGGGGGCCGATTACAAGCTCAACATCAATATTTCCCATAATCGGCCTTGGCGAACCATCATATGCTCTAGCTGTCAATGTACCTGGCTTCATATGAGAGACATCAACTGGCATTTTATCAAACACATGCCTTGGCAACACATTTAAGGCAGAGCCATTATCTATGAGCACCTTCGCAATAACACAATCCTTGCACTTTACGGTGATGTATAATGGCTTATTATGGCCGGCCCCCTCAGGATCAAGCTCATCATCGGTGAAGTAAAGATAGTTGGTGGCTTGAATTCTGCCCACCAAATGCTCTATAGAATCGTATGTGATGTCTTGAGGAATATATGCCTCGTTGAGAACCTTTTGAAGGGCATTCCGATGGAGTTCTGAACTTAATATCAGTGATAACAAGGAAATCCTAGCTGGCGTCTTTTTAAGTTGTTCCACCATGCTATATTCACTATGCCTCATCAATTTCAAAAACTCATTAGCTTCTTCATCACTTACTGGCTTATTAACTTCCTTCGCCTCTACCACATTCTTCCCTTTATCCTTTTTATGGTTTTCTAACTCTTCGGGAGTAAAGCATCTCCCACTTCTGGTGAGTCCTCCTACCTCGGTATTGAAAACTGGAGTAGGACTCGGCCTACAAAAGGAATAACCATAATTATAGGGCAAAGCATTATAATTTCCGCTAGAAGTATTCAGAGGCTTAGTTAGGATCATTTTAGGTGGACCCCCTTCAGTTGGTTGGTATCGACAAACTTCCTCCTTATTGTCATAACCAGTCAATGTTCCTACCAAATCATCTTCTTCATGTTTCATTAATCTCAACACCCCTAGCGTCATCATACTTTCCACCTCATAATTAAACTCCTCGCAAGAGTCTATATTGTGCCCAAATTGCTGATGATATTTGCAGTATTCGCTCATGCCTCCAACAGCTTGCACATTGACTGGTATTTTGAGATACCCAGCTTGTTTTAACATCTTATACAAACTATCCATTGTGACTTTCAGTATTGTTTTACCCTCTTTTCCCACCTCCAAGCTATTGACTCCCCCACTTCCTGAAGCGTGGTTTGGTAAAGGGTTGGATTTCACATTCGGGGAATCATCAAAGGAAATCCACCCCGCTTTGATAAGTTGGAGTATTTTCCTTTTGAATGCAATACATCCATCGATGTTATGACCAAGGGCTCCAGCATGGTATTCACATTTTTGATCAGGTTTATACCAAGCGGGGAATGGTGGTTGTAAAGGGGGTAAAGGAACAAGTGCTATTTGGCCGATGCTCAGAAGCCTTTTATGCATTTCGGCGAGAGTTAGAGGCAATGGTGGAAGTTGTACTTGTTCCTCTGAGAAATTTCTTCTTGGGCGGTAGGTATTGTTGCTTGGGTTATTTGTGGGGTTATTTAGATAAGGTGAGGTGAATTTTATGTTAGATGTGGGGGGGATGGTCATGGTTGGCCTGAAATTGTGCTTTCTTCCCTTACCTTCACCTTCGACATTGTGGACGTCAGCCTCCTTCTTGTGTCCAACAAAACCCCTTTTTTCACTAGGGTCTGTGATCTTACCCGTTCGAATGGCTTTTTCAATTCGTTCAGCTATAACAACCAAATCAGAGAAGCTTTGTGCAGAACTTCCAACCAAGTATTCAAAGTATGGAGCTTTGAAGGTGTTGGAAAATAAACCGATCATTTCTTTCTCCAACAGTGGCGGATTAACTTGTGCTGCCGTTTCACGCCACCTTTGTGCATATTCCCTTATAGATTCCTTATAACCTTTCTCCAATGAATGCAAGCTTGATCTATCAGGGTCTATGTCTATGTTGAACTTATAGTGCTTAATAAAGGCATCAACTAGGTCTTTCCATCCCCTTATCTTGGTGTTGTCCAAACGCATGTACCAAGTGAGCGCGACATCACTCAAACTATCCTGGAAGAAATGGATCAACAATTTCTCATCTTGCACCACCTCGGCCATCTTATTGCAATACGACTTAAGGTGGGTTATTGGACATTGATTTCCGGTGTATTTGATGAATTCTGGCACCCTAAACTTCTTAGGAATGACTATGTTAGGTACCAAACACATCTCAGTAGCTTTCACCAGGTCATACAAATGATTTCCTTCAACTGCCCTTACCCTCTCTTCTAGGGCAGCCCACTTCTCTAAACCTTCAGCTCCTATCATTTTGTCCTTATGAGACCCCTCCAAGGTTAACTCATCAGCATGAGGAATCCTCATTGGGTATATAGGTTGAGCTGGGAAATGCGTAGCATATTGAGGCTCCGGCGAAGATCCACTTGCCCCCATGTTTGGTAGGTTGAAGAACACCGGAGGCGTCGGTGGTAGCTGAGTGGTAAATGTTGGTTGAGAGGATGTCCCTTCTCCCGACTTAGATCTCAGAGCTTGTTCGAGTAGGCTAGTAAGCCTAGCGACATCTTCCTTCAGACTGTTCAACTCCTTTTGATGTTGGGCATCCAATTGAGTTCTTTCTTCATTTTCCATTTTTTTCCGCAACCGTGTATTATGAGTGTGTTTTAATGGGGGACCTATATTTCACCTGTGTGAAGTATTATGACAATTCATAAGTGTATGTTCAAAATGCATGAATGTGAATGCAACATATTGGACATGGATTATTTCATGGGAGGGTGACATAACAACTGTTATTCTTCGGATGCTTGGTTAGATCTACATCCGATACTTATTGCAATGCCGAGAGGAGATCTGTTTAACCTTTTACCATCTGAGCTTTCAGCCTTATACACTTATTTGAATAAAAGTAAATAAAGGTCTTCACCTTTTTTATTTAACCCATAAAACTTTCATTACAACAAATTATTCATCTTAATCTATTACAGGGGGAAAGGCACTGCCTCTATTAGATATAGCTTTTAGAAACATATCAGTGTTGTTCATGCTCCCTCGATACTTCGCGATGTCCCCTCCAACTTGACGAGCCTCTACCCTTAGCCAATGAGCCTCGGTCGCAGCTCGATCAATTTGCTCTTGAAACTCCCTTATTCTTTCAGTATTGATCAAGTTGTTTCTGGATAGAGAATTATTAGCCGTATCTAGTATTTGAACATGACTCTCCAACATTTTCTGACTTTCTAGCATTTGTTCGATCTTTGCTTCTCCCTTTGCTAATTTAGTCTTCAATGCCTTCGCTTCAATTTTACTACTATTGAGTTCAGTTCTCAAATTCTGCGTGGCTTTGACTATCTTCTTAGATTTAGCCAATTCCAATTCAACATCTTTTAACTGGCTCTTGAGTTCTTTCAGATCTGTTAAACGCTTGCTTGACACAGCTTGATTTTTGACGGCCAATTCCTCCCAATACTGGGCCTTTTCCACCTGAAGCATCTTCTCCTCATTGATGACTTTTATGGATTCTAAGTCATTCATTGCTTTCATCCGATCTCGGCCCAACAAGTCCCTTTCTTCCTCAGCCAATTTCCTCATAGCTTTTTCTTTGCCCAACTGATGCTCTAATGATAGTCTCAAATCCTCCTTTGTTTTAAGCTCGGCTTGCAATCGTTGTACTTGCTCTCTTAGTTCTTCTTCGCAACTCACCCTCTTTCTTCGGGTGCCCACGAATTCTGAAATTTCTACCATGTCGGAGACTCTTCTGTCACGCCATTCAGGATACTTTTCACTAACTGTGGGATTTCTTGATCCATTCTCCTTCTTTATCAACAACAAAAAGTTCCAATCCTGCTTAATGCTTTCTAACATTTCCATGGCGGCCCCTTTATAGACCCCGGTAAATTGAGCTATGTCAATTGTCCTTGGAACACTTTGTATGCCCCCAAGCTGCCTTGCAACTAAAGCAGGTGCAGAACTGATGTATCCCGTTACTCCAATTAATGGTACCCAAGGCTTTTCTCCACAACTCATCAAGCTTGTCATATTCCTCATCCAAGGAGCTTTCCAATTAAAAGTGCTTAATGGAAGCCTTTGCAATTTTACCCTCCAATCATCTTCCGAAAAGCTCTCCCATTCTTTTGATACGAACAACTCGAGTGGCTTTTGGTCAAACCACCAGAAATTATTGAATATTGGTGTCTCCGTTTCTATATGACTTAACAACCAGATGAATAGTAAAGAGACACAACACCTCATGGAACCTTTACCCGTTTTCTTGCAATGACTAAGAGATAGGAAGGTTTCCGCCAAAATCGCGGCACACGGGTTGATCTTTGTCTTTTCATATTCCATAAACAAATTGGCAGCTTCCAAACTGATAATTCCCGTAGTAGAGGGACATAGAACCAAACCAAATATTCCCAAAGCCAATATTCTATGTTTCTCTAATTTAGCATCCGGGTTAGCTTTTTTAGCAACCAGCAACTCCTCTAGTCGTTTCCATCTAAGACCCCCAGAGTTATCTTTTTCTCTATACGGTATTAGTTGAGGGATCCCTAGCAATTTGGCAAGCTCATCCATGGTGTCGTCGATTCTCTGGCGGAAGTACACTTTGTAGGCATCTTCGGGGAATTCAGTCAACACACTATACTCTTCGATGGTAGGTGTCATGTCAACATTTCAGAAAGTGAAGCGTCGGTAATCAGGATCCCAAAAATGTATCATGGCTTTTATAGCTGATGGTAAAACTGGCACTTTCAAAAGGTGCAAAATCCTCCCATACTTCACAGCAAATTCTGCTTCATCTATCTGATACTTCGTGAGTGAAAACAATCTGCTAGTGTCATTTATTATGCACCTGACATCTTTGAGTAGCGGTGTCCCACTGGCATTTGGTCTAGGGCAGTCTCCCTCGGTCATTTGCAAAGATTCATATTCGAGTCCATACTCAACAGTGGTTACCTCACGAATGACGGTCATTATGTCACCCGAAAGTCCTGTAATGAAAATGCTTAAATGTTATGCTCATCTCAATGAAATTATATAGGGACCAACCTAAAGAATAGGTTCTAGTCATTAAATACATCTGGGTAGTTTTGCTATCTAGTCTCAAAGGTCTTTCGCATGCTCAGTGATCATCCTCGAAAGGTTGATATGAGTTTTACAAGCAGCGTGAAGATAGAGGCCCTGAGTAAAATCAGTTTGGCATATCAACCACTGTCGAGCAAACAAATCATGCGAGAGTTGGATAGTTTCACGAGCCTTACCCAGGCTAAAGCCATTGGGGTGCCGTTACTTCTCCACTTATCTTAAAGTTGGTACCACACGTGTATATATATATATATATATATATATATATATATATATATATATATATATAAAATGAGCTTGAATGATATCCTTATATATGCATGATAAATATGAATAATTACACGTGCTAAAACAGTAAAAATAATAATAAAAAATAAAATAAAATAAAATAAAATAAACAAAATAAAAATAAAAACAAAAAATAAAATAAAATACACAAAAAATACATAATAAACAATAAATAAATAAATAGATAGATAACTTGATAAGCACCAACAAAAAAACAAATAAAAAATAAAAAATTTTTAGCAATAAAAGAAACAAAGAAACAAAGCTTAGTCCTAAAGTCCCCAGCGGAGTCGCCATTCTGTCACACCCGACATCACGGCGACCACAAAAAATAATTCTCTAAATTATTAAAAAGAACAGATTTCTGGCATCTGGTTCTTTTGGGAAAAAAACTTGTTTAAGGAGTCGCCACCTAGTATTATGGTCACTAGAAACCCTAACTGGTCAACAGAGATTCTATGGTTCGGGACTGGTTACGTAAAAGGGAAGATATTATCACCCCTTAAACGTTCTGCCTAAGGCAAACTGCATTGTTGTTTTTGTCTTAAATTGCTAAATTTTTATTGGTTTATGTTTTGACGATTTATTCACAATATTCCTGACTCTGGCGTTAGTGAATATCTAACTACGGATAATTCCAACTCTGGCGTTGATAATTATTACGTAGTTAATAAAATAAATTTAGATTAATATTTTTAGATTTTGGCTCTAAAACTAGTGAATAAACTAAAATTACACATTCACATATTTTTTTATTTTTGTTTATATAATTAAATAGAAAAGGACAAAAATAAAATAAAATAAAATAAAATCAGTGTTTTTATTTTATTCCCGACTCTGGCGTCAGTGAATAAATAAGTAAAAAAAAAAAATTTATATTTTTTTTTTATACATGCACATATATTTTTTTGCTAAATAAAAAAAATAATGAATAAAAATAAGATAAACTCAACCAGTATTTTATTCCCGACTCTGGCGTTGGTGAATAAACCAGTAAGTTTTATATTATTTTTATTCATGCATACAAATATTTTTTTTTATTTTTTATTTCTCCTATTTTTATTATTTTTTATTTTTTCTATATTTTCCTATTTTTTATTATTTTGTTTTTTGTTGGCTCAGCTCAGCCCACATGGGCTGGGCTAGACCCAGCCAGCCCAGCCCAGTCACTGGCCCAAGCCAGTGACCCGGCTGGGCTACAGCACGCATGACCCAACGTCATGCGTGCATGGCACCGTGCGAAGGTAATTAATTACCTTCGCACCGTGCCAAAATGCACTGAAATCTCTTTCTTTGGTAAGCAAAAGACACTGAAATCTCCAAAGTTAAAGAACGAAGAAAACAGAGGAAGCTTACCTTGTTGCAGGTTGCTTCGCCGGAGTGTCAGCGTGTCGGGCGATGATCAGCGGTGGCGCCCGTCAATAGTAAGCCAGAATTCCTCCTTCTACCTCTGCCTAACTGCCCTCTGTTTCCTCTGCCCTCGTCCGAAAAGTTCACCCGTGCTCTGTTTTTTTAAAATTCTCTCTAGTCCCTCTCGGTTCGTTTATGTGTTCCTGTTTTAAGCTGGTATAGGTTGGGAAAAGGTTTACTCCTGGTCTGGGGTTTAACCAAAAAACTTAGGAGCCTCTCTGGTTTATTTGTATTGGTATCGTTTTTGGTTTTGGTTTCCTCTCTCTCTACAACTCTGCAACCAGCCCCTTGCTCTTTGGTGCAGCTCGGTTTATATAGGACTTGGTGGGTTGGTAACGGGTCGTAGGCTGAAGAACGGCCACCATTAAACGCTCATAACTGAGGCCAACGGACGACCATTACTGCTGCAACGTTCGGCCTCCTTTACTGTGGAAAACGGTTGCTGGTTTAAAGAAGAAGATGAACAGCGTCTTCAAAACGATGCCGTTTTGGAGACAGCAGTGGCCATTTTTACTTTGACCCTCGAAGTTTCAAAACTGTTGTAATTAAGCCCCTGGTTTAAACGGTAATTAGCCCCCTGCATTTGCGCGCCTTTTTCAATGTAATCCTTGGATTTTAATTTCGCAATTTGGACCCCAATCGTTAATATTTCTTCAATTAAGTCCCTGATTTCCTTAATTTAATTAAATCCAAGTCCAATTAAGTATCAAAACTTATCAATTCTCCAATTAAACCCTTAATTGGATTAATTAAATTAATTCCAAGCTTAATTAAGTCTCAAAACTTATCAATTCTCCAATTAAATCCTTGATTGGATGAATTAAATTAATTCCAAGCTTAATTAAGTCTCAAAACTTATCAATTCTCCAATGAAACCCTTGATTGGATGAATTAAATTAATTCCAAGCTTAATTAAGTCTCAAAACTTATCAATTCTCCAATTAAACCCTTGATTGGATGAATTAAATTAATTCCAAGCTTAATTAAGTCTGAAAACTTATCAATTCTCCAATTAAATCCTTGATTGGATGAAACAAATTAATTCCAAACTTAATTAGATTAATTCCAAAGTTTAATTAAACCCTAAAACTTCCAATCATGTTGCCCTTAGCCCAAATTTTAATTCATTCTTTATTTATTTCATTTTACTTGTTTTTTTCATCATTATTATTATTTTTTTTATCATCATTTTTATCGTTTTTTTAGTAAATAAAATAATAATAATAATTAAAATAAAAATGGTCAAAAATTAGGTTATGACATACTTGAAGAGAGATACCATCATAGGCAAGAACATATGTTGTAGCCATCAACAAAATCAAAAACTCCTTGGCCTAGGAGATAAGGCAACATCTGCATACGCCAATATAAATAATTGGTGTTTGTTAATTTGAGGGAGATGACTTGATGAGTGTGAGAAAGGGAGATAATGCTTGCAGTAGTAGAGGCAGTAAAGGCAGCAAACGTGGGCTGCAAGAGGAGGCGTTCACCAGCCATGGCAGAGGAGGCGCTACAAGAGAAGAGGGCTGCATTGCCGGAGAAGAAGAAAGCTAGATTGCTGGTGCTGCAGAATTTTAAGATGTATGTAGCGGCTGTTCGATTGAAGAAGGGAGGCTGGGAGGCTGTGAGAAAAGTAGGTTTAATTTTTTTTAGGGTTTCGTGGCTCTGATACCAAATTAAGAATAATGGAATGTGTTGGGTTGTGCCTTAACAAACCTTTCTATTTACATAGAGGCAGCAAAACACTGCAGTAACTGTAATGATTACAACATCCTATATTAATTTCCTGTTCTGATAGATACATGAGTAATTGTAATGATTACAACATCCTATATTAATTTCCTTTTCTATAATATATAAAATAAATATGTTCTAACTAGATAGTTGTGATCGTTTTATTAAATTACAATTAGAAATCTTGCTAAGTCTGGTACTAATGTTTTTGTTGCTGAAATTTACATAATTTATTAGAAGAAGGATGATTAGGTTTGTTCTTTTGTTTCTTGTATACCTTGAAACATAAATTTACGACGGTCTGAACATAACCGAGTTTAGTAATGTGGGCAGTTATGATCTTAATTATTATTCTTTTGTTTCAGCTGAGCAATTAGGTTTCGACAGTTACATTACGGATTTTGGTGTCGGAGGTTGCACTAATTTTCTAGATGGTGTAAATTATGGATCTAATGGAGCTGGCATCCTTGATTCTACTGGCTCTCTTGCGGTGATTACTGATCATATGCCTCTCATAACTAAAACCTTGTATTATTCCGTATGAATTTTGCGTAATCTTGTTTGCTTCGGCAACGCTAACTATTCATATGTTTCTTTTGAGTATGTGAAGGGAGAACTATTTACAATGAATGCTCAGTTATTTAATCACAATATCACGGTTTCACGAATTTCCAAGATCTTGGGAAGCGAGGAAGTTGCTAGGAAGTACTTGAGCCAATGCATCTATGTGTCTGATATGGGCCATAACGACTACCTCAACAATTATTTCTTGGACGACTACAATAGCAGCAAGCTACATACTCCTGAAGAATTTGCTCAACTTGTCATTGAAAATTATGAAACTCAGCTGGAGGTTAGCCCTAATTAATGTCTCTTGTAAAACAACAATTAATGTTTGACGTGATTGGAAACAAACAAAGACGTGAGTGGAAACAATAATTAGCCCTACTTAATCTCTACTTAATGTCACTTCATTCCGTTTTTTTTTTTTCCTTGCTGCCAGAAATTGTATTGCTCAGGAGCAAGAAAGATAGCTGTGTTCGGACTTATTCGGGTAGGATGTATGCCGCACAAAATACAAAACCATCCCGATGACGTAGATGCATCTTCTTCATGTGTAGAAAAGTTCAACAGTGATGTTCACATTTTCAACGACAAGCTAGCTTCCAACACTGCTACATAAACTTAATGAAAAGCATGCTGATGCTGTGTTTACCTACATAAACTCTTATGAAATTGATTCTGATGATCAGCCAAATACAGGTACGAATCCCCTCTCTACCTCTCCCTCCCTCCCTCTCTCTCTCTCTCTCTCTCTCTCTCTCGGTTTAAGACGACTTTTTTGTTACGCCTCCGATACCAATATTACTTTTTCTTGCTTGCAGGTTTTACATATACCCGTGAGAGCTGTTGTGAGGTAGCATCTGGTTCAGTCCCATGTGCATCTCTCTCCGTCCCATGTAGCAACAGGAGTGACCATGTGTACTGGGATGGAGAAGATGATTGTCCAATAAGTTCTTAGAGAATAAAATATTGTGACTGTAAGAACAATGGAAAGACATATCCACTGTCTTTTTATAGCCTTTCACAATATAATTCCAATAAAATTTGCCTTTAGGCATTAGTCCCAAGAAGCAATAATAATGACTAAATCATTTGGATATCATACTTAAACTCCATTCATAGAAGGATTTATTCTTAAAGTATAGAAGTCGATTCGGAGATACTCTTGCCCTTAAAATTGAAAGAAGGATGCATACGTACTTGCATAAACCAAAACAACTTCATTTTTATATTTATATCTGTGAAATCTCGTATGTGGTCATGATAGGTTTAAAGATCATGGCTTCTGCTGCTAGCTTTAATTAATGTCTCTACAAATTCCTATACTGATAACACAAAATCAAGGTCTCCAACTTGATGTGAAGTCTATCTCAACAAATTTCTAAACTGATCGTGTGCTGCATGACTTTGATGTATTTTAAGCCCTTCTTAACTCCTTTTCCTCATGATTTTTTTAAAAAAACTATACTTGATTATACAGGGAGTGAGACGAGAGGAATTAAATCCTAACACAAATTAATATCCAAGTGTATAAATTAAAACTTCTTTTTTTTATTATTTAATTTAGAACTCTTTTAGCTTTATTTATTATGTTAATATTATTATATAAACAACCAAACCAAAGAGAGTTGAGATATTCAGTATTGATTGAGTGATAAAAAATAAAATTTGTTTTCTTATAGTAAAGAATATTTTATTTTTTTATAAAATTCTATATATATCTATATATATATGATTGCTATATTTTTTTTGTTTTTTTGTTTGCGTCAAATTCTTACCATTATGGATATAATATATTTTGGAGGCGCAAAATAAAACTATACCATGATAAACATGAATTTTTAAATAGTAATTTACCAAAAAAAATTACTCCACTATGATACTATATGTAACGTATCAATTTTTTTTTTAACGATTATCTAATATTAATTAATTACTTAATAAAATGGGGAAAATAGCCAGCAAGGAAGTGGCTTAAAATTTCATTTCCCTATTTCCTTCTCTATGTACATGATTTAAAGTATCGGATTTATAAGCCATACTTATACAGTAGATTTGCATTAAACTCACTGCATAACCTCCATGGCCGGTTATCTGGATCCCTTTCAAACCAATGAACGTATTTGCTGAATATAACTCCAAATATAATCTACTTGCTGAAAGTTTGCGCTAGAGATGCTTATCTCCGAATTAAGTTCTTTCGATTGCAAGAACTTTCACCTTATTTGAGTTGAGAATAATTAGGAGGCTTAACTTATTGGTTAGTCAATCCTTTCTATTAATATATATAAAGGGCAATATACAATAAGAATGGTGAGAGTTACTATACAAGAGTATGACTACAATATTTTCTATATAGGTATATTTTATAATATGCCCCCTCAAGCTGAAGGTGGAGGTTCAACTCAAAACTTGAAACAAAATATAGTAAACGAGGTAGTAGGACACCACTAGAAATTCTCTTAATACCAACAGACTTACCAACGGAAAACTTCTATCAGTAATTTGCGGTCACCATTACTGACGACATTTTGTTCGTATGTCATTCCATCATTAAATACCGACCGACATAGTCTGCCAGTATATACCGACGGAAGGACTGATGGAATATTCAGTTTTAAAAGAAAGGGCAGTTTGCTAATGTGGAAGTTGTTGCGGGTGATGTTACTAACAGAATCAACGAGGGATTCAAAACGGCAACTCCGTACGGTGACGTGATTGATTCATCATTTGAATTGCTGATGAAATCACCAAGAGATTCAAACTAGAATTTGACGTGACCTATTTACCGTCAAAATGGCCGATGGACTCATCGACGCAAGTATTTCGTCGGTGAAGCCGTCAGCAAAAGATAATATATGACGACTCTGCTGACCCTCTCCTCCTTTATTTCTTCTTCTTTTTCCCCATCCCAACTCTCCCCTATTACAAACAACCAGCCCCCCCCGAAAAAAAAAAAAAAACAATTCTCCCTATTCTCAACACAGCAAGTCATATTTCTTAAAGTTTTGTGGTCACAACATCCGTGTTCTGATTTACTGACGGATTTTATCAGCTTTTTTATGTAATTCTATCTTTTTAAATTTTAACATTTAAATGTCAATTTTATTGTTTTTTTAGTATATGTACATGTTTATATGAATGTATAATTTTATACTTGTTATGGTTTGTTTTAGATTTTATAAAATTGTATTTGTTTGTAAATTATTGAAATTTTATTGAATTACCGAATTACATGTATTGTTTTGAAATAATTAATAATTTATTTAACAGGTCCGTTGTAATTTTTATCAATGGTATTGCGGAGTTGTAATTTTTGTAAATTTATATCTATTAATTTGTATGGACGTTGATAATTAATGATAATGAATATTTAATATTTATGAGAAGTTGTAATTAGTTTGTTGGATAATCTCAAGGTAAGCTAATATTTTTGCAAATTTATTTACCTAACATATACATGTTATCATCATAATTTTATAGAGGTTCAATAGAAGTCATGGAAGTATTGAGATTCACCACAAGAATTATTAAGGATGGATTATTGTAACGGGGTTCAAGGTTTTATTAATCTCGCAACATCTATTCCTAGAAATTTTACTTGAGACGGTATTAGGTGTCCATGCAAGAAGTGTCAAAATAAAAGGTATCTGTATCCAGATGTTATAATGATGCATCTTCTACACAAAGGGTTTATGGAGAATTACCGGTGTTGGTATGCACACAGAGAAGTATTTGTTCGTAATAAGAGAATGGGAGAAAGGGTGGTTAGGTCAACTTCTAGTGCTAGCAACGTGCATGAAACGGAAAATGACAATACTAATCCTTACAGGAATATGGTTATAGATGTAATGAGAACGAATCAAGTTAATGTCAGCCAATGTCTAATCATAGAAAAAGAACCTAATATTGATGCAACTAGGTATTTTTATTTGTTGAAAGATTCTAACGAACCATTATGGGATGGTTGCACGAACCACAGTAAATTATCGATCATATCACATGTGTTCACCATCAAGTCAGATCACAGGTTGAGTGAGGCCGGGTATGAAAAAATTATTGAATGGGCGAGAAGCATTTTACTTGACAGGAATAGGTTGAAAGAGAACTTTTATACTGCGAAGTCCATGATGAAACCCCTCGATTTAGGATACCAGAAAATTAACATGTGCCCTAACTTTTGCTTGTTATATTACCTTGAAAATTCTGAGCTGACCGAGTACATGACATGTGGGCATTCCCGTTACAAACCTAGAACTGGTAGGGGAAAGACTTTAATGGCATTTAAAAAACTTAGATAATTCTCAATCACACCTAGACTGCAGAGGTTATTCATGTCACCAAGGATTGTTGAGCATATGACATGGCACTAATCACATGATGTGGTTGATGGAATGATGGTGCATCCTTCTAACATCGAAGCGTGGAAACACTTTAACAATGTGCATCCTCACTTTTTAGTTGAATCAAGGAATGTGCGTCTTAGGTTGTGTACAGATGGATTTAACCTATTCGAGTCATTTGCTGCTCCTTATTCTTGTTGGTCGTTCATGGATGTACAGACGAAGACACTGGTGTGCGAGATGAAGTCTTTCAAGTTAGTAAGTTGGTTGAACCATATCAAGTTGCTCCTTTGATTGACTTAGAAGAAAATTCAAATTTTCGTGTTTTCGATAATAGTCTTGTTGATGTTGACATAGAGGAGTTGAATGTTGTTTTGAGCTCTAGCAGACAAGCAAATGTTCATGAAGATGATGATATCCATATTGAAGATTGTGATAAAGGTGATGATTATTCAATTAACGATGAAGAAGAAGAAAATTCTGACTAATTATCAGAATGAAGCCTGATTAGTACTTAAAAGTGCACTTCTATCAAGGTTTTATATCATCATTTTACATTTGAAGTATCAAAGAGAGGGCCAAACTTAGAAAAGAGATGTTGGTGTAGTCCAAACTGTAACACTAGATGTTTAAAGGACCTTACTTTTTTGGACAAATTTGGTAAGACATAGGCCTACAACTTTCATGTGGAGTCCAAGATTTAAAATGGTCATTTTCAAGTCCAAATTAAAGCAACAACGGAGAAGTCCAAATCTATCCTGCAGCCCAGACACTGTGTAAAATATCCATATCTCGAGTTCTAAAAGTCCAAATGACCTCAATTTTTTTTTCCTGGAAAGCTAAGACAATTTCCTATAACTTTCATGCGTACATGTGGTTCCAGTTTTGATGCTAGCAATGACGTTTTATTCAGACAAGAAGATAAGGATTTTCACCAAGTCAAGAGTTAGTCACCCACTCAACAATTAGTCATCAAATCAATAGTTCTAAAATTTGGCCTTTAAAATGAGGCATTTGCCATGCATTTAGGCATCTTGGTTGTTCAGATCAAAATCATGCTCTTTATTTCTCTCTTTATATATTTTTTATAATTCTTAAGTTTTGGTTTCATTAATATCTTGTTTATGCTTTTCATTTCCTTTCATTTACTTAGTTAACTTGTATCTTATTTATATTTCTCTTCTTCATTATGTTTAGCTAAGTTTATTATGTCAAGGTGAAAAGGTTACACTAATTGTGTAAGAATAAGTATGGTGTAAACTCAACATAGACCTTAATGTTTAATATTAACATGTCTTATCTTTTTATCTTACTAACTCTTAATACCTTACTTGTTAAATGGTTAATCTAGATTTGTGTTGTATAACACTTAATACAACAAATGTTTGGCACTCTCATAGCCCAACTGTATGGTATTATCTTCACCTGTGCTATGAAAGGAACTTGATTTGTTGTTAACATAAGTTAGCATCATGAATTCTTGACAGTATTTAAAAGTTTGGTATTACTTAAATAAAATAATTAATATGATCATGTTAACAATTTATAATGAGCTATTAATGACAAATCATCTAATTGGAACCTTCTTTGTGTGTGGTTTTCAGTCGAGTAATAAGAGTTTATATTATACTTGGTTGAAATACCATTAGTGGATCCTCTAACCTTGACACTTGTTTTTATCATTGTTTAATTATCACATTGATCTTGCATCTCAAAATTCTCATCAACTTCTTCCTCTTCTTTTTCATTATTATTATTATTATTAATACTATTATTATTATTATTATTATTATTGATTATATTGAGAATAATGAGAATAATTGGGTTAGAACACTTAGAGACTACATGAATCCAACAAGAACAATTGCGCAATCATGTATATTTTTTCCTCCTGATGCATCTCATTTTAATTTGAAGTCAGACATTATTCAACTTTTATCTTCTTTTCATGGCTTAGATCTAGAAAATGAATACTTGCATTTGAGAGAATTTGAAGAAGTTTATAACACCTATAATGACTTAAATTGTAACATGAATACCATTAGATTAAAGCTTTTTCCCCTTTTTTTTTTGCATTCGAGGAAACTCCACCCCCTGGAAAGCGCACTTTATGGGCCTAGGTGAGCGAGTAAAACCCCGGCTGTCCCAGGCTTTTACAAGAGGTGCACGCCCTGACTCGAACTTGAGACCTGTTGTGCAGATCTCAAACCCTTTTTCATTAAAAGATAAAGCTAAAACATGGCTACAAAATCTTAGGCCAGGATCCATTCGTGCTTGGGATGAAATGCAACAATAATTTTTAAAGAAGTTTTTTCCATCTCACAAAACCAACTCTTTCAAAAGACAAATCACCACTTTCACTCAAAAACCAAGAGAAACGTTTTACCAATGTTGGGATAGATATCGAGACTTGCTTAATACTTGCCCTTATCATGGTTTTGAAACATGGAGATTGGTTTCACAATTTTATGAAGGGTTAACACCTAAAGATAGGTAAATGGTGGAATTGATGTGCAATAGAACTTTTGAAAATAAAGACCCTGATAAAGCAATGAAGTACCTAGACTTACTAGTTGAAAATGCGCAAAATTGGGACACTACAGGCACTTATGAGGCACCAAGTAAAACCCAACCTCATACATCTAGTGGAGGTATGTATAACCTTAGGGAAGATCATGACCTCTAAGCCAAGTTTGCATCTTTAACTAGAAAAGTCGAGGCACTAGAATTGAAAAAGAGTGGTCAATTCAAATCTGTTTAAGACGTTATGTGTCAAATCTATGAAACAAAAGAGCATGCAACCAATGACTATCCAACTTTGCCTTCTTTTAAAGAATGCCTCCATGACACTTGTTTACACTTCTTTTAACAATTTATAATGAGCTATTAATGACAAATCATCCGATTTAAACCTTCTTTGTGTGTGGTTTCCAGTTGAGTAATAAGAGTTTATATTATACTTGTTTGAAATACCATTAGTGGATCGTCTAATATTGACACTTGTTTTTATCATTGTTTAATTATCACATTGATTTTCTATCTCAAAATTCTCATCAACTTCTTCCTCTTCTTCTTCTTCATTACTACTACTACTACTACTACTACTATTACTATTAATATTACTACTACTACTACTATTACTATTATTGTTATTAATATTATTGTTATTTATAATTTATACAATTAACCTCCTTGTGGTTTGACTTCGGTCTTACCGGGTTATTTATTACTTCGACACTCCTGCACTTGGGAGAAGACATCAATCTTTTAGTCATTTCAAAGCCCTGTGTAAAACATTTTTTTCAAGTAATAGATATTATGGATGATATATTTTGTAACACGAAATATTTATTTTATAAGTTTATGTATTGTTTAAGCACTGTTGTTATTGTTTTGTCCAATTGACAGTTTATCATTTAAGTGTTTGCAGGAAGGTAAATAGGCAATACAAACATTATCTTTCTTATACAATGCACTATCATCGACGTCCATACCGAATACCGATTGACTAACGTCTATCGGTATTTCATAGAGAGTTGAAAAATATTTACTGGAAATGCCACAATCACCGCAAATTTGCAAATGGATTACTATCCGTCGGTATTTCACAGAGAGTTGAAAAATATTTACTAAAAATGCCACAATCATCGAAGATGTGGCAAACAAATTCCAGTCCGTTGATATGTTGTCAGCGGGTCAAAATTACCGACAAAATCACCGACAGCTTGTGCAAATACCAATGGGCTGGGCATTAAATGCATCTCTAACCACATCATTTTGCCGATGGAATTACTGACGGCCTGTGAAAAATATGGAGGTTTGTTAAAATTGATGGTGCGAAATTCAAAATTCACTTATGGATTTTCAAAATATCACCGACGGAATAATTTAAAATCATAATTTTTTTTATTACTGTCGGTGAATTCATTGGTAAAACTTCGCTATAAATCCCAGCAAATGCCCCTTCAGTTCATTTTTTCATATACTTCGTTATTCCCCTTTCATTTTGAATTTTTTACCTCTCATTTCCTTCAATACTTTTTTTTGTTTTGCTTGTATTCTCTACTTGAATCTTTATCAAATTAAAAGGTATATGTTTCCTCTATTTCATTTTACTTTAAGGATTTTTTTTCTTTGTTTTAGCTATTTTTATTTTTGTTATGTTTCTTGTTTTGATGTGTTTTTATAATGTAGATAAAGTATTGAAATAAACACATTACTAAGGTAAGCATATTTCATTCCTAAAGTCTATATTTTTTTTTATTTAGTGAATATATTTTATTGTTGTATTGCCATAATAATTGAATAATTTGTTGAATTGTAATTGTTAATGTTGAATTTACCTTAGAATTAGTAATTGAATATGTTGGAATAATTAGTAATTTTACTCTATTATTGCATGATTTGTGTTTAATTATTTCCATTAATTTTAATTGTTATTCTAGAGTTTTTTTTAATTTATTGAATATATTTTATTGTTTGTATTTCCATAATAATTGAATAATTTGTTGTATTCTAATTGTTAATGTTGAATTTACCTTAGAATTAATAATTCAATATGTTGGAATAATTAGTAATTTTACTCTATTATTGCATGATTTGTGTTTAATTATTTTCATTAATTTTAACTGTTAGTCTAGAGTTTTTTTTTTAATTTATTGAATATATTTTATTTTTTGAATTTCCATAATAATTGAATAATTTGTTGTATTCTAATTGTTAATGTTGAATTTACCTTAGAATTAGTAATTCAATATGTTGGAATAATTAGTAATTTTACTCTATTATTGCATGATTTGTGTTTAATTATTTCCATTAATTTTAATTGTTAGTCTTGAGTTTTTTTTTTTAATTTATTGAATATATTTTATTGTTTGAATTCCCATAATAATTGAATAATTTGTTGAATTGTAATTGTTAATGTTGAATTTACCTTAGAATTAGTAATTGAATATGTTGGAATAATTAGTAATTTTACTCTATTATTGCATGATTTGTGTTTAATTATTTTCATTAATTTTAATTGTTAGTGTAGATTTTTTTTTAATTTATTTAATATATTTTATTGTTTGTATTTCCATAATAATTGAAAATTTATTGAATTGTGATTGTTAATGTTTAATTTACCTTGTAATTAGTATGGATGTTATTTGTAAAGATGTTATGTTATATACAATCTTAGTATAGATGGGGTCAATTGGTTGTTGCTATTATCAATATTTACAGGTTTGAAAAGTTTGGGTAGTCTCCAATATAGGGGAGGTGTTGTCTCTCATGTATGGTCACAACTAGTTCTTCTAGCAGCGATGATGACATATCCTTAGATGCCTATCAAGAAGAGGCACTTGCGCCGTCAATCGATGTTGCCTCTTCCAGCGTGGTTTCACAACGCAGAGGCGACGTGCCTTCGCAACGGAATCAATTCACCTACAAGTACGAGGCACAGTGGAAGGACGATCTTTCAATGTAAGTTTGTTAAGGTTTTAATTTTATTTTTTTTCAAAAAATTATAACATAATTTATGAAGAACTAATCAATATTTCATTAATTTAATTTATTTTCAGGTTCACAAAAATTGAGGGCGTTCTAGTAATATCATCAGCATTTAAATCATCAATGGAGATTCTATTATTTCAATGGAGTTACGTATCCAGACATCCTGAATGGATACCTCAAATCGATGCATGGTTTGACAGATTTGATGTTGGTGTTAAGTTCTAATTTCCAGCTTATTTTTAATAAATTATTAATATAATTGTAAATAAATTATTATTTTTATTTAAAATTATTTATTTATACACGGGACAAATTTGACTGGGACAGCGTGCATGACACTATTGTGAGGAGGGTGTGGGAAAATTATGCACCAGCTTAGGTAACATAAAAAACAATACAAGATTTTTTTAGAAAACAATTTATGTTTCAAAATCTAATTTCTTGCTATAGAAGTAGGTTGCGTGATTTTTGGTATGAAGCACAAAAAATGAAAAAAAAAACTGTGAGAGATATGGTCTCCAAGGCTGGAACGACATGGCGGTTTATAGAGATTTCAAACCGATATGCATCTCGGCAGATATATGATCGCATTATCTTGAGCACGTGACATCTAAGCGGTTCACATGATGCTCACAGTCCGGTGCTGGCAACCGGAATCGGCTAATTCATGGCTTAGTGACAATGCACACCAGCGACTCCGTTCTATTTGCTGTATTTGCAAAACGGTTTGTAAGATTAATTTAAATGAAATATATCATTAAATTAATTTTTTTCATTATAGGCTATGTCTGTTGGACATGAGCTGAGCCCAATGGAGTTGTTTGTTGAAACGCATATGTGGAATCAAGATCGCCAAAAGGGGGCACAACATTTCGATGACAGCCGTGCTCAACACTTTGTGGTATGTTTGTTCAACCATTTTATTTTGTATGTTATTATTTTTATTGAATTGAATATGATGATTACTTTTTTCATTTTCTGAGTGACGGCCATTGTGTCACCCACAAGTCTTGAGTTCAAGATGCTTCAAGAAGGGTTTGCCCTTATGCAAATAACGATAGCACATACATTCTAAGGACAAGTTCTATTCATTATGTGAACATGGGTAGGTTTTCTATATGGTCTCAAAAAGGTCTCATATCCTCCTAGTGACGTTCTTCGTAAAGACAGTATGGGGGCATTGCAAGGAATAGTTAAGGCACGTATACCCACCATTACCAAGCAGGCACTCAGATATGAACCCTGACCAATAGTCTTAGGGCAGATTGCTAGTTCCCCACCTAACCTAGAAGCTTGTGTGTGCTTTCAAAAATAAATACAGGTGATGCATGAGACAATTCTATAAAATGCATGGAAAAAAATATTAACAAAAAGATAAAAATACAAAAACTTAAACACATCAAATACACAAAGCTTAGTCCAATAATTTCAAAAACAGTACCTTCCCCAGCGGAGCAGCCATTCTGTCGCATGTCAAAAAATTCGCACGGCATCGGTTGGTGATTTTTCTCATTACGCATTGCTTGCTTTGGTTCATTAGGAGTCGCCACCTAGTAATTTATTGAGGGCTACTAGGAAACCGGATGTACTGGTCTTGTCAGAGATTCGCGGGTAAGAGACTGGTTGTGGTTAGGGAAGGTATTAGCACCCCTAACGCACCCTACCTGAGGTAAGCTGCTTCGTGGCTTTGACGTGTTAAAGAAGTTTTAAAATTTTGTCTTTTCATTGGATATTAGAAATACAACTTACATATAAGTTAAATTCTTCTTTAATCTTTGCAATTTTATCAACAAAAACATTCATAAAAAAAAATACAAATACATTCATCACTTTTACTATATTTTTTTTTCTTTTTTCCTTTTTCTTTTTCTTATTTTTTTTAACATACACAATACAATATACAAATTCAAAACAATTAAACAAAAGTTGCATTAAAATTATAGTAATAGCCCTAAAATAATGTGGAATTTACAGGGAACACATTCTGTACCACCAGAAGAGTGTTGGGATCATCTTCTAGGCATCTTAACAGTGGCGGCGCGTTGTTCCACGTGCCACCGCCACTGGCAGCTCGTGGATTCACGTGCCACTGCCGATGATGGTTGCAGAAACTAATGGATCGGGAACCTCTTCCTCTTCTCCGTTTTCCTACGCCGGCGGTGACCTAAAAAAACAACCAAAACCGTAACAACCAATTGATTTTAGTTTCTCTCTTTTTTTAGATCTGTTTCTATTTTTTTTCTTTTTTAGATCTGCACCCGTTTCTCTACCTCCTCTCTTCTCTGTCTCAGGCGACCGAATATGAGGTCAGGATGTTGTGGCTAGCGGTCTGCAGTTCTGTGGAGGGGGCGGTGGCATTGAGATCTCCTCTCCTGGTGGTAGCAGCGGCGGTTTGACTTGTTGTTGGTGTCGACCAGATGAGGGAGCCCGCTGGTTCGGTCTGTGGGGCTGCTGTGTGTTGAGCCCTGTTCATTGGCCGGTTGTTGTTGATACGACAAGGGGAGATGAAAATATGGCGGCTGAAGGTGAAGGTCTGTATGTAGGGAGGCTGAAGGGTGAGGCTTGTGTCCGACGACTGAGGAAGAAGAAAATCAAAAGGGAGGGGTTCGGGGCTGTGTTTGGGCTTTGTTTTACTTTTGGCAAAGGGAGGGGGAGATGGTGGAACTGGCTGGTGTTTTACTTTTACCTGATTTTTCATGAAATCGGTGTCTAACCAAAGAACACAAGATAACCACATGTGGATTTTCTATCATCAACACTACCTACCCAATCTGCATCTGTAAAACCATGTAAGGAAAATGAAGGACTACGAGTAATATGGAGGCCATGTGTTGATGTACCCCTGAGAATCTATAGGAGTATCTATAGGAGTATGCATAAACTGACAAACTCTGTTAATAGCAAAGCAAATATCCGGTCTCATAAAAGTGAGATATTGAAGAGCACGTATAATTTGAAGAAAGCGTGTAGCATTAGAAAATAAAGGATTTGGCAATATTGTAGCTTTGGATGTAGAGATAGGAGTAGTATAAACAGGTTTGTAAGATAACATACCAGCAAGAGTGAGGATGTGAAGTGTATATTTATGTTGTCAGAGCAGAAGACCCATACCAGTAGACTGAACCTCAATACCCAAAAAATAGTGAACAGGACCCAGGTTGCGAAGCTTAAATTTTGAGCTCAGTAACTGGATTAGGGGTTGAAATAGAAGGAAGTTACTACCCGTAAGCAAAATATAATCAATATAGACCAGAAGATAACAAATATCAGTAATAGCAGAGAAGATAAATAATGAGGTATCCACCTTAGAGGCATGAAAACCGATATATAGCAAGAAGTCATTTAGACGAGTGTACCATGCCCGCGGAGCCTGTTTCAAACCATATAGGGACTTATACAATTTGCAGACATGAGAGGGGAGAGTTGAGTCAACAAAAACTAGGGGTTGTTTCATGTAGACCTCTTCATCAAGAATGCCATTGAGAAAGGCAATATGGATATCAAATTGATAAATTTTCCAATCACACGAAACCGTAATGGAGAAGACCAATCTGACGGTCGCCTATTTGATAAGAGGACTAAAGGTTTCAGAGTAATCAATACCTTCCTACTAGGTGAAACCTATAACAACTAAACACACCTTTTACCTTTCAACACTACCATCAGCTCTGTGTTTAATCTTGTGCACCCACCAGCTACCAACAACATTCATGGAAAGGTGAAATGACACTGAGGTCTAAGTTTTGTTAACGTGTAAGGCCTGAATTTTCTCTTGCATAGCATGATGCCATGCCTCATACCTGTTAGCAACATTAAAAAAAGTGGCTCATGAGTGGAAGAAGAAACTACCCGGATGAAAGAGGCAACAGAGGCTGCAGTATTTGATAGTGCTATCTAGGACGGAGGACCATGTGATGTTGATGAGCAGCTGGGCATGGAGAAGACGAGCTTGTACCTGGAAGTTGCTGAAGAGGATATGAGGAGAGGTCTACACAGAGCTGCAGACTAGTTGGAAAATCAGTGGAGGAACTGGTCTCCACTACAGACATTGGTGAAGCTGCGACAAAACCGGGTTGTTCTGCTGCAGCATACTTGAAAGCATACACATTAGTTGATGGGGAACTTGTTCCTATGTAATGATCATTGGAAAGACAAGCATATGGTGATAGTATAGCAATGTTGGATGGTGATGAAGGGGTGATAGAATTTGTGGGTTAATAGTTGGTCTGTTGGGGTGCGGCAGAGGGTAGAACTAGGTTGCTGTTGGGACCGATTTAGGAAGTAGTAGGGTGAAATAGTGGAGGAGTGTTCAAGGATAGAAGGTGTATAGGTTGTGTGGAGAGTATCGGTGAATGTGTTACCTGTTCAAAATTCACAAAAGAAAAGACATTTTCTTGAAATGAACATGACAAGAGATATAAATACGATGAGATGCTAAATTAAGACAACGATAACCAAGATGGGATGAGATATATACTAAGAACACACATGGAGAGGATCGAAAATCTAATTTATGAGCATGATATGGATGCAAAAAGAGGAAACAAAGACACCCAAAAGTACACAGAAAGTTATAATCAGGAGTACGATAAAACATACACTCAAATGAAGATTTATTTTGGAGAACAAGATTAGGCATACGATTAATAAAATACATAGATGGAGAACAAGATTAGGCATACGATTAATAAAATATACCGATGATTCAAAAACATGGATCCAAAATCGCAATGGTGCACTACACCAGGATGTGATTAATAAAATATACCGATGATTCAAAAACATAGTTCAAAAATCGCAATGGTGCACTACACTGACCTAAACTTGTTAGGACAATTTCGATAATATATCGATGACGATGTTCGACAATGCCATTTTGTTCATAAGTATGAGGACAGATTAACCAATGATGAATACCAATGGAATGAAAGTGATCCAGATTGAGATCCCTTGGCAGACACCTCCTCTCATATACTTGCAGCATCAGTGTACTCTAAAGGTGGCGAGTTAGTGAGACTTCGAGATGATTCATTGTCCCGTCAGGTAGATGTGTCCATGCCCAATGTATCAGACAAATAGGGGGGAGATAATATACCCCCACTAGTGGAACTGGTAGTTGGATCAAACCCATTTTTAGATCCTCTTTTTATGGAACATATAGTAAGAGTTGTAGCAGTAGGAATGGCAATAGGAGCATTAGTACAACTCCTAAATCAGGGAGAGTAATCACCATAGTACAATGGGTGAAGGGTATGAGAGAGATGGGTTGTATGGCTTACCATGGCGAAAAGGATGTTGATGTCGCTAGAAATTCGCTGAAGAAAGTGGAAATAGTTATAAATCAGATGCAGGTGGTAGAGGAGCTACGGGTGGATTGTGTGACTCAGCTATTGGTTGATAGTGCCCACTCTTAGTGGGAGACTATTAGAGGGAGGAGATCAGGGGAGGTATTGAGATGGAGGGACTTTTATGAAGAGTTTGAGGAGAGGTATTATTCTTGGGAGCATAAGAGGCAGAAAGAATAGGAGTTTTTGGATTTGAGGCAGGGAGATTTGACAATTCTGGAGTATGAGAGGAGATTTCAAGACTTAGCAGCTTTTGCCTCCACCTACCTTCCCATAAAGTGCCACAAGGTGAAGAGGTTCCGTGCTGGACTAAGGCATGAACTAAGGATGATATTGATAGCTATGCAGTTTCAATCCGTGCACGAATTGGTACGGGCTACTCAGGGTATAGAAAGGGTAATAAGGGATACCCCGAAACTAGTGGTCAAACAGAGTTGGGTAACTGGAGCTAAGAGAAGAGATTTTGAGTTTTTGACTAGGAGACCTCCTCTTCCAAAGAAAGAGAAGAGCGAGCAATCGTCAAGACAATTCCAGAGAAGAGGCGAGAGTTTCACCCCATGAGGGAGCTTAGAAGGATCTAGACGGGTCAGTGGAAGAGGAGCTTGGGGAGGACAGTCTAGATAGGAAGTCAAAATTGTTAGAGGGTCTACAGAGCAAAAGGGACTAGTATATCCATTTTGTCAGAGGTGTGAGTAGCGACACCCTGGAGATTGCTTAGTGATGCCAGGGAGATGTTATATTTGTAGAGTGAGGGGTATCGATGGAAAGAGTGCCCACATGTAGGCAGAGGCTATTACTATTATGGGGACATGACTCGTAAGAAGAAGGATTGTCCTCGTAGAACTATTGAGGGAGCCCATGGTCAGAGAATTGAGGTTTAAAGCCAGCAGCAATCGGTGACAATCAATCGTCCTATCGGGCCTACCTAGTCATGGACGAGTGCTACTCATAGGAGGCCTATAAATCAGGAGGGGAGGACTTAGGGTCGGGTATATCACATGACCTACGAGGATGTGGGAGTTGTACATAATATGGTGGCAAGTACTTTACAATTAGATACAATGCAAGTTTATGCTTTAATTGAGCCTGGAGCTAGTAATTCCTTTGTACCTTATAGAATTGTGAATAACTTGGGTGTAGGAGTGACAGTTAGAACACCTCTAGAGGAGAAAATACATATGGATGATATTTATAGAGGGGTAAAACTATATATTGAAGGGTTATAATTGAAGGTAGATCTTATGCTGTTACAACTATATGATTTTGATGTGATTCTGGGCATGGATTAACTAAGTAAACATAAGGCACAAGTGGATTGTTTCACCAAGACGGTGACAATCCAAGGAATAGGTGATAAAATAATAGTGTTTAAAGGGGAAACAAAAGTCATTCCAAGTTGTGTAATCTTAGTCTTGGTGGCTACAAAATTACTAAGGAAAGGTTGTTCTGGTTGGTTAGCCCATGTAAGGGAGCTGGAAAAGGGTAGCATAGATTTGGCTAGTATTCCTGTAGTGAGGGAGTTTCAAATGTATTTCCAGAAGAGTTGCCTAGATTACCTCCAGTTAGAGAAATTAAAGTTTCCATAGAAACTATCCTAAGAGTTTCTCCTATAGCCCAGTCTCCTTATAGGATGGCACTTATGGAATTGGCAGAACTAAAGGTCTAGCTTTAAGAATTGTTAGATAAAGGCTTCATCCAGCCTAGCAACTCGCCCTGGGGAGCTTCGGTGTTGTTTGTAAAGAAGAAGGATGGCACCCTTTACTTGTGCATTGATTATCATCAATTGAATAAAATGACAGTGAAGAACAGGTACCTACTCCCATGAATAGATGACTTGTTTGATCAAATAAAGGGTGTTGGGGTGTTCTTTGAGATAGATCTGAGATCTAGATACCACCAGTTGAGAATCAAAGAGCAAGCCATACAAAGATTGCATTCCAAACCTGTTATGGGCATTACGAGTTTTTGGTGATGCCTTTTGAGTTAACCAATGCTCCGACTATGCTTATGGACTTGATGAATCAGGTGTTTCGGCCTTACCTAGACCAATATGTGGTTGTATTTATTGATGATATCTTAGTGTATTCAAACTCTCACTTGGAGCATGAACAACTTCTAAGGGTTGTGCTACAGACCTTAAGGGAGAAACAATTATATGCAAAGTTGGATAAGTGTGAGTTTTGGCTTCAGGAAGTGGTATTTTTGGGCCATGCAATATCTGCAGAAGGAATACTTGTGGATCCAAAAGAGGTTGAGGTCGTGTTAAAATGGGAAAGGCTTATCAATGTGATAGAAATCCAGAGCTTCTTGGGCCTTGCTGGATATTACCATAGGTTTTTTTAGGGGTTCTCCACCATAGCATCACCTTTAACTAAGCTGACCCATAAGGAAGTCAGGTTTGTTTGGTCAAAAGAATGTGAAGCAAGCTTTAGAGAACTGAATGAGAGGCTTACTTCTACTCATGTGCTGGCCCTCTCATCAGGGACAGAAGGCTTTGTGGTATATAGTGATGCCTAAAAAAAAAGGGTCTGGGATGTGTATTAATGCAACATGGGTGTGTGATTGCTTATGCATCAAGACAACTAAAGTTGCATGAGGTGAATTACCCGGTTCATGACCTAGAACTTACAACGGTGGTGTTTTCCTTAAGAGTATGGAGACATTATTTGTATGGGACACAAGTTCAAATCTTTACAGACCATAAAAGTTTGAAGTATTTGATGTCACAGAAGGAGTTGAACATGAGACAGAGAAGATGGGTAGAGTTAATAAAAGATTACGATTGTGTTATTGACTATCATCCTGTTAAGGCTAATGTAGTAGTTGATGCATTTAGTAGGAAGGGAAAAATAGTGATTAATGATATGGAGCTTAAAGAACAGAAAAGTATAGTGGAATTAAACAGAATGGGTTTGCGGTTAAGTTTATGGCCCAAGGGATCACTGTTAGCTCAATTAAATATCCAATTTGTGCTTCGAGACAAGGTCTTGGTGGCTCAACAAGCAGATGGAAAAGTAAAAGAGATCAAGGAGAGGGTAAACAAGGGTAAAGAGACATCATTTCAAATGTTATCAGATGGGCTAATAGCTATGGGTAGGCAGATTTATTTGCCCGAGGATAAGACTTTGAAAGATGAAGTGTTAAGAGAAGCTCATGAATCTCGTTTTGCTACTCATCCTAGGAGTACAAAGATGTATAGGGATTTAAAGGAATACTACTGGTGGCCAAATATAAAGAGGGAAATATCAAAATTTGTGTCGAACTATGGGATCTGTCAACAAGTAAAGATGGAACACCAGAAACCTACAAAGGAATTAAAGTCGTTATCAATTCCGGAATGGAAATGGGAGAATATTTCTATGGATTTTGTGGCGGGATTACCCAGGGGAAAGAGGGGGAATGATGCCATATGGGTGTTCGTGGATCGACTAACAAAATCTGTTTTATTTTTGCCTATGAAGATGATTGAGTCGGTGAATAAGCTGGCAAAATTGTATGTAAATGAAGTAATCATACTTCATGGACTGCCACTTTTAATTATATCGGATTGGGATCCAAGGTTCACATCGCGATTGTGGCTGAGCTTGCAACAGGCAATAGGGACACAGTTGCATATGAGCACAACATTTCATTATCAGACGGATGGTCAATCTGAAAGGACCATTCAAACTCTTAAGGATCTCTTGAGGTCCTGTGTGCTGAATTTTGGAGGGAATTGGGAGAATCTCCTACCATTGGTGGAGTTTACTTATAATAGTAGCCATCAAGCTACTATTGGTATGGCTCCATATAAAGCATTGTATGGGAGGAAATGTTATACCCCAATTTGTTGGGAGGAAATAGGAGAAAGGAAGCTTTTAGGACCTAAAATGGTGTAACTCACAACTGACAAGGTAAGGGTGATCAAAAAGATGATGAAGGAAGCCCAGGATAGACAAAAATGTTACGCAGATAGTCAAAGAAGGCCCTTGGAATTCCAAGTGCGGGATAAAGTATTTTTGAAGGTGGCTCCTTGGAAAGGCATCATTCGATTTGGAGTAAAAGGGAAATTAGCCTCAAGATATATGGGCTCTTTTGAGATTAAGGAACGAATTAGGCTTGTTGCCTATCGATTAGAATTGCATATATATTTGGACAAGATTCACAATGTGTTCCAATTGTCATTGCTACGAAAGGCCAAGATAGACCCCTCACGGATATTGCCACAGGTTCCTATGAAGATAAAAGGGGATCTAACCATGAAAACTAAGCCCTTCAAGATCTTAGATCAAGATGAGAAGTTGTTGAGAAATAAGAGAGTTCCCTTGGTGAGAGTATTATAGAGAAGCTTTTAAATAGAAGAAGAAACATGGGAAAGAGAATCCAAGATGAAGGAGAAGTTTCCGCACTTATTCTCCGACATGGTATGTAACTGGAATTTCGAGGATGAAATTTTTTTATTAGGAGCGGAGAATGTAAATCCCAAGAAAATCAAGGCTAGATTAAATTACAGAAAATAAACTAAACTAAAAAGAAGTTGGGGCAAAACGAATACACTTAAAGAAAATAGGGTTTAAATACAAATAAGAATAATTATAGAGCATAAATACTCCTCTTCTTGCAAAACATAAAAAAAATAAATCTAAAACTATCATGAAGAAAGAAAATGGGGAGTTTTTGTATCCATTTTTAGAGATCAAGAGAGAAACACCAAAATTTTAAGAACCCGTCCAAAATTAAGGGTTATAGGTACAATAAACACTAGAGGGCAAGGGATTAACGAGAAAAAAATTAAACAAGAAGAGAAGAGAGGAGGGTCGGCTATCATTAAAAAGAAAAGGAGGGATCAAGACCTTGATTCGTACCGGGTAAAGTATTCTAAACATGGATTTATGAGTCGTTTTAAAGTCGAATATAAATTGATGCCTGGATGTTAAATTATAGATTTGATTTCTATAACTCTAGATATAGTTAAAAATCTGAGAAGAGGTCAGATAGTAACAATTAAAAAACGAGACAGTAATAGTCCAAATGATTATTGATGAGCAATTTTGATTGTCTTAGAGGTAGAACTGGGTTCTTCTTTCCTCAGAGAACTTGTAGGCTCATGTCTTAGCTTTCCAACGAGATTAATCTTGCTTGAATCGAAGTAACTCCAGATATAGTTAAAAATGTGAGGAGAGGTCAGACAATAACAGTTCAAAAAATGAGACAATAACAGTTCAAATGATTATTGATGAGCGATTTTGACTATCTTAGAGGAAGAACTGGGTTCTTCTTTCCCAAAGAACTTGTAGCCTCATGTCTTAGCTTTCAAATAAGACTGATCTCACTTGAATCAAAGTTCTATAACTCCAAATATAGTTAAAAAATCCGAAGAGAGGTCAAACAGTAACAGTTCAAAAAATGAGATAGTAACAATTCAAATGATTATTGATAAGCAATTTTGACTATCTTAGAGTAGAACTGGGTTCTTCTTTCCTCAGAGAACTTGTAGCCTTATGTATTAGCTTTCCAACGAGACTAATCTTGCTTGAATCAGAGTTCTATAACTCCAAATATAGTTAAAAATCTGAGGAGAGGTCAGACAGTAACAGTTCAATGTCTAGACAGTGACAGTTCGGAATTTAAACAGAAACAATTCAAATATAAAGAAAAGAATGATAACTAGGGTTGGACAAAGAACAACAATATTAATGGGTAAAATGAGAGAAAAACATAAAATATTAAGAAATGACTGAAAGAAAGACTTATTGCTTGTTGATATGGTTATTATAAAACATATCCTTGAGTGAGGAAAATTTATAAAATTGAGCCTGTGATTTGCAGGAGGGACCATAGATGTGGTGCAACAGCAACATCAGAGGAGCACGAGTAGAGCTTTTATTGCAGGTAGGTGAATCGCACCTATACCTTCTAGTTAAATTCCATGATTATTATATATTACTGATGTGAAATGTGAATTACTGAATGTATATGTATTCAAGGGGAAAGGTTGTTGTGTGAATTGCTAAGTGATGAAATTATCATTGAGAAAGGAAAAATGAGAAGTGTGATTTGAGGCATAAACTAGCATACATTTAGTATATGTTAGGATTTCAGGTAAGGGGATCGTCATGTTAGGACTAACATACATTTAATGTATGTTAGGATCCCGGGTAAGGGGATCACCATGTTTTGGCTAGCATACATTTAGTGTATGTTAGGATCCCGGATAAGTGGATCACCATGTATTGGCTAGCATATATTTAGTGTATGTTAGGATCCCGGGTAAGGGGATCACCTAGCATCGACTCCTACGGGGTGATAATGATGATACTAGTGAAATTGGTATCGGTAATGTGTTAAACAAAAATAATCATGTTTGATCTTATAAAGTCTATAATGGAGGTTAATGGTGGAAGAGGGAATGGTTATTAATATTTGAATAAGGAAGAGATTCTAATGTAAACCAGAAGGGAGAAGTGAACAAAATATGAATGCATGTTACCCTGAAAAAATTGTTAGATATTCGAGTTGTTATAATTATGTGATATTCACCTTTCAATAATATGTATTTTGTTTCAGGATCATCGCATGCACGACAAGAGTAGATCATAGATTATGTTCGTTTCTTGTAATTTAGATTCTAGGGGGTATACCCATGTATTTTGTACATAAAAATATTTGTATAACTTAATTTGTATAATTAATGTTTAAACCTGAATGAATGAACTTAACTCTGTAGTTCATATAACCATATTTCATGACTATGCATTTATATTTTCTTGTTTATCCATCCATAATGATATTTTTGTTATATAATGTATATCATAAACATTGTGGTTGATAGGTGTGAGATTATTTGTGGAAATTGAAAACCCAGGATGATTGGGTCGGAATTAAGTTATGAGATTTGAGTTATTAGAAGTGTGAATAGGTTACATGTCGATAACTTGGGACCTTTCGATATAGCGAGGACTTCGCCGAAATTTTTAGTAGATTTTAATACGAAAACCATGAAAATACACACACACACACACACACACACACATAACTTTGTTTTTCGGTTGACATGAGATTCTTGTTTTATCCTAGAATGGGGGATGTTACAATAGAGAAGCAGAGAAGAAGAAGAAGAAACGTCGGTCGGCTACTCTTAGCTCCCTAGTTTGTAGCCGCCACCATAAGTCACTGTCAGCCCAGCTCCCAGTGCACCTCCATTCCAGGTAATTCTCTCCCCTTGTCTCTATTTCCCATATTCATCTTCTTGCATGCAGAACGTGCACTATGCACATTTCTACAAGCAAGGAAAAATAATTGCCCATAGTAACCGGCTAATTATATGGGAATAATAACTAGTCCAGGTTGGATCATCAGCCCAGTCCACGCGGCTGGGCTGAGTCCATCCCATTATAAGATAGTTTGTATTTTTTTTTGGGCTGATCTTGGTCTAGTTTTATTTTGGGTCAGGTCAGGCCTGTTCAAAAAACAATTAAAAATATTTTTTTATAAAAAAAGTGTGATTCCCCGCGTAAATTTTTACGCAATTTTGATTAATATCGGTCTGTATTTTTATACCGTAAGGATACAAATCTGGTATTAAAATACCCAGTTTTCATAAAAAAAAAAAATTGTTTTCATGTGTACAGCCAGGTCTCTCAAAGTTAAAAAAAAAAATCATATTGTATTTTCATACAACAAAGAAAACTTCAAAAACTATGTTTTAGCATACATTTTGGCTTTAATAATTGGATTATTAAAGTCATGAGAACTAGGCCAATATTTCAAAAAACCCAAAAAAGTATTTTGTTTTGTTTTAGTATCTGGGATTACGAATTTACATGTAAAACATATTCCTAGTATTCAAAAGGTATTTTCTTTTGTTGACATAGAACGGTTAGGTTTTATCTCGATTAGATAAGGATCTCTTTATCGAGAAAGACTTTTCTTAAACCATAGATAGACCAACAATTAGAAATACGATACAATCGTAGCATATATCAGATAATAAAACAATGCAGCTTATCTTAGGTAGGGCATATTTAAGGTGTGAATACCTTCCCTTTACGCAACCAGTCCTCGTACCCAATCTCTAAGATCAGTTAGGGTTCCTAGTGACCAAAATACTAGGTGGCAATTCCCATTCTATTTTTCCACTGATAAGAGACAAGAATTCCTTGTCTTCCTACATTTACCAGATAGATACAATACTTGAGTGAGGGTGGACGATCGCCGTGACACTGCACATATACGACACTATTAATTAATCAATGAGATCCATTTTGAAAAGAAAAAAAGAATACACAAGTGAGAGAAAAGAATACACAAGTGAGAGAATAAAATCCACAACCCACCAAAAATAATAAAAATATCTTTACCTAGCATTTTTCTCTCCTATTTGGATCTATTTTATTTCTATAAAGTGGATCCCAATAAGTAACTAATAGAATACCACTAGTTATAACTTGATAACCATACAATTTCTCATTCAATTCCTCTCATTTTAGAAGGAAATAATGGTAAACAAATACTTTGCAAAATTCCTAAAACGTTTATGTTATTATTAATAAAATTAAATGTAAGCTAATCAATTTAATATAGAAAATATATGTATCTAATTAAGAAAGATATATTTAATTCCGAAAAATATTTGGAAGGAATTAGTATTAAAAAAAAACACTTGGCATTTCAAATTCCTCCCCCTAAAAATCTTGAAAATATCTATAACAAGTAGTGGATATCGCCATTCCCTTTGAATTCTTACGCTTCTTCTCTTTCTTTCTCAAATCTTGGTTGCCTATCTCTCACTCTCTATAGCTGGGTAGCACTTTGCAAAATTTTATTCGATTTCATTATTGAAATGTCGTAGTAGTGATGGCTTTGTTAGGCTTAGAGAGCGTTTGAAAACACGGTTGTACCCGTGTTTCCAAAAAAATTTAATTTTTTTGCTAAAAAATAATTTTTTTTACATTTTGAATTGTTTTAATGCACTGATCTCAAAAATAATTTTTTTAAAAAATGAAAAAAACATCATTTTGATGCATTTTGGCATGAAAAACACTTTGAAAAGCAACCGCAACATACTCCCAAATAGGCCTAGCTGGGACCCCGTGGTCATTTGGTGGTGCATCTTTATTATACAATGTATGGCATGTATATATATATATATATAGGAATTAATGTAGGGTTATTCCAATGTTGTTATCCTTACGGTTACTGCCGTGTACTGCCACATATATATATAAATAGGAAAGGTTGGCTAAGACACAACCTAAGTCATTATATTGTTCTCAACTTGGTATCAGAGCCCTAACTAAGCTAAAACACCTATTCTCCCCTCTGCAATGGACTCCTCATCCCAACCACCTGTTACTTCTCCTGCCGTAGCAACACTGTCTTCCTCAGCTTTTGTGCTGCAGTGGGCACAACTCATAAATGGTGTTCATGCTCTCTTCAACCCCAACAATGCTCCTTTATTGCAACCCTCTTTTGATGCAGTCTTTCCTACTATAATTTTCTCACTCTCCCACACTTACCAAGTCATCTCTCTCAAATTAACAAACACCAATTATCTATATTGGTGAATGTAGATGAATTTGTATATTCCAAGCCAAGGAGTTTTTGGCTTTATTGATGGTTCTAACTCTTACCCCTCTCCATATGTTCTAGCTACCAATGGTGTCTCTCTTCAGGTAAACCAGCTCTTTCTTCATTGAAAACAATAGGACCAACTCATTCTGAGTGCTACACTTTCTTTGCTATCCATGGAAGTTCTTCATCTTGTTGATGACTTCCAATCCTTATGTTCTATCTAGCACACACTTAAGCAAGCTCTAGCTTTCACATCCAATTCTCGTATTATGCAACTTCATGGCTCCCTTCAAGACCTTTGATAAGGTGATGAGTCAGTAACTCACTTTATGCAAAAATCTAAGGCCTTTATTTGATGAGTGAGTCGATGCTGGTTGGCCTGTTTCGCTAGAGAATTTAACTTATATGGGTTTTGTGGTCTTCGCGAAGAGTTTAAATTCTTAGTAACAAGCCTTATGACCAGGGCAAAACCTCTCCGCATGCAGATCTATTTAGTCATCTTTTAACACGTAAATTTATTCACAAATCATTCCATATGTCCATAGGGTCTGCTGCCATCAATGCTCCTCTATTGCCCACGCCAAACACACCTCCTTCAGCCCTTATGTATTGACGTCAGTCTATTGCACACTTTGGTCACAATAAGGGTTGTTTTCATGAAGGTTGGCGTCTAAACCACTTCAGCCACAAAGGGCACAGTTCTGCAACGTCCAGACCATACTTTCGTAGCTTCCACAACTCCTCCACCAATGATGGCAGACAAGGCAACTAGCAGGGAAATTGGCAGCACAGTAAAGGGCAAAATCCATGCTGCCAATTATGCCAAACATTTGGTCATACTAGTCCTCACTACCCTTAGCTTCAGTACCATGGCTATGGACAGCAACTTAGTGCAAATCTAGCATTGCGTAATCCTATAGGTACTGCAAAATGGTTTCTGAAAACCAGTGCCAATAATCACGTCACACCCAACCTTGCAACCTTGACTACTTTAGAACCATACCTTGGTAATGATAATTTACATGTTGATGATGGTAAGGAACTTCCCATATCTCATATTGGTCATACCAAAATATAGACACCACATCGTTCTTTCACTTTGTCTAAATTTCTTCATGTTATTGCAATCACGAAACATTTGCTTTTTATTTAGAAATTTATCTCAATAACAATGTTTATTTTGAATTTCATCCATTTGTGTTTTATGCCAAGGATCTCAACACCAATGGAGTACTCCTCTCATGTTAGAGTAAAGATGATCTCTATGCTTTGTCCAGGTCTTCCGTCTCGTTAGTTCCTCAAGCATATTGATCTCCCTGTATTTATGCTTTTGATGATTTATGGCACTATCGACTAGGTCATCCTCCTCTTGTATTTTTCAATTGTTAGTCTTGAAAAATAAGATCATTTGTAACAATAAACATCTTAATTTTCAATGTCAAAGTTGTCCATTAGAAAAATCATCGGATTTGTCTTTAGAACCTATAGGTCAGAAAATTTATGCTCTGCTTCAATTAATTTTTAGTGATGTGTGGGGTCCTACTCCCCTTTTTTCTTCGGATGGCTATCTTTATTTTGTTATCTTTGTTGATGTTATATGTGATAAGATCAAGGTGTTGCGTTCTAATCACACTTGGTCTCTTGTTCCCTTTCATCTTTCGATGAATGTTGTTGGCAACATATGAGTGTATCGGATCAAACATTGTGTTGATGGCAGCATTGAGCGTTATAAAGCCCGTCTAGTTGCTAGAGGCTTTACCCAGCACAAAGGCATTGATTATTCTGAAACCCACAATCCAGTTATTAAACAGACCACCGTTAGATTAGTCTTCTTCATTGCGGTTTCACGCAATTGAAAAATTCATCAGCTCAATATTCATAATGCATTTCTCAATGGTGTTCTTTTAGGATTTATGAATAAATTCATGAATTAGCAGATGACTAAGCAAATCTGCATATGGTAGAGGATCTGCCCTTGTAACAAGACTTGTTACTAAGTCCTTAAATTCTCCGCGAAGACCACGAAACACATATAGATTAAAATCGGTTAGCGAGATAGGCTGGCCAGCAGCTGCTAGCTCATCAAATAAAGTCTTAGCTTTTTGTAGAAATAGAGTTACCGAATCATCACCTTGTCGAAGGTCTTGAAGAGAGCCATGTAGTTGCATAATACGAGAATTGGATGTAGAAGCTAGAGCTTGCTCAAGTGTGAGCCAGACAGAACATGAGGTTAGACAATCAACAACAAGATGAAGAACTTCCATGGATAGCGAAGAGAGCAAGGCACTTAGAATGAGTTGATCATGTTGTTTCCAACGAAGAAAGGATTGAGATACCTGAAGAGAGGCACCATCGGCAGCAAGAATATGTGGAGAGGGGTAGGAGTTTGAACCATCAACAAAGCTGAAAACTCCTTGGCCTAAGAGATATGGTTTCATCTGCATTCGCCAATACAAATAATTGGTGTTTGTTAATTTCAAAGAGATGACCTGATGAGTGTGGGAGAGGGACACAATTGCCATGGCAGAGGCTGCTGTGGCTTTAGCAGAAGAAGACGGCAGCAGAGGAGCATTGTCCGGATTGAGAAGAGCATGGCCAACATCTGTATGTTGTGGCCACTGCAGAACTGAGGCTGAAGAAGAAAGTTGTCCTGTGGCAGGAGTGCAGGATGGCACAACCAGGGTTGTTGTAGAGGAGGAGATGGTTGCCGGCTGAGAAGGATCCATTGCAGAGAGGAGATGAAGTGTTTTAGTTTATTTAGGGTTCTGATACCAAGTTGAGAATAACAGAATGACTTAGGTTGGCCTTAACCAACCTTTCCTATTTATATATGTAGGGCAGAATACTGCAGTAACCGTAGGGATTACAACATTGGATTAATCCTACATTAATTTCCTATGTATAGATATACGATATACATGATATACATGATATACATTCTATAATACCATGTGTATCATATTTTAGATTTTAATAAAAACTATCCTTTTTAGTTTGTATTTTCCTTTAACTATCCAGTTTGTGCAGGGCAGCTCTGTACAACAGTCGACGTTGCTCTTTGCTTTCTCTTTTAACTATGGTGTGTTATTTCTAGTCTTGCTCTCTTTTTATTTAGTTGTCAGTGAAGTTTGTGTCGTAAGGTTTTGAATTCTTTAGGGAGTTCTGATTGTTGTTAGGTGATTAGCTGGTGACCACTTGGCTGTTAGCTAGCTTTGATCTAGGATTATAGGTTGATCCCGTCAACTTTTAGACTGTCATTTGTTTGCATAGGATGCTGTGTAGATAAAGCAGCAAAAGAATGAAGTTTTCTTACAAAGACATAGCTTTGAAGCTGTTTTATTCTTTTAAAACTTCCTTGTAAGGAAATACGTGTTTATATACTTTTCACGAATTCATTATTGTTTTATTTTTTTTATACAACCACATAAAAATCATGAACTCGTGAATATTTTATTTTTGTTTGAAACTTGCTCTTTAGATTAGGATAAGTTATTATTTAGAAAAATATGCTCCTAATAAAAAGACATGTTTTTGTAAGAAAAAAAAAACAATAAGAAAATGATTTAAAACATTTTTCTTTTTTGTTTTTCAAGTTCCAATAAAAAGTCAAAGAACATGTTAATCTCTAAAGTTTTAAAACATTTTTCCAACCCAGGAAACTAAAAAATATGTTGATACTATATTGTTTTTCATTTCGTGAAAAATAAACAAATAGAAATCGTCCAGTTTTCTATGATATTCTTAATTTTTTAAAATACACTATTTTTTTTATCATTAATTTGAGAAACATCACCTAATTAAATTGTACACCTAATTTTCCATTCAAACATTTTCAATTTGTTGTTATTAATTCAAAGGTCCTCTCTACCTATGATCGAAAGTCAATGGAGCAAACGTTAAACGGAACATTTATGAACTCTTCACAAAAAAATAGATGGTACTTACAATACTGAAATGTTGGGTCAGTGCCTGCACTTTCATAGCTTGGTTTCACTGATCTGTAAAATCCTCGACCACTTTAGAAAAGTCACCTTTTATTTTTTTATTATTTTTTAAAATATTTTTTATTTAAAAATATATTAAAATAATATTATTTTTATTTTAAAAAAATTATTTTTTAATTTATACATCAAAATAATGGTATGAAAATACTTAAAAAATACTAATTTAAAATAAAAAATAAAAAAAAATTTAAACATGAAATATGTGATGTATCATACTACTCAGTAAAGTTTCTTCCATCTGAAAACTCACAGTAATTATCTTCATCACACATGAAATCAATGTCAGAAAACCCACGAGGTAGTCTTCCTCGTTAACCATAAACTTACGAACTCGTGAATCAAATTCAATGGAAAAAGAGAAGGAAAAGCGCCTTTTCCATGGTGTCTTCAGTTGGTGGAAAATTTGGAGTAAAAGTTGTTTTCCAAGTTTAGCTTTATATTATAGAAAAATGAAAAATACTTTTTTTTTTTTCTAATTTGTAAAAAGAGTGAATTTGAACACAAACTCTATATTTCATGTTTTCTTTTTTTATAAAAATAGAGTAATACTCCATTATTGAACACATCCAAAACTCCTGAGTTACAAATCTCCAATAAAAAAGAAAAATCATGCCAACAAATTAGATTTAAAAAGATAAATGTCTTTTGGATTTTTATAAGCATAATATAATCCACTGTGCATTTTTAATAAAAATATTTCTTGTTGTCTCCTATTGGTCAAACTAGTTAGCTATTTGTCTTTAAATCTCTATTATTTAAAAAACAAATACCACTTTTATAATTAGGTCTTGTTTCTATATATATATATATATATATATATATATATATATATATATATATTATTGACATCTAAACTAATTCATTTTCAAAAAATTACTTTCTTGTTTCTATAAATTTCTTGTGTCAATTATTTAAGATATAAAAAAAAGAAGTTAAGCATTTAATTTCAAATTTTATGTATTTAGTATTATTGGCATACCCTTTAAAAAAATACATGATTTTAAAGGTGTATTTAGTAGAAAGTCGAAACATTTACGAGACTAATTAAAATTAAGATATAAGTTTTTTTTTAAGTTGAGTTAGTATTAACTTAACTTACGTGCATCTCAACTAATTAATCTCTCGAAATCTTGAAGTTAATAATTATATAAATTTATAATGATTTTGAGATTTATAACACTCGAATCAATAACCTTTAAAAATCAGATAATAATTCTCGAATGTATAGAGACTGGATAGGCCCTAAAGCAAAGGATTGATCTTTCACTTTTAGGACTTCAAAGCAACTACAGCTAGGTTGCTGAACAATTGAGTTCAACTGTGTGGCCTTTCTTGGGAAAATTAACGTCTTCAACATGGAAAGAGATGGAAATCTGCAAGGCAAATGGGATAAGAAATCAAGCAGTGACAAAAGAGATAAAGAAGAGCAGGGAAGCAGTGACAAACCATTTCTTTTTACACGTGGGTTTTCTAATTGTTTTTTTTTTTTTTTTTTCCCTTTCTGTGGACATGAGGCAAAATTCATACAAGATATTGTGAAAATAAGGTTCTGGAAAAGCTGAACCGCACACTGCTGCATGTGCCCTCTTTAAGGTAAAAGACATTAACAGCTGGATACAAGACAGGCCTGAAGATTAAAATTGCAAGTAATGGCCAAGATTGTTGGAGCTTTCTAAAAAGATGTCAGAGATATAAATATGTGGCCGTCAATTCGTTTCCACGTCATAAATGTGGGCACCGGCGCCTTATCGCGCTACATGTGATTGATAAACGCCACTTACAATTATGCGTATACAGCCAATGAATAAAATTTCTTTTAAAAAATAAAAAAGTATATTACATTCCTAGCCCTTTTTCCTTTGTATTGAACACCTTATACTATTTTTTTTCGAATTATAATTTTAGTAGTGTGTTTGCGTCGTAGCTCTGATATAAGGATAATATATAATTAATATACTTTGTGATTTATTTCTTTTTTATCTTAGTTAATATCAATAATTATTAATTAATGAAGCATTACAGCTGTATTACTATGCTGATTTGAACTGATGAAGTTATTTGATCTTTTCTTATACTAATAAGATATTATTTGAATTGATGAAGTTATATTTTATATTTTTTTTATATTTTATTTCATCTTATCTTGAAGATGTTAAAAAGGATTTTACCTTTTCAAAGTATAAAAACTAAGTATTGCTATACAAGAAATCTGCTGGTTAATAGATTGATATTTATATAAATTAATTAATACCGCGTTATTAATTGTGAATACATGATATAATCAAGAAATATTGATAATATCTTGAAAGAATAAAAAATCAATTTATTAGAGAGTAATAGTAGTCATGGTTCATCATTTGTAATGGCAAAAGTGGTCACCAAGTATGCAAACCATTTTATCACATTATAAAATGCACTAATGAGAGTTTATAATTATATCACATAACAACCATTTTAAAAAAAGTCATGCTTTTACTGTCTCTTTTATTTGCTTAAATCGTACAATATATAAGTTCTGGAAGATGAATTTATATAAAAAAATGATTTTCAAGAAAATAAATAACTTTTTAATATTTAAATATATCATAAAAAATGAGTTGAATATCATTTTGTAATGTTTGATTGGATAATAAAAATAAACAAGAAAATAGAAATTTTAGTTATGAATTTTTTTAAAAACGAAATATTTTTTTATTGTGAACTTTATTTCAGCTATTATTTATTCATGAAAAATATATTACTTTTTGGTATTGTAATAAAAAAATTAATTAAAAATAAAATTTTTAAATGTTTTGCTGCGCATTCATCACCAGAAAATAACAAATCAATGACAGAATATTTTATTGGTATTTAAAGCCTGATTTTGTATAATTTTTTTTTTTTGTTAAAAATACACAAACATTTTTATTTGGGATGTGTTCATATGCACATACAAAAACAATTTTTTGTATTTTTATTTTTTATAAATGTTTTGTATAAAAAGGCAAGCATAAAAAATATCCCATAAAAAAAAGGGTCGAAACAAGGTATAAAGGCCTAAACCGTAAACCCATCAGACCTTTTTTATTGTCAATATAGGAACTTAATCATTATATTATGACTTATTAATTTAAAAGAAGCTGGAATTGAATGCCATATAGTTTTGTTGAATTCAATCTACACTTTAACTATATAATAAATTTTATTTCTTGCTTGGTTAATCAAAAGGATACTCAGGATCCACACAAAGTAATAATAAAAACTAAAACTTTTAATAGAAATTAGATTTTAACAAATAATAAATTTGAACTGGACTGCTTTATTTATAACTCATGCCAAACATCAATTGCAAATTGAATGCAAAATCTCTCCCAAAGAAATTGTGAAACCATCATGCAATATATAAGATACAATAATTTTTTTAATCATTAATTTGAGAAACATTTTCCACCTAATTAAATAGTACACCTAATTTTCCACTCAAACATTTTCAACTTGTTGTTATTAATCCAAAGGTCCACTCTACCGTGAATGGAACCAAAGTAAATGGAACAAAAGTTAATGGAACATTATTATTAATTAATTTACAAACTCTTCATGGTAGTAATTGTTATCACATGTTTATTTTTATATTTTAATTTTTTTTAATTTTTTTTTTGCTTCAAATTAGTATATTTTTTAATGTTTTTAGATCATGTTTATACAATAATATTAAAAATAATTTTTAAAAACTAAAAAAAATATTATTTTAATATATTTTTAAATAAAAATATTTTAAAAAATAAATATAATTATTTTTACTATGCTCAAAATCAATATCATAACTTCGTTTTAATTAAGTGAATTTATTATTCATTCTGTGCAAGTCAAAGTCCACCGGGGAGTATTCTATAGGCTACACATGGCGAACATGAAGCAAGAATACGTGTTAAAAAAATATTTTAATTAAATTGGTGCTATGAAGTTATTTTTATCAAGAAGGTGCACTTTCTTAATATATATATTAAGAAATTATTTTTCTCAAGTAAATAATTTAAAGCTTGAATTGAGAATTTAATCTTATATAAACTCCTCATTTAATCTTATTAAATTAATTATTTAAATAGATGCCCTTAAGAGAAATAAATTTACAAAAGATGACTTTCTTTACATATCATCAATCTTAACTCATGATAGTTAAGAATATACTATTTATATATTGTAATATCATAAACTCATATAATTTGAAATAATTTTGCAGGCAACATCGATAATATTTATTGTCCAATAACTCATAACTAACTGAATTCTAAATTTTTCAATTACCGAATGAATAATTTGTCATGTGATTTAGAATACATGTAAGTCCTATCACAAATTCATTATCTCTTGCAAGGTAACTGTACTTCAATATTACAGAATGTCTGTTTATTGATTATTGTTGTATTTGATATACAAGATTTATCAAATGAGAGGTAGTACTGCTATTTTATTATCTTTACTAAGCCTGAGCTCTGAAAGAAAAGTCAAGTGTTATAATGAGTATTTTATTAATAGATATGTGTTTTATACTGAAGAATACAAGTATGGAAGAAAAACATACAATAACGGTATTTGTATTAAAGGATTGATTTTAGTGAGTTTGAAATTGATTACTATAAAAAATTAAAAGTTACTAAATTACAATATTATAACGAGCAAAATAAAGTACACATAATCAAAGGATACTCAAGATCCCCACACAACAATAATAAAAACTAAAACTTTTAATAGAAATTAGATTTCAGCTAATAATAAATTTGAACTTTAGTTGGATTGCTTTATTTATAACTCATGCCAAATATAATTAAATAGGACACCTAATTTTCCACTCAAACATTTTCAATTTGTTGTTGTTAATCCAAAGGTCCTCTCCACCGTAAATGGAACCAGAGTAAAGGAAAAAAGAGTTAATGGAACATTATTATTAATTCATTTACAAACTCTTCACGAAAAACTAATTATGTTGGGTTAGTGTCTGAACTTTCATAGCTTGGTTTCACTAATCTGTATAAACCTAAGCTACCTCAAGAAAGCTACCCATCTTCTACATCATAAGCCTCGGTAAAATTATTGCCATCTGAAAACTCATAGTAGTTATTGTAAAGGAAATCACGTAGTTGTAACTACATTGAACTCTATCACTATATCAGCTGTAACAGATTTGATTCTATCCCTAGAATAGCTATATCCTATCCCCTGCACAACTCTCATCTTAATCCTACGTTGTATAGTCCTATACAGACTGCACTTCTTCAATCCTATAAATATAGGATGCATTGTTAATAAAGATTTGTCTTTTCTGTAAAACTCTATATGGTATCAGAGCTTCTTCCTCTAACGAGATTTTCTTTCAAAATGTCTACATCACCTGAGTCAGTTTTTATCAATAATGAGACTACTATTGTTGCCTTCAATGCTGGCTCTCAATTACCTTTGAAATTGACCTCCACCAATTTTCCGTTATGGCGTGCTCAGCTGACATCCTTGCTTATAGGCTATGATCTTCAGGGTTATATTGATGGCACTACTATATGCCCATTATCAACGCTTCCACCAAACATCTCTCCTGATGGCTCAACCTCTGTAAATGCTCCTAATCCAGCCTTTTTGCGTTGGCTGAGGCAAGACAAGCTGATACTTCATGCCATTCTTGCATCTGTTTCTGAATCAGTTATGCCTCTCATAGCTGCTTCCTCTACTGCTCATGATGCATGGTCTAAATTACAACGATTGTATGCCAATCGTTCACGTTCTGTGTTATGCAACTTAAGGAAAATTTAACTCTCATTCAGAGAGAGTCTCGCTCTGTCTCAGATTATCTTCATACCATCAAAGTTATTATTGATGAACTTGCCGTGATTGACTCCCCAATCTTAGCAGATGACATAACTCTCTATGCTCTAAATGGTCTTGGATCTGAATTTCGTGACATTGCAGCACTCATTCGAAATCGTGAGTCTTCTCTCACCTTTGAAGAACTTCATGATATGTTGGTTTCCCATGAAAGCTATCTAAAACGTATTGAAGCTTCATATTCTATCACTCTTGCTACTGCAAACAACACTCAACGTCGTCCAGTGCACTCCAAGTTTTATCGCAACCAACGTTCTAACAATGGTTTCTCCGGACAAAACCGCACCAACCATAATCAGCAGAATCGTCGAGAATGGTTTGGTAAGCCTCAAATAATTTGTCAATTATGTGACAAAGTCGGCCACTCAGCAAAGACCTGTCGTGTGGTCTCCGGTAATAAGTCTGTGAATTGTGCATCCTCTAGTGGGACCAAAGACAAAAAATGGCTTATGGATTCAGCTGCTTCTCACAACATTACCTCTGATCTTGCTAATTTGTCTATTCACTCAGAGTATGATGGCACTGATCAAGTTGTCATTGGAGATGGTTCAGGTTTGCAAGTCACCCATGTTGGCTCTATGACTCTTCCCTCTCCCTCAAAATCCTTTAAACTTACAGATATTCTTTGTGTTCCTAATATTCATTAGAATTTGATTTCTATTCATAATTTCACTCGTTCCAATAATGTTTCTATTGAGTTTCATCCATTTTATTTTCTTGTGAAGGATCGGAACACGGGGGCGACTATTCTTCGCGGTAAATGTCAGGATGGTGTTTATCCAATGCCAATGCCCTCTGCTGCAATCAAATCTTCTGCTTTAGCACTTGTGGGTGAATGAACAACATCTAACAAATGGCATAAACGACTTGGGCATCCGTCAAATAAAATTGTTGATTTTATTATTCGTCGTTTTTCTCTTCCCGTTGTCAGGTCTTGTCCTTCCTTACCATCACTTTGTTCTGCTTGCCAATGCAATAAAAGTCATAAATTACCTTTTTCTTCTACATCTCTTACCAGTACTCATCCTCTTGAATACATCTATACAGATCTTTGGGGACCTACCTCTTCAACATCAATTGATGGATTTCGTTTTTATGTACTATTTATTGATCATTTTACCAAATATTGTTGGTTATTTCCAATTCATCGAAAAAGTGATGTTCGCTCCATTTTTTGTCAATTAAAAGGTTTGCTTGAAAAACAATTTGGTTTTCAAATCAAGCATTTATACTCTTGTTTTCAAATCAAGCATTTATACTCTGATAATGGGGGAGAATATTATGCTCTTCGCAACTATCTCTCTTCTAATTCCATTAGTTGGCTCACTACAACTCCCCATACCCCTCAACAAAATGGCACCAGTGAACGACGTCATCGTCATATTGTTGAAAACAGGATTAACTCTATTAAGTCAAGCACATCTATCTCCATCCTATTGGTCCTATGCTTTTCAGACAGCGGTTTACTTGATAAATCGCATGCCATCTTCTGTTTTACAAAATCAAAGTCCATTTGAGTGTCTATTTGGTCGATTACCTAATTATACAAAAATGCGCATCTTTGGTTGTCAATGTTATCCATGGTTAAAACCTTACACAACAAGTAAGCTACAATCCAAATCCATACCTTGTCTGTTTCTCGGTTACTCAACCACTCAAAGTGCTTATAAATGTATGGATCTTAATTCCTCACGCATTTACTTGTCTCGCCATGTGGTTTTTGATGAAAGTCACTTTCCCTTTTCGACTTTTGACCCTGTCACTATGCCTTCTCTGTCAATTTCAGGTGTTAAAGCACAAGATCTTCATATACCAGCAGTGCCTTCCATTGGATTGCCACCATCCTCAACAACCACCGTGCTGACTAGTTCTCCTACTGTTTCAACCTTACCTTCTCCTCCACCACCACAACCTCCATCTACAGACATCCATCCACATATCAGTCCTGCAGCCTCACAACAATCCATTCGTACACATCCCATGACCACCAGATCTATGAATAATATTCATAAACCTAAACACCTTTACCTTGCCACCAAATATCCTCTTCCTTCACCTACAGAGCCAACCTGTGTGTCTCAAGCATTACAGGATCCAAAGTGGCGCAATGCCATGTCTGAGGAGTTTACTGCCTTGGTTAAACACGACACATGGGAGCTTGTTCCACCTAGCTCCACCATAAAACCTATCGGATGCAAATGGGTATTTCGAATCAAACGTAACTCTGATGGCAGTATATCTCGCTACAAAGCACGACTGGTTGCAAAGGGGTTTCATCAACAAAATGGTTTTGACTATACTGAAACCTTCAGCCCTGTTGTGAAATCAGTGACCATTCGAACAATTCTCTTTATTGCTGTTAACAACAAGTGGCCACTTCGACAACTTGACGTGAATAATGCATTTTTGCATGGCCAACTACAAGAGACTGTATTTATGGTTCAACCTCCAGGTTTCATTGATTCCACTATGCCCTCTCATATTTGCTGGTTAAAGAAGTCTCTCTATGGCTTAAAACAAGCCCCACGTGTTTGGTACCAAGAACTGCGCACTTCTCTTCTTCAGTTGGGATTTCAGCAGTCCAAGTCCGACTCTTCTTTATTTATTTACACATGTGATGGAGTTACACTATTCCTTCTGGTTTATGTTGATGATCTTTTAATCACTGGAAGTGATTCTGCATCCATGTCTCAAATTATCAAGCACCTCAGCACCCGTTTTTCATTGAAGGACCTTGGCTCATTGCATTATTTTCTTGGGGTTGAAGCGTTCTCTGTCAAACAAGGGTTATTTCTATCGCAACACAAATATATTTGTGATCTCCTGACACGCACCAAAATGGATGGTGCCAAGACTGTAAATACCCCTCTTGCTACTAAGGATTGTCTACAACTCAATGATGGATCTTCTTCTGTTGATCCTACTGCTTATTGTCAAGTTATAGGATCTCTCCAATATCTTTCTCTAACTCGGCCTGATATCTCATTTACTGTCAAAAAGCTGGCTCAATTTCTGCAAAAACCATCTCAGCTTCATTGGATTGCTGCCAAACGAGTTATGCGTTACCTAAAAGATTAGGCAGGTGATAAAGATACTAGAGTTTCCACATCTGCCTACCTTATCTTTCTAGGAGACTGTCCCATTTCCTGGAGTACACGGAAACAACATGCAGTTGCACGCTCTTCCACTGAGGCAGAGTATCGGGCTCTTGCCTCTGCCACTTCAGAAATTATTTGGATCCGTTCTTTACTTCGTGAACTTGGTATTCCAGTAACCAAACCTCCAACCTTATTTTGTGATAATATTGGTGCTACTCAATTAAGTCTTAATCCTTTACTACACTCACGGATGAAACACATTGCAATTGATCTTCACTTTGTCCGTGATCTGGTTTCCAAAGGAATGCTCCAGGTATCTCATGTCAGCACTCACGACCAGCTTGCAGATCTCCTCACCAAAGCTTTGTCTCGTTAGAAATTTCAAACATTGTGCTCCAAGATAGGCTTGACTGATGGAACGCCTATCTTGCGGGGGCGTGTAAAGGAAATCACGTAGTTGTAACTACATTGAACTCTATCACTATATCAGCTGTAACAGATTTGATTCTATCCCTAGAGTAGCTATATCCTATCCCCTGCACAACTCTCATCTTAATCCTATGTTGTATAGTCCTATACAGACTGCACTTCTTCAATCCTATAAATATAGGATGCATTGTTAATAAAGATTTGTCTTTTCTGTAAAACTCTATAGTTATCGTCATCACACATTAAATCAATGCCAGAACTAGTACGCTATTTGTCTTTAAATCTATATCATTTGAAAAAAAAATACCACTTTTATAATTAGGTTTTAAACATATTATTGACATCTAAACTAATTCTTTTTCAAAAAATTACTTTCTTGTTTCTATATCTTGTGACAATTATTTAAGATAAAAAAAAATATGAAAGAAGTTAAGCATTTAATTTCAAATTTTATGTATTTAGTATTATTGGCATACTATTTAAAAAAAATGATATGATTTTAGAGGTGTATTTATAGAAAATCGAAACATTTACTAGACTAATTTAAATTAAGATATAAGGTTTTTTTTATAGAATTAGTAACCTCTTTTCCTAAAATAAAAAAGAAGGGTTAAAAAGATGCATTAAATAGTGATATAGCATCAATTGAAAAATATGTGGGGGTACAATAATGATTAATTATTAAAAAAATTTATTATTTAAGCCTCTCTCTACAACATTCTCAAGACATGAGAACTCCAAAAAAACAAAACTCTATATTTATGAAATTTTGCACACAAAAATCGTCGACCCTTCATGTGGGCATCAAATCCTTTTCGCGTTATAAATGATTGATAAACACCACTTATAATTATGCACATACAGCCAATGAAAAAAATTTCTCTCAAGAGATAATAATAAAAATATCAAATTCCATGGCCCTTTCTCCTTTGTATCGATCGGTTTATATTTTATATGTTTTTTTTTTTTTTGAATTATGATTTTGGTTGTGATCGTAGTGTAGCAAGACGTCGACGTCGTAGATCTAATGTAAGGATAAGTGTGTGGCCTTTCTTGGGAAAATTAACGTCTTCAACATGGATAGAGAGATGGAAAACTGCAAGGCAAATGGGATAAGAAATCAAGCAGTGACAAAAGAGATAAAGAAGAGCAGTGAAGCAGTGACAAAACATTTCTTTTTACACATGGGTTTTCTAATTGTTTTATTGTTTTTTTTTTTTTTTTTTTCCTTTCTGTGTGCACGAGGCAAAATTCGTACAAGATATTGTGGAAATTAAGGCTTGAGAAAAGCTGAACCGCACAATGATGCATGTGCCCTCTTCAAGGTAAAAGACATTAACAGCTGGATACAAGACAGGCCTGAAGATTAAGAGTCTGTTTGGTATTGTGGTGGCTGTTGTGGTTGTGGTATGAAAAAAGTACTATAATAAAAAAGTACTTTTAGTTGAGGTTTGTTTGTAAAAATATATGTTTGGTTAAAACTGTGGTTAAAATTGAGGTTGAAGAAAAAGTTGTTTAATGTGTTTGGTTAAAAATTGTGGTTCAATTTTTTTTATTGTATAATTACCTAAAAGGACTTAAGGTTTGTTTGTATATATGTTTGGTTAAAACTGTGGTTAAAATTGAGGTTGAAGAAAAAGTTGTTTAATGTGTTTTGGTTAAAAATTGTGGTTCAATTTTTTTAATTGTATAATTACCTAAAAGGATTTAATCATAATACTAAATGAACAATCTCATAAAATTAACATTACAAGCAATAATTTTTTGCAAATAGACCTAATATATTAGAACAATAATTTATAATTGTGTCATTAAACTTGCAGCAATCCCATCACGTACGTAATCCATTCTCGAAGGCCTTTTGATGTCCTTGGCTTTGTGATTGTGAAGCCACATCAATTAGAAAATCATCGGGCACAAAATCAGGATGGCGATCGAACTCCATAAATGCCACATCTTGCATTGAAGTTCTTCTAATGTAATTATGAATTGCCATGGATGCGACAACAATTTGAACTTGTGTCTTGTAATTAAAGGATGGCATATTCTGTAGAATTCGCCATCTTTTTTTCCAAACTCCAAATGTTCGTTCTATCACACAACGTAATGAAGAGTGCATACGGTGAAAATTTCTTCACGAGTTTTGTGGTTGTCCTCGCCTCCTAAATTCTTCCAAATGATATCTTTGACCTCTATATGGACCTAAAAATCCATATTCATTAGGATATCCTGAATCAACCAAGTAGTATTTCCCTGAAAAAACATATAATTGTTTTAAATTGAAAATTGAAAAAACAAAATAACAAAATATCATTACTTATCATATATACAGACACACATAAACACGTATTACTACCTTCTGGTGGCTTAGGAAATTTTACACGTGGATTGTCAATTGCCTCGAGGAAAATTCGTGTATCATGTGCACTACCTTCCCAACCCGCCCAAACAAATGTGAATTGCATGTCAAAGCTACATGCAGCCATAACATTCTGGGTCGGCACACCCTTTTCGGCCGATAAAATGGAATTTGATTTTCAAAAGAAACACATGCACGTACATGTGTACCGTCGATAGCTCCTACACAATTCTAATATATGATAAACAAGTAAAATAACATCAATTTCAGCTGACAAAAAAAATTATTTTTCACAAATTCATGAAATACAAATCACCATTAACAAATACGATTAACAACATTACCTTGAAATGTGGCATGTACCTAGGATTGTTCACAATTTCCGTCGGTGTATTTACGAACCCGGGATCTGCAGGTTGAATTAAATCTGCAGCAAGCGAACAAACTGATCGAAGAACTTCATTGAAGTACCTACTAATTGTTTCTCCAGAATGTTGGAATCTCTCTTGAACTTCCCTGTTGGAAGCACCTAAAGCTATTGTATAAAGAATATTCCAACTTTTTCAAAAACACACATTCTTCTAGATGACGTTAACCCATATTGGTTTTCAAGTTGAAAGCACAGACTTTGAAATGTCGACGCATCCATCCTAAACATGTTTACACAGCGCGTCCAATGTCCACGTAGAATTTCTATCAACCATTGCATTCCAGTGTTGTATGAATCCATACAAGGCTCCTTATATATATATGTATTATAATATAAAGCTATGGCACCTGCCGTGCATAAAATCAATTTCTGATCATCAAACTCCCTTTCCCAAAACAGCTCACCTTCTTCATCTGAATCGTCATCGTTGTCGTTGTCAGTATCAGAACTGTTACTACCACTGCAATCTCCATCGTTTATAGAAGAATTTCCATAATTAACGTAATCGGCAACGTTATTCATTACATCATCATAATCCCCATCAAACAGTATTGAAAACCAGTGCGAATCCATAACTATCATGCCATAAAAAAAAAATTATGAATAATTGAAAATTGTATTACTTTTTACAAAAAAACACAAATGGATAATGCAAACCAAAATAAGTGTTATTGTTTAATTTGTTCATGTTTTATGAAATTTTGCTCGGCATGTAAATTAAGTTTACTTTTGGATGTTAAATTAAGTTAAATTTTGAAGTCATGTAAATAACCTACTATTTGATGTTCATAAAATTGAGTTAACTTTTGGACATATTAATTAAGTTAAAAAGAAATTAATTAATTTACATAAAAAATGTATTTTGGAAACAACTACTGGCGTACAAAGCCAATATTTTCAATGGTGATTGTGTTCAAAGTGTGCTATTTCCCATATACTTTTTCAACTTGTATTATTTTCCCAAAGCTTCTACCAAAATGTCAATTTTTTTTAAAAAAAAACAACTTTGAAGGAAAACCGTTCCTGATTTGTTCAAAGCCTTAACATCCCAAAAAAAATTCACTCAATTTCTAATTCAGAGAATATTCAATTGGAAAGCAACTAAGGAAATTCAACGTGTAAGATGCAACTTATTGGGCATCCACAAACAAATGATGAATTATAGCAAAGCTATGCACTCTGAATTAAAGCAGTTCTGATCAGCAATAAATTCAAAACCCGAAGCACAGAAGCAGTGACATGACTCTGCTTAAAGGATTTATCAGCAATTCACACACACATTTCCCATAAGAGCATTCAAAATTGCATTTCCAGAACTGATTTCTGTGTGTGGATCTAGATGGAAACTGACTTTGGAAAAACCAGACAGCAAGAGATCAAAAATAAAAGTTTAAAAGATCAAAAAAGTCTAATTCCCTAAACAGCCATGAACAACTCACACAACATATTTTTTTGAACCATACAGCATTGAAAATTCCATTCCTATAACTGATTTCTGCGTGTGGAGCTAAATGAAAACTAACCTGACTTTGGAAAACCAATAAACATCAAGAGATTAAAAAATTTAATTCCCAAAAACTGACAATTTTCTACCCTTCACTATCCCAATGAACTCCATAAACAAACATTTAAAAAACCTTAGAAACTAACATGTTACAGATGGAACTAAATGGAATTAGATGGAACTTACCTATTACTGATGTATAAAATAGCAGCAATCAGCAACACCCAACAATTACAAACAACCATTCTTGATTCAAATGTACTAACACATTCGGTTTCTACCAAGCAATTGTCAATATAGAAGTGAATAACTTCCAATGCTACTGCTATTTATATACAAATACATAAGAATTGATGTAATATTCCAAAAAATGTTACCTAACTTTCAAAAGCTACCATTCAAAAGCAAGTTACTAAACATTCAAATGTGGCATACACCAACTGAAATTTTTGAAATTACCAACCTAAACCTTCCATTCCAGAGCAACTAACCAAACATTCAAAGTATGATACCAACAAGCAATAGTCTCAACAGTTTCATACAATATTATCACCAACCATTCAACTTCAAACCATTCAACTTCAAGTAACCAAACTGAAAAGGAGTACTTTAACAAGCTAAACATAACATTCAAAGTTAAACATCCACATATTTAAAGTCTACAATTCAGAAATTAACATCCATGAAATTGCAACCCAACAGCACTATTCAGACATACATATATAGCAAAACATACATGGTTGTGGTGTTTCAAAAACTTAGCTACATAAATCCACCAAAACATGGGCAACTCCTTCTAATTCCAGCAACAATTGCAGCACAGGAAGTCTGCAAAACCAGTTGAAAATATTTTAGACAAATTAATATATTACTTGTCTACAGAATTTAACATAAATGCAAAGACAAGAATAGGGTTAAAAGATTAAAACTTACCTTGTCCATCTAAGTTTGTCTGTGTTGGTCAAACATAATTTTCAGCCATGACATTTTTCTGTCAATACAACCCATTGCAGCCCACATCTCCCTCTTGCTCCTCGCACAAAAGAACTTAGTTGCAAAGGTATGCAATGCACTACCAAATGCAACTTCATTAATAGAGTGCAGTTCTTGCATTACCTCTTCAATACTACAACCTTTTTTATCTCTACAAGGAGCTGTGATCCCTCTAGGCATGGAGACAGTCTCAACAAGTTTATCCATACGTGCAACTAGTACTGCTCCCATTCCAGTTCCCCTTTTCTTTTTTCGCAATTGAGGTGTAGGTTTGATGTGCACCCCTTTCTCTTTGAACTGCTGGGGTTACTGCTACTGTTTGCGACATTGCTTCCACCAACCATATTGCTAACATCACGTGTGAAATCAGGGATTGCATCCTCTTCAGAGTCGCCACTTCCTTCTGCCATATTAGTATCCTCATTGGTTGTATTCCTCATTCCAGAAGCCACATTATCTTCATCTGATAAGAGTCCTTGTGAGGGAGTCCAAGCATATTCTCCCGTGGCCACTATGTTAGTAAACATGATATCGTACTTGGCACACAACGAGGGCTCTATGCCCACATGCCTAAACTTCTTTGCTCCTCGCATTTCCTATGCAATGACAACTAGAAGTACTTAGGAATGATACTAGGTGAATAAGTAATACAACATGAAAAAAAAATTTACGAGGCTATTGCAAATCAGCAAACTAACCTGAATTTTTTGATTGCCACCATTCATCAGTTGCTGAGATGGTCCCAAAGTTCAGTAGACCAACCAACTCCAGTTTCAGCTATTAATTTCTTCCATACCCTCCAGTCCTTTTTAATCCCATCCCATTTGTTTTTTAAGCTGAGATTTTTGATAATGAAAGGCCTGTCTGATCTTTGAATGACTGTATGACAAATTTCCAGCCAGCTTTGTCAAAATGTGTGTTTGGTCTCATGCCTCTCTCAATAGCTGTCATGCAAATGTCGCAAAACGTGTGCAGCATTGCCTTGCTCCAAGAAGCTTTGTCATGTGTGTCAGACCCATCCATTGCTTATGGTTGACAATGCAATGAAAAAATAAACAAACAAATAACCAAATGAACAAGAGATTGAATGCTAATTATCTCTAATACAAATAGTAATAGAACAAGAAGTTACATGTGCAGCAAAAGATCAACCAAAGAATAAAAAAAGGTTGAATGTTGACAAGGAATGAAAACATAAATAAATAAATTATATATAGCAGAATGGTTGACAATGCAAGATAGAATTCAAAACACAATTCAATATAGATTAATAAAGCTTTAATGCTAATAAGGGATGAAAAAAAAGAAACTAAGGAACTAGTTCAAAAAAAATTACATGTTGTGTAGTGTAAACTAAGGAACTTAACATAAGGTTTGTCATGAAACCTAAATACCTAGCCATTGTGCCATAATCCTATAACAGTTTGTCATCAATTAGCAGGGGATGTTCTATATATATAACTATGATTTTAATGTACATTTATTAACTTATATATATATATATAAATGTTTATTATATAACTTATATATATTATTTTAAATGTTATATATAACTTATATAATAAACAGTTAAAATAATTATATATATATATACTAAACATTTAACTTATATATATAACTTATAACATTTAAAATAATATATATAACTTATGTAATAAACATTTAAAATAATTATATATATATATATATAGTAAACATTTAACTTATATGTATAACTTATAACATTTAAAATAATATATATAACTTATGTAATAAACATTTAAAATAATTATATATATAGTAAACATTTAACTTATACGTATAACTTATAACATTTAAAATAATATATATAACTTATGTAATAAACATTTAAAATAATTATATATATATATAGTAAACATTTAACTTATACGTATAACTTATAACATTTAAAATAATATATTATAACTTATGTAATAAACATTTAAAATAATTATATATATATAGTAAACATTTAACTTATATGTATAACTTATAACATTAAAAATAATATATATAACTTATGTAATAAACATTTAAAATAATTATATATATATATAAACACTATTGTTTAGCAATATGCAGAATTACACAAAACGATTTTAGCAAAGAAAATATATATATATATATATATATATATAAATGTTTATTATATAACTTATATATATTATTTTAAATGTTATATATAACTTATATAATAAAACAGTTAAAATAATTATATATATATATACTAAACATTTAACTTATATATATAACTTATAATATTTAAAATAATATATATAACTTATGTAATAAACATTTAAAATAATTATATATATATATAGTAAACATTTAACTTATATGTATAACTTATAACATTTAAAATAATATATATAACTTATGTAATAAACATTTACAATAATTATATATATATAGTAAACATTTAACTTATATGTATAACTTATAACATTAAAAATAATATATATAACTTATGTAATAAACATTTAAAATAATTATATATATATATATAGTAAACATTTAACTTATACGTATAACTTATAACATTAAAAATAATATATATAACTTATGTAATAAACATTTAAAATAATTATATATATATATATATATATATATATATATATATAACACTATTGTTAGCAATATGCAGAATTACACAAAACGATTTTAGCAAAGAAAGTAAGGAATGTGTCTACTGTAGCAACTGAAATTAATTGTGCCCTAATTACAATTATTTGGTAACAATCAGCAGAACACACCAAACAAACATATAACTGCAGATAAATTGAAGGAATAAAGACAATGAAAAATTAGCAGTAATGGCTGTCGAAAGTAAAATACTAGTGAATTAAAATGAGCATAAACAGGTCAATTTCACTACAATAAACAAAAAAAAAATCTAAAAAATCTTAAAGGACTAGTGATGTAAGCAGAATACCCGTTGGAAATTGCAGATGAGGTGTTAATATCTGTGGTGGGGTTGTTGAAGGCAGGAAGACAAGTTGATCGACGTCTTCTTTTTGTGTTGATGCTTCAGAAACAAAGGAAAAATTAATATATAAAACTATCGAGAGTGAACTAAAAGTAATTAAACAAAAGGGGATAAACAGATCTCACTGAAATAAGCAATAATTAACTTAAAATTTCACTAAGAACAGAGCAGTGAACTAACCCGATGTAAATTTGACCTCTGGAGCTTGAATCAAACGCGATCTATATATATGTTTCGGGGTTGGTACAAAGGGTTGTTGTTCTTCTTCATTTCCTTTTGTTAAAGAGAAATGGATTATAATTGAATGTGCAGAGAGAGACGGAGCCATTAGTTTATTGGGTTAGCAGCAGTAATGGTTTTTACTGTGGAGTTGGTGTGTAATTAGGGCTGATGGGAAGGGAAATGAATGCAGATGGAAGAAAAAATGAGAAGGAGAAGAGCAAATGGGAAGGGAAATGAATTGAACGAGAACAGATCTGTGTGTGTTTTGGTAATTAGCCACAAGACGTCTAGAGAGTTCCAACCACAGGTTGAAACTTGTGCAAAAAGCAGGATTTTTTTGCTTCGCCAAAATCGTGGTCCTGCCGCATATAAATGGTGGGACCCACGATTTTTGATTTTTAAAGAACCTGCAACCAAACACTTAATAAATGCGTTTTTAAAGAAACGCAGGCAACAACGCGTTGCCAAACGGAGTCTAAAATAGCAAGTAATTGCCAAGTTTGTCAACCTCAACTTTCGTTTCCACGTGATAATGATCGATAAGTTCGTTCCAAGATATTTTAATACGCGAATATTCTAAAATATGGAGATTCTAATATGCGGGGACCAGCGCCTTATCGCGCTCTATGTGATTGATAAACGCCACTTATAATTATGCGCACACAGCCAATGAATAAAAATTACTCTTATATATATATATATATATATATATATATATATATATATATATTTTGGATGTGTGATCCAGTGTAGCTAGATTGTCGGTGTTCAAAGCCTGACTCTTTCGGAAATACAATTATTGACAAAATAACATATAAAAAAATATCATTGAAAAGCATATTATTTTTATTTGATGGATAATATAATTATTGACTGATTTACCGATAAAGTTATCATGTCAAACAAAAAATCTTACCCGCAATAATTCTATTAATAAATCCATTAAAGATTATGGCAAATCCATAAATGCAAGAAAACACAAATTTATTTTTGATATTTTAAAACATATAAAAAATTATTTTTATTTTTATATTATTTTTTGTTAAAAATGCACAAACATTTTTTATTTAGGATGTGGTTATATGAACATACAAACCCACATTTTTGTTTTTTTATTTTTTTATCAAGTTTTTTATAATTTTTTTTGTATAGAAGGGTAAGCATAAAAAAATTAATTTTATTGTCAATATAGGAACTTAATCATTATATTATGACTTATTAATTTAAAAGAAGAATCATTACCACAATCTTTATATTTACCGACAAAATTCTCCATCGGTATTTGCATTATCATTCTGTTGGTAATTAATTTACCAATAAAATTACTAACGGAAATGCTTCGTCGGTGAATCCTTCGTCGGTAATTTATTATTCATCGGTAAGTCCGTTGGTAATAAAAAATTATTTTACCGATGAAAAAAGCATGCAAAAAAAAATTATCTGCTTCATTTCGTCGGTATTTCTCTTGGTAAATCCGTATGTGATACGATCTAGGCAAGGTCAAATTCGGATTTTGACGTAAAATGCGCAACTATCTAGTTTTACGACAATAGTTATAATTCTCAATCCTACTGTTGGATCAGGCTGAAATTTTACGTGGAGGCTCCTGACATGTTTGCCTACCATGGGTTAAAAAATCATATCAATCGGAGTTCAGCAACAAAGGTTGTACGAGTTTTATTATTTACTTCATTTCGACTTGTAGACTTTCTATTTAGCTAGGATTCTTTTCCTAAAATGATGTGGCAGCTTATTTTGAAAATCTCCTAATTCTACAAAGATCTTTAATGGGCTGCAATATAGTTTCCAAGTGTGACAAGGATTCATAAATGTTTCAGAATCATTTTCTTACAAGAATTCCTTATTCATCCTAGTTACAAAAAGGAAAGAAGATTTCAAAACTAATTCTACCTTCATATTTGATTCTCCTAGCTTATATGAGACTTCTAAAGGGCAACAAATCTGATACTATCATATTTAGGATTTTAAATTCGAATTTATTTATTTTATTATTATTTTCTTCTTAGTTTTTGGTTTATTTATATTATTTAGGTTTAATTGTTAGTGGGCATCATATAAGTCCACATAAGGGGTCCATTAGGGTTTATTTTAGTTTGGAGTCACTATAAATAAGGGCATGACCAGAGATGTAAGGCTAGACAATTCAAATTAATAAAACTTCTTGTTTGCCGCACTTTGTGTGTGTGTTGGTGAGATAATCTCCCTTCCATGGTTCTCTAAAGAACTGAAAACTGTCTTCGTAGCGTCATCCTTATACTTCTCATTCACGAATCAATATTCGTTGGGTGGGGGTCTCCATTTCCAATAGTGCTAGTGCCTAAGTACAAGTTATTTTTGTGTCACACTTCTATCAAACCTGATTTACTTGGCTTTCGGGAATTGGTGTCTTTGTGTGTGGGTTGCGTGACCACGTGATCACGATGTTCGCATCAGTATGTAATTCCGTCGGTAATTATTTAAAAGTATTTAAAAAAATCTATTTTACAAAACTAAAAAATAATTAAATTAGTATAAATCAACACTCTATAATACTCAAAACATAAAAAAATTCATATGAAAAAAAAATAAAGTTGCAATTGCTAAAAAATTAAAAATCCTATAAATAAATCAACTAAAAATTGATCTCATATGGAAAAACAAAATCCTATAACAACATTCATACAATTATTAAGAACAAAAAAAATTAAAAACAAATTAAAAAACAAATATAGTGAAAAAAAACACGAAAAAAGAAGAAAAAAAATCTTACCTTAGCTTAATGTAGTTGCAAGTGAAGCTAAGAAAAGAAAAAAAATTTATAAATTATATTAATTTAAAAAAACTATGAAGAAAAAAAAGGAGAAAAAAAACATACTTGATCATGGAGACGAAGAGAAGGAGTTGAGGATAAAAGAGAAGAGAAGAGAAAGAAATGGATATTGACTTTTTATTGGGGTGTTTTACCAATGGTTAATTAAATATTAATATTTTTAAATATTCCGTCAAAGATTCCATTGGTAATATTTAATTTAAATTTTCAATTTAATAAACAAATTTCAGAAACCGCCAAATATCATCAACGACTTTTCAATCTGTCGATGATTTCATCTGTAATATTTAACTTAAACTTTCAATTTGATTGAAATTTTTAAGAAACCTGCCAAATAACACCGATGACTTTTTAATCCGTTGGTGATTTTGTCTTTAAAAAACAGTAATTAACAATGCAGTTAAAGAGTTAACAGTTCCAAAGCTCTCTAGAAAATACCAACGGAATTTTCTATTGGTGAATCCATTTTTAATTGACATAATGAACAATGTTAACATTTTACCAACGGAATTACATGTCATCATTTTTTTTGCTTTGTTTAAATTTTTTTCCCACTGTAATTCCCTCGGTATATTTCCATCGGTAAAAACCATCAGAAATTTACTGAAAAAAAGATTCCTTTGGTATTTCCGTTTGTATTTATTGATTTTCTAGTAGTGAATTGAATGCCATATGTTTCTGTTGAATTCAATCTGCACTTTAATTCGATTTTCTTTGTATTTAGGTTAACTCTAAGCACTCATAATAAACTAATTATTGAGAATTCTAACCTATTTTTTCTGTTTGATCTGAATTATTTTAACATGATATCAGAGCTGGTTTTATGGAACGAGGTTTAATCTCAAAAAAATTTTGGAGTGATATTTTGTCTTCCGCTTCTGCAAAATCTGGTATTTCGTGCTTCCTTCAGCTTCTGCAATTTTGTATTTCTGTTATATCTCTGCAATTGCTTTTGTATTTCATCTTCTACAATTTGGTGTTTGTGTTCAATTTCTGTAATTTGTGTTGTTTTGTAGTAATCGTATAATTTCAAGAAGATATTTGTTGAGTTTCTGTGATATCTATTCAGTTTCTGCAATCTAGTACTTTGTCTTGTGCTGCTTTTGCGTTCTGGTTCTTGTTTGTTAATTATGGCTACTGAAAGAGATGATTTGCTTTAGTCTGTAAGTGTGATGTTGGATGGAAAGAATTATTCGTATTGGAGTTATGTAATGAGAAATTTTTTTAAGGGTAAGAAGATGTGGGGGTATGTTAGTGGAACTTATATGATACCTAAGAATACTGAGGAGGGGAATGTTGTTTTGATAGATACATGGGAAGCAAACAATGCAAAGATCATTACTTGGATCAACAATTTTGTTGAGCATTCAGTAGGTACATGACACGACCAAAAGATTGATGTCTTCTCCTAAGTGCAAGAGTGTCAAAGTAATAAATAACTCGGCAAGACCGGGATCGAACCACAAGGAGGTTAACTATATAAATTATAAATAACAACAACACAACAACAACAATAATAACAATAACAACAACAATAATAATAGTAATAGTAATACTAGTAATAATAATAACAATAATAGTAATAGTAGTAGTAGAAGTAGTAATGATATTAATAATAGTAATAGTAGTAATAAAGAGGACTTTGAGATGTAAGATTAATGTGAGGATTAAACAATAATAAAAACAAATGCCAAGGTTAAAGGATCCACTAATGGTACTTCAAACAAGTATAATATAAACTCTTATTACTCAACTGGAAACCACACACAAAGGAGGTTCCAATTAGATTAAAAATTGTTAACATGATTACATTAATTATCTTATTCAAGTAATGCCAATACTTGTAAATATTATCAGGTATTCATGGTGATAGCTTATGTTAACAACAAATCAAGTTCCTTTCATAGCACAGGTATAGGTTATACCATACGATTAGGCTATGAAAGTGCCAAGCATTTGTTGTACCAAGGGTTGTTCAACACAAATCTAGATTAACCATTTAACAAGCAAGGTATTAAGAGTGAGCACGATAATAAATATAAAACATGTTAGTATCAAGCATTAATGTCCATGTTGAGTTTATACTATACTTATTCTTACACCATTAGTGTAACCTTTTCACCTTGACATAATATATTTAGCTAAACATAATGAAAGAAAGAAACATAAATAAACAAGATAAGAACATAATTATATAAGGAAAGGAAAGGAAATGAAAAGCATAAATAAGAGATTAATATAACATAAAAAAAACTTAAACATTACAAAATACAAAGAAAGAGAGCAAGAGCATGATCTTGATCTGAACACCCAAGATGCCTAAATACATGGCAAATTCCTCCTTTTATAGGCCAAAATTTGGAACTATTGATTTGATGACTAATTGTTAAGTGGGTGGCCAACTCTTGACTTGGTGAAAATTTTTATTTCTTATCTGAATAAAACATCATTGCTAACATCAGAACTGGAACCACCTATACTCATGAAAGTTCTAGGAAATTGTCTTATCTTTCCAGGAAAAAAATTGAGGTCATTTGGATTCTAGAACTCGAGATATGGGCTGAACATTGAATAGTATCTAGGTTGTAGAATAGATTCGGACTTCTCCGTTGTTGCTATAATTTGGACTTGAAAATAAAATTTTTAAATCTTAGACTCCACATGAAAGTTGTAGGCCTATGTATTACTGAATCTATCCAAAAAATTGAGGTCATTTGGACATCTAGAACTCGAGATATGACCCAATTACCGAACAGTGTTCCAATTTGGACTGCACCAACATCTCTTTTCTAAGTTTGGCCTTCTCTTTGTCCTTTCAATTTCAATACTTAAACCCATCAGTCAATCCTTTCATTTATGTGATAGGCCTGCATTTAAGATGAAGATTTACCATAAATTAAAGGTATCTTATATTATTAGGTATATTATTATAAAACATGCTTTTGTTAAGGAGTTATTGATACTTCAAGTGCAAAATAATGATATAAAACCTTGATAAAAATAAAATTTTAAGTACTAATCAGTACACAGTTGGTGAAGTATGAGATAAAAAAGGAGGTTTAGGATCATATGGAAAGGTTATTCATGCAATCAAATTTTACAAAACAGTATCAATGAAAGAATGATATACAAGCTCTTCATCAAAAGAATATGAGTATTCAAGAGTTTTATTCTGCTATGATAGATCTTTGGGATCAATTGACTCTTACAGAATTGACAAAATTAAAGGTGTGTGGTGCCTATATTGAGCGTAAAGAGCAGCAACGATTGGTACAGCTTTTAACAGCACTTTGTAGTGATTTTGAAAGACTTAGAGGTTCAATTCTACATCATTCTCCACTGCCTTTTGCTGAATCTGTTGTTAGTAAGTTATTGGCTGAAGAAATACGTCTTCAGTCTTATTCTAAAAAAGGAATTCTTTCTGCTTCAAATCCTTTTGTACTAGCAATACCCTTTAATCCATTCTCTAATCATTAGAATAAGCCTTGCACAAGGGTTGGCTTCGATGAGTGCAGTTTTTGTAAGCATAAAAGGCATTAGAAGGCTTAGTGTCCCAAGTTGAGACAAAAAAATCAAGCTGGGAAACATGGTAGCTAGTCACAATCTATTGCTCATAGACCACCTCAGGGTTATAAACCACCACACCATAATACTGCAATAGTAGCTTCATCAAGCTTTATCACCGATCCTAGTACTCTAGCTGAGCAATTTCAGAATTTTCTCTCCTTACAGCCACAAGCAATGTCTTCTTCTTCTTTCATAGGTCAGTTGCCTCATTGCTCCTCAAGTATGCCACATTCTGAATGGGTCTTGGATTTTGGTGCTTCTCATCATATGTCTCCAGATTCTTCATCTTTTACCTCTATGTCCCTTTCATCCTTCATTACTGTTATGACTATCAATGACACTCTCATGCCCTTAGCAGGTGTTGGTTTTGTTGTCATACCTTACTTGTCTCTCCCTAATATTTATCTTATTCTAAAACTTAAATTGAATCTTGCTTTATTGGTCAAATATATGATTCTAGTGATTATTTAGTCATGTTTTCTAGTTCTTTTTGTTGTGTACAGGATCTGCAATCTCAGAAGCTGATTGGTACAGGCCATAGGGAGAATGGACTATATATTTTGGATGAGTTAAAAGTGTCAATTGTCGCCGCCGCTGCTGTTACCACTATTGTTGATTTGTCTTCCTTTTGTTTGAGTCCTTCATCTTCTAGTTTTTATTTATGGCATTCTTGTCTAGGTCATGTTTCATCTTCTCATTTAAGATTTTTAGCATCTACGAGAGCTTTAGAAAATTTAAAAACTTGTTACATTTATGATTGTAGTGGATGTAAACTGGCAAAATTTTTCGCTTTACCTTTTAATCAAAGTATTTTTATCTCTTCTTCACCATTTGATTTGATTTAATTCATTCTGATAAATGGGGACCTTCTCCTATTGCCATAAAAGGACGGTCTCGATATTATGTTTCATTTATTGATGATCATAATCATTATTATTGGGTTTATTTAATGAAACATCATTCTAAATTCTATAAGATATATACAACATTTTGAGCTTTTGTGAAAACTCAACATTCTACTGTAATCAAATGCTTTAGGTGTGATATGAGTGGAGAATAAACTTCTAATAAATTTTTTCAGTTGCTTGCTTTAGATGGAACCATTCACTAAACTTCATCTACATATACTCCTGAGCAAAATGGTGTTGCTGAAAGAAAACATAGGCACATTGTCGAAACTGCTCATTCTCTCTTATTGTTTGCTTTTGTTCCTAGTGAGTTTTGGGAAGAAGTTGTCTTTACTTTTGTAAGTTTGATTAATACAATCTCATCTTCTCATAGTTCAAGTTTGTCTCCTTTTGAAAAGTTATATGGGCATGTCCCTGATTTTTCCTCCTTTAGAGTTTTTTATTGTACTTATTTCGTTATTCATCCTCATGTAGAATGCAGTAAGTTGTTCTCTCATTCTGCTATTTATGTCTTTCTGGATTATGGTGAAGGTAAAAAGGGGTATCTTTGTTTTGATCCAATAACTCAAAAATTTTATGTGTCTCATTATGTTGTCTTTCTCAAGCATATACCTTATTTTCTATTCCATCAACTACTCATAACTTGACTAGACTTGATATTATTCATATAGATCCCTTTCTTGAGGATTCTAATGGTATATCATCACAGGTTCCTAATACCTCAAATATCATTTTCCATGTTCGACCAATTTTTACTCATCATCTTGCAAGTACTGGCACTTTACTCTCTGACACATCTGAAGCTCCATTTTCATCTACAGCCCCCCAAACTTCCTTTGAGATTGTGGATTCACCTCTACGTCGATTCATACGCATTCGTATGTAAACCCCAAGTTGAAATTAATTAGAAAAAAAAATCAATATTTATTGAGTAAGGTCAGATTAAGTAAACAAAAATTAGGAAGTCAATCTAACTATTAAAGTGTGGGAATGAAAAAAATTACAAGATAAAGGATTAAAGTGTATAAAAAGAGAGGAAGAAATATTAGGAATTAACAAGACAATAGCCAAACAAAGCCTAGTCCCAATTAGGAAGGGGTATAAATAAATGTGAGAGAGTAAGATGGAGACTTTTCTTCTCCATAAAAGCTAGCGGAAACCATAGAGAACAACCCTTCCCCATTTTAATTTCAAAACAGATATACTTTGCATGTTCCCTTTACCAAGCGCAAGAGTGAAAGAAGAATAATTATAAGGTGAAAAATCAAGAATTTGATGTAGAGAAAGAGAGAGGGAACCGACTGAAACAAAAAAAAAAAAAAAGAGAAGAAGGAAAACTGAAAGGGAGGAGAATATCACCCAAGTACCCCCTTAAAATTCTTCCAAATTCATGAGGTAAGAGTAATCCTTTACTCTTGGAACTTGTTATGGGAGGTGTTAGGTTGTATGAGAAGAAAGCCCCAAATGAAGTGATTTAGGATGCTCAAATTTAATTAGGGTAAATAAAAAATCAATGCAAATGCATACTCTAGATCATAAATAGTCTAGGAACACAACATTTTTAACTAGGATTGATGAACGTCGGAGTTGTTAGGAAACCCCAACCATTCGGCCAAAAACAAATATATGGGAAGGGGGAGTCTTCAATGGTATTATACTAATATAATGATGATAAAGTGTGCAGTAAGTGAAATAATTTTTTTTTTTACTTCTTTTCTTATCTCTTGATTTGCACTTATATGCTTTATGTTGGTGCTTGAAGTTGTGTGAATCATGTTATCATGAAAATCAGAAAAAAAAGAAAAGAAAAAAGAAAAGAAGAAGAAGCAAGATTTGATGTCTTGATAAGGAATGAACTTCAATTGTTGGTTTCTAATAGAGTTTATATGTAATGGAATCCTATGATGATAAAAGGATGCTTAGAAAATGTTTGATTAGTGTCTAAATCCATGAATTCAAGTCTGGGCAGTTTGGTAATGGAAATACCAACACAAATTGGACATAAAAGATGATAGAAATTGCTATAATATTTTTTATGAAAGATGTACAGGAATGCGTTAGCTAACATTTGGCACTGGTCTTGCCTCAATTGGAGTTTTATAACTCTAGATATGGGTAAAATACTATCAAGAGGTCAAACTATCTGTAACAGGACAATTTGGTTCTCATAATTAAAACTATTGTTAGACATAGAAGATGATAGAAATTGCTATAATGTCTTATAAACAAGTTATAGAGAAATGAGTTAGCTAACATTGGGACCTGGTCTTGCCTCAATTGAAATTATAGAACTTCATATATAGGCAAACTACCATTGAGTGGACAAGCTGTTTGTAACAGGACAGATTTCACTACCTGACTTCTAACTAATTTTAGAATAGCTGAACAATAGAATGTTGGGCAACCTTATACATGAAAGTTGTACTTAAGGATGTTAAATTTCACTACGATTTGGCCCGACCTGAGTTAAAGCTTTAGAATTCCATTTAGAGACTAGAAACTGTAGACTGGCCATGTTGCAAACTGCAGACAAGACAGATTTACATGTGTGTAGAAGACTAGTGATTTTGGGCATGCTGATGATTCATGTTGAAATTAATTCTTCTTAATCATAGAAGATGTATATGTCAACATTCAAAACAAACATATAAAGGGGTCTAGATAGAAATAGATGTTGAAATTTCATTGACGCAAACCCTACTCATAGATACTGAAAGCATGTTGATGCAAAACTGAGTCGTTCGAACACTTGAACATGATATACTAACTTTAAAGAAATACACTTGATATGTATATGTATGTTACGATGAGGAAATGAACATGCATAGAAAGTAGCATATGTATAATGAATGAATATGGATTGCCTATAACATTTGGCTTCAAGGAATCAAGACTTCTTTGTGAATTAGAAGGAGCGACCAAGATTGGATCTTCTAGTGGATGAAGTCACAAGACAAGCGGAGCAGGTGCGTGGTTTCCCTCTCCTTAATGCATATGCAATTTAAAATCTCCTTGATGAATGCAATTACAATAATATTATGATCAAAATAACTAAAGTCTTGTGTGTTAATGAGATTAGCTTTGGCTAATGACATCCATGATAAGTGTCATAACCCATTTTTAGGTTATTCCCCAACTTATATATTTTTTCTCTTCAAAAAATAAAAAAATACAAAAAAAATAAAAAAATATATTATCAAAAAATATAATAGTGGAAAGTGGATGCCAGAACACTAAAAAAATGGTCAAAAAGTGGTTGAGGAGGTTCAAAAATATGAAGATTAAAATTCGACAGTATTTTGTTGACTGGTGAGAGCCCTGTTGACAAAGACAATTCAATTTGAGGAGGAAAAGTCCAAAATCAGATGTTTGTGGACTCAATTAAATTTTATTAAAGGTTTAATTGAATTTATGGAGGTTTTGACTGCAAGAAAAATTGATTTTGAAGTTAATTTGGGCTTTAATTGGAAGAAATTAAAGTTCTGGGGTCAAATTATAATTTTTGATAGTTAATTTGGTCACATCAAGGGCTTAATTGCATAAATATTGAAGTTTGATGGCCAATTAGGGACTTAATTGAAGAAATCTGAAACCAAAGACCAAATTGGAAAATGTGCGTAAATATAGGGGCTGTAATTAAAACAAAATTAGGGGCCAAATTGAAGAAATTAGAAGTTTACTGCTCAATTAAGGGTCAAATTGCACTAATTCAAGACCAAGGATCAAAGTGAAAAAGACGGCCAACTTCAAAGCCGTTGTTTGATTTTTGGCAAGGATGCAATTGCATTGTTTTTTAAATCAAAATTGCAATTGAGGACTTGATTGAACAAATCACAAATTAAGGGCCAATGTGAACTCTAAGACGTTTTTGTTGCCTTTTCTTTTGAAATGAAACGGCACGTTTTGTCCAAAATGGTGTTATTTCATGCACTGTTCATGAAAAAGAAGAAGAAGGGACTGAAATAGTGCCATTTTGAATAGCACTGTTCACAAACATTTTTCTTCCCCCTGTTTTCACCGACTTCTCCCTCTAAAAAGCCTCAAAAAGACGCCGATCAAGGACCCTCACTTGCCCAAAAAACTTTCCACGTGTTGGAAGGGCGGTGGAGGGGTAGCATTACGCTGCACCGCCCCAGTCTCTCTCCCCTGTTTTTTACCTATAAAAATAAGGGAGGAGAAAAAAAAAAGACAGACGCGTGGAGGAGGGAGATAACTGAAAGGAAAGAAGAAAAGAAGGAAAGAAGAAGAGGGAAAACAGTTTGAAGACCGAATGAAAAAATAAGAGAAAATAAAGGCGAAAGAAAAAAAAGAGAGAAGAAGACAAGAGAGAGAAAGAAGAAATAAAGGGAGAAGACAGAGTAAAGAAGAGAGAAAAGAGGAGGAAAAAGAAGAAGAAGAGAAGATAAGGAAAACCAATCTTTGAGACTAGTTTATTAAAGTTATGAGAACATTGGCTAAAATTTTAAAAACAAAAAAAATTTTATTTTGTTTTGTTTTAGTATCAGAGATTACGAATTTATACGTAAAACATATTCCTGATATTAAAAAAGGTATTTTTTGTTGACAACATAGAACAATTAGGTTTTTACCTGTTAAGATAAGAATCTCCTTATAGAAAAAGGCTTTTTTAAAATCTTAAACAGACAGGACCAACAATTAGAAACCATAACAAGACCTTAGATTTTATCTGATAACAAAACAATGCAGCTTATCTTAGGTAAGATGTAGTTGGGGTGCTAATACCTTCCCTTTACGCAACCTGTCTCCGTATTTGATCTCTAAGACCAATTAGGGTTCCTAGTAACCAAAATACTAAGTGGCGACTCCCAGTCTATATTTTATTGATAAGAGACAAGAATTCCTTGTTGCACCACATTTGCTAGAGAATGACGACTCCACTAGGGACTTTATGGACTAAGCTTTGTTTTTGTCTGATTATTGTGTTTTCTTGTTTGGTTTGTGCCATTGTTAATATGTGTTTTCTCATTTGCTCATACACTTTAATTTCATACATATTTGTTTGCATTGTAAAATTGCTCCATGCATCATTTGTATTTTTGTACGAGTTACATTGAACACTTTAGGTTAACTGGGGGACTAGCAGCTTGCCTTATGAATTTTAAGTCAAGGTTTAAGTTTATGTAAACCCTAACTCTTCGCTGAGTGCTTAGATTGGTAATGATTGGTCCATATGCCATCTCACTGCCCACTAAGCCCTCATATTGCCTTCACGAGGGTGATCATTAGGACATCAAGAGACCCAATTAGAGACTGAATAGCCAACCTACCTTTGTCAAGCATAAAAGAATTAGAAGTTGCCTTTAGGGTGTATGCTCTCTATACTTTGTTTTGCATCAAAACAAACCTTTCCTGAAGCATCTTGAAATCAAAACTTTTAGGTGACACAATGACCGTCACTTAAAAAATTTTCATTATAAAGTGTGGGTAAGAATCAAGATTCTTGTTTCATTATGCAAGAGTTACGATCATATATCACTCCTTGAAGGGCAAGTTCATAATATAGATTTCATGTTCATACATTTAACATACATGCATCAGATTGAAATATAGGTCTCCAAAAAGTCTACAACATTCGACTTCGAGCAAGAAACATGGAAAATGAAGACGCGTGCTCACCGTAATGCCCATTTTCAAGAAGAGTTGGAGTCTCTGAAAACAAGCGTAGCTCGCCTCGCTAGCTTACTTGAGCAAACACTGAGAAATACCTCTGGTGAAGGTCCTTCTAACCGACCGGTCACCTTTAATGAAGCTCCTATTATAGTTCAGCCTAAAGAAAGAATGAGCGAACATGGTCAAGAGCCTTAACAAAATCCAATATTTGTGCAGTCAGCGACACCTGCACTAGCCCCGACAGTCATGGAGACGTCTGCTAACGAGTCCCACAAGGCCAAGTCATCTGATAACATTGATCAAGCTACAATAGAGTTGTAGACTCAAAGTCATTGAAGGGGTAGACTTATATGACTCGGTACAGGCAGCAGAGATGTTTTTGGTCCCAAACATGGTTATCCCAAAGAAGTTTTATGTTCCTGAGTTCATCAAATACAATGGAACACAATGCCCCATGAATCATTTCAGGTCTTACTGCAATAAAATGGCAGAGGTAGTACATGATAAAAAATTATTAATGCATTTTTTCAGGATAACTTAAGTGGGGCAACATTGAGTTGGTACATGAGATTGAACAACACAAAAATCCAAAGTTTGAGAGATTTGGTGGATGCTTTTGTCAATCAATACAAGTATAACATGGGCATCGCTCCCGACATAACTAGCTAGTCAAATTTGGAGAAAAGAGATAAAGAAAGCATAAGGGAATTCGCTCAAAGATGGAGGGAATCAGCTGCTCAAGTACATCCCCTACTTCTGGAAAAAGAAATGGTCTCTTTATTTGCCAACACACTCAATGCACCATATTACAAACATGTGATGGGTAGTTCGGCCCAACAATTCACTGATGTTGTGGTAGTGTGTGAACACATAAAGTAAGATGTCAAGAGTGGTAGAATTTCAGCACCTACCGAGAAAAGAGGTTTCGAAAGAAAAGAGGTCCACCATGTTGAAGATGGTTATAAGGGTAGAAAAAAACTCATCCCAAAACTACCACACATAAAAAAACCTAAACCCCAAAACTTTCAAGCCAAAAACCAAATTGAAAATTACCAAAGGGTTCAAGAACAACTACCTCCACTATTGCTACCCTTGAATGAGATGTACCAGAAGCTATTAAGCATTAGGCAGATAGCTCCAGAACCTCTAGCACCTGTGCAACCACCTTCTCCTAAATGGTACAAGTTACAACTCAATTGTGAATACCATATTGGTATTGCTGGGCATAGCATCCATACCTACAATGCCTTCAAGAGAAAGCTTCTGCAATTAATCAAGGCGGGGTGGATAGAATTGGAAGACGCCTCTACTATGAACATGAACCCGCTGCCTAATCTTGCTTGAAGCATATTAGGATGGAATGTTTGGGGAACTGGAAAGCATCAATGGTCCAACATGGGTGCAGAAACGATAGCATGAATTTTGATGAACTCAAATTTTGATCGTAATGTTGTTCTACATTGTCTTTGAGTCCTCTGTACCGAACTTTTAGGGAGGAGACTAGCTTATGAACAGATTCGCCAAAATAGAGGAATGATGCCTGCCTTATAATTGCCTTTTGTTTAATACTGTTGAACAAGACTTTCTCTGTCATATGAGCTTTCTTTGTTAAATAAGATCATGTGCTTTCATGTGTTCATATCACACTTCTTATTGTTGTTATTTCATGTAAATAACATTTTTAGCACAACTTTTGCTCACAAAACGACAACAAGAAGAATCCTTCAATGTTTTCCTTTCTTCCCAAACCATACATAATCTCATATGTTTTCAAGGATATTTTTGGGGACCTCCAAAGTGAGTACAAAAACAAAAATCGTGTTGATATTTGTCCAAAACAAATGCATTCTTGATATTCAAGTGCTTCCTTAGATAGGTAAACATATACCTAAAAAACTTGAAAGAAAAAAGACAAAACAAAGACAAACAACACCATGAGGTGACTCAAAAGTTGAGTTTTATTTGAATGAATAAATCATTTTGCATACGTACATGAAAGCAAGACCTATCAATCCTCAATGCATGAGTTTGAGATGAGAAAATGCCATTTTTTTTTATATGTAAGAATTTTATATATCAAAATTTATGCAAGCTGGATGACCAGCAGATACAAGAGTATAAATAAGCTTGAGGGAACAGGCTCCCAGCAAGCACAAAAGAACAAAACAGTGAAGCCAATCCTACAGTTAATTTAGGAACCAAAAGTTTGAAAGTGCCTAAGATAACCAAGAATTGCAAAAGCTATAGACAATTACATAAACAAGACTGATATCATTTATACAAAAGAGGAACAGAAGGACTCGAAGGGCCCACCAGCAAAAACCGCACAAAACCCTTTGTGCATGGGACATGTAGACACGCATACCAGAAGCAGGAACATGAGCCAACCAGAAGAAGCAGTACATTCGAGTGCCATCAACCAACATTTAAGAAAGAGTGATCCCTTTGATGAAAGTGAAAGATGGTGTAAAATAAAACTTGAAATCTTTTTAAGACTATATTAATATTCTTGGAAGTACCATAAAAAATCATGTGGTTTTGCTCCTCCCAGATTAAGTAAACCACAATGCCCAGTGAAACCCTTCTCATACAAGTTGCCATGTTTCTCTTCTTAGGATGCAACCAACGAAGAGCACTAGATAAAGAGTTCATATTCCTGGTTATCCTCAACCATGATTTGATGAAAGACCACAACTGACGTGGCCATCCACAAGAAAGAAGAGATGCATGTGGGACTCGCCCTCCTAACGACAAAACACACATGTTGGATTAATAGGGATGAATCGCAATCTATCCCGAGTGCGGAGCTTACCTAAAGCAGCCAACAATAGAATAAAATTATATTTCGATAAGGAACATTGCTCCCAAACCACCCTATACCAGGAGACAGTTGAACCCATAGGTTTTAAGAATTGGTAGGCATGAGTTACAAAGGGGCTTGAAGTAGAAGACCAGCTGGTCAGCAATTGGATACTTTCCCTTTTTCTTCCATAACAATGCAAGAGAAGGTCCTGAACAGAGAGAATAGATTTCCACAGTGGTGATGAGTGTTGGTTAGGCTGCACAGACCAAATATCGTCAACATTGTTCAAATAAAAATGATGCACCTAATGGATCCATGCTGAATCCGTTTAAAGATGTATGTTCCAAAGTTGTTTAGCAAGGAAGCTTATGTTATGAGCTTTAAGATCAAAAAGGCCCAGACCTCCCATTTTAGAGAGGCAGAGAAATTTCCATGCAACTAATGCTAAGCCCTTCCTCGTGGATTCCGTTATCCACAAGAAATTCCTGCAGATGCTGATAATTTTGGTAAGGACAATCTCTGGCATGTGGAAAATGTTCAACCAGAAGTGAACTTTCCCAGAGAGCACAGATCGAAGAAGCTCAAGCCTACTTAGATATGATATATGCTTTCCAATCCAGCCTTGAACTGTCAACTCCAGGGCATTTATTAGAGGGGCAAATTGACTGGCTAACATCTGGTGGGGACTCAAAAAGACCCCTAAGTAAGTGAAGGGAAAAAGCCCTACCTAGAAACCTGATTCAAAAAGGATGATTTGTTTGTGTGCATCTCAGACTCCTCTAAAGAAGATGGAAGATTTTTGTGGATTAATGACCAGTCTTGAAGTTTGGCCAAATAAATGAAGTTGTTAAAGAAGACATCTGATTGAGGGAGCATCACCCCTTGAGAGAAGGAGGATGTCATCTGCAAAAGCAAGATGCGTAAGATTATGGGACTGGCATTTGGGATGAAACCGAAAAAAAGCTTGTTGAGAGGCAAGCTTGAGCATCCTGGAGAAACATTCAATACAACAAATGAAGAGATAAGGAGATAAAGGATCACTCTAACGAACTCCACTATGACCCGGGAAGAAACCATGAAGATCACCATTCACAGCAACTAAGTATATGGCTGTGGATACACACTACATGAGAAGGGAAACAAAATGGTTTGGAAACCCAAGCTGTCTAAGATGATTTTCTAGAAAAACCCATTGGACAGAGTCAAAAGCTTTCTTGAAATCCACCTTCATCAGGCATTGCGGAGAGGAGCACTTCCTGCCAAAATGTCTGAGTAACTCTTGAACAAGATTGATGTTATCACTCATATATCTTCCACCCAAGAAGACATTTTGCAGAGGGCCAACGATATCTGAAAGTGCATGAGCAATCCGGCTAGCCAAAATCTTAGCAATGACCTTATAAATGACATTGTAGCATGAGATAGGCTTGAAGTCTAATGGAGATGTAACATTAACTGATTTGGGTACCAAAGCAATGATGGAGTGATTAACCTGGCAAAGGAGTCGACCTATTATGAAGAAATCTTGAACAGCAGCACAAAAATCTGCTCCAACTATGTGCTAGGCATGCTTGTAGAAAAGGGAAGAATAACCATCTGGACTAGGAGCTTTGTCATCTCCTATACTAAACACAGCCTTTCGAATATCCTAATGAGAGATGGGAGATAACAGGAGAGCATGTGAACTAGCTAAAAGGTATGGACCACTCTGGATAACCGCATTATCAAGAGGGATGGTTGAGTTGGACATGCTAAGTTGTTGCTGAAAATAGTTGACAAAGACAGATCCAACTTCCTCCAAGAAGGAGCTCTGCCGACCATGTGGAGTCATAATGGCTGGAATGAAATTCCTTATGTGGTTGTGATTCATCAGAGCATGAAAGAACTTGGTGCCTCTATCACTGTCTTTAAAAAAGCTGCATTTAATCTTTTGGCTGAAAAACTGTTTCTCTACAAACTTCAACTGTGAGAGCTTGGAACGGAGAAGCTTTTCTTAAGCCAATAAGAGGTGATTATCTCTGTCATGATGTAAATATATTTGATCATCTGCTAACTCAGTTTCAAGACATGAAACACATTTTGAAATGTGACTGAAATGTAGCTGATTTAGATCCTTAAGATGTCTCTTTAAAAGCTTCAAACTGCGACACAAAATATACATGGAAGTGCCATAAAGATTAGAAGACTAGTGGCAGGAGACCACATCAAGGAATTGGTCATGGGTAGCCCACATGTTGAAAAATTTAAAATTTAATCTGCCTTGTGTAAGATGATCCTGACTAACTTTGGCAAGAGAGTGATTTGTAAAAGCTTTAAGGGGTCAAAGTGAACATGAGTCAAACATTAAAGAGAAGACCAATATGAATTTGTCAGAACCCTATCAAGTTTGCTCCACACCGTACCATTGGTCTAGTTATAGTGACAACCAGTATAGTTCACATCTTGGAGGCCAAGATCTAGGCAACATTGATGAAAGTCGGAAGTTTCATAAAAAGAAACCGGTTCACCATTGTGCTTGTTTGCAAAAGAAAGAACAGAGTTGAAATCACTAAGAATCATCCAGGAACATGAGGAGTTCCAACATCGCAAATCCACCTATAAAGATCTTCTAGCAGAAATAGAGTGGAATCCATACATAAAGGTAATATGAAAGTTGTACCGAGAAATCAAATTATGAATAGAAAGATGTAGAGCTTGAGCAGTAGAAGAAATCAAATTAACAAAAACAGTGAAAGGATTCTAAAATACAACAATACGAGCATTGGATGCAACATTTGTATTGGAAATGAATTTCCAATTCCGAAGTCTCAACCAATGTAAGCTAGCTACCCTGGAAGGAATCAATTTAGTTTCGAGCAATCCACAAATATCCATACGAAATATCTTCATAAGGCCAACTACCTTATGCTGCTTAAAGGGATTATTGAGTCCTCTGCCATTCCAATTGTAGATTATCATAGAGATGCAGGAGAAGGGCTGACCCTTCTACTACCAGCATTAGTCCACTTGCTATTACACTTCCCAGTGGTCCTGACCAGATTCCCCAACAAGGGTGGGTCTGAAGGTCGAGAGGCCAATATACCTTCTTCCGGATTAGGGGTCTTTAAGCTAGAAGAAACGACTATCAAGTCAGCAGCAACACATACAAGGGTAACAACATCTACACATATAGTAAGAACTACTTTTGCGCATTCAGGAGTAATAACATCTACTGTACTAATCTAATGGTCAGTTGTATTTGCACATACTAGGATAGCAAGATTAGGACAAGGCGTTTTACCATAATTATCTTCCTTAAGATTCACTATCTTCTTCTTGGGGGGGCTAGAAGCATATTTATTGGATTTGCGCCTAGGCTCCATTGTGATCCAGAAAAGGCTATCTTTGATAATCCTTTCACGAGGTTGAAATATATCCTTTGCTGTCCCATTTTAAGCCTATTACATTTTGAAAAATAACCTTGACTAGGATTACACCCTACACTAGGGCGCAAATAAGAGAGGTTTTTTTTTTTTTTTTTTTTTATCATCCAGACAAAGTAGTGAAGATGGGTGTTGGAATTGATAATGTAATTTTTAGTCTTTCATTATTATCCAAATGAAGCAATGAAGATAGATGCTATGATTGGTTAAAAAAAATCCAAAGGATCCAAAATATTTGAGCTTCTCATAAAAACAACTAAGGTGATTATGCTTAATCAAACAAAAATAAAGAAAACAAAGAGAAAAAGCCCAAACCCGAAACTGGGGGGCATGACAAACCATTTTGGAAAGACATTCACAAGACAAAAGTTCAGGAAATAAGCACAAGTGATCCTTGGTCTTGAAATCCCTTAAACACCTTAAACACCTTTTGAGCTTGCAAAATATCCTTTTCTTCATAACCAATAGCCAAAGCCTACATTACGTACCTGATAAGCCATTTCTGATCAAAGGCAAGCAATCTAGATCGATAGGCAGTGCTTTCATGTACGGGTCAAATCATTATTCATGCGAATAAAATAAATGCTTTGAACCAATTTGGTTCTTAATAACCCTCAAATTGAAATTTAAAATTTTTGTGACCAACTAGATGTTACTTCATCTTTAACCCAAAAGTAAAACAAAAAAGGCTTTCATCACTTCAAGAAACCTATCCATAGAAATCGCTTGAATTCTTTGGAACAACTTTATTTTGAACCAATGTCAAAATGATTTTTATGATTGGAATAACATGGAAGTTCCAAAATTTTTGCATGAAAACATTTTCTTGTACAAAAACCCAAACTTACTTTCAGATATCCTCTCCCCAAAGTATAACCAATTTGAACACTTGGGGGGCATGATCAAGTTGAGGGGCAATAAAAAAACACCTGGTACGGCTAGCTCTATGATTCTTTTTCTAAGGAAAATATCGGGCAAAATTGGCAACCCTTGAGATAAAGGGTGAATGACAAAGATGTATAATGGCATCAAACCCCTCTCAGAAATCAAGATAACAAGATATGACTCGAGTAAGCAAGAGTGAAAAAGACATCAAAGTTTATTATCGACGTTCCACTTTTGAGAAAAGAAGACACCATGAAGAAATGGGGACCTATATTTCTCAAGTAAGTATACATGCATATCAATCATAATGCATTATTTTTAAAATTTCAACAAATTATTAATCCATAATCATAAATTTTAGGTAGTGCATTTGCTAACCCTACCTCCTTTTGAGTACGCCTTTGAGCCCTTACAACTTGGGTAGTGCATTTTCTAACCCTACCTGATTTTGAGTGCGTTTTTTAGCCCTCGCAACTTGGGTAGTGCATTTTCTAACCATATCTCATTTTGACTGCGCCTTTAAGCCCTCCCTTTTATTTTCGAGTGTGCCGTTAAGCCCTCGCTTCCTTTTTAGTGCACCTTTGAGCCCTCACCTCCCTTTGAGTGCGCCTTCGAGCCCTCACCTATTGGGTAGTGCATTTTCTAACCCTGCCTTCATTTAAGTGTGCTTTTGAGCCCTCGCCATCCAATTTTTTGGTAGGTCACCCATTACAATTCAACCAATTCTCCATGTTTTTATATGTGTAAGTCATCCATTACAATGAGACCATTCCTTCACTTAGGTAGGTCACTCATTATAGCATGACTGCTCTTCCTTTTTTCTATTTTTGGGCAGGTTACCTATTACAATTTGACCAATTCTCCATATTTTTATTCGGGTAGGTCACCCATTACAATGAGACCATTCCTCCACCTGAGTAGGTCACCCGTTACAACATGACCACTCTTTCTTTTTCCACTTGGGTAGGTCACCCATTACAATTTTACAATTCTTGATTTTTTTATCTGAATGGGTCACCCATTATAATGAGACCACTCTTCCTTTTTCTGCCTGGGTAGGTCGCCCATGAAAATATATCAAGGTAAGCGTGAGTATGAGTGTGTAGGCTGGTCGCCCCTAAAAATAGACCACTTTGAGTATGTGTGGGCAGGTCACCCATGAAAATAAACTAGGGTAAGCGTGAGTGTGTGGGTTGGTCGCCCTTGAAAATAAACCACTTTAAGTATGTGTGGGCAGGTCGCCCATGAAAATAGACCAGGGTAAATATGAGTGCGTAGGCAGGTCGCCCGTGAAAATAGACCATCTTTCTTTAATAAACAAAGGGTTTGAACACACAAGATTTTTTGTTCTGGTTAGACAGGATTGGCGAAAGGAACCGTAGTCTATCCTAACCACATACACAAGAGTTTTGGTTTTGGTTATAGGGGATTGGCAAAAGGTATCTTAGTTTATCCTAACCACACACAGGATTTTGGTTCTGGTTAGAGGAGATTGGTGAAAGGAATCTCAATCTATCCTAACAACACACAAGAATATTGGTTCTGGTTAAAGGGGATTGACGAAAGGAATCTTAGTATATCCTAACCACACATAGATTTTTGGTTCTAGTTAGAGGGGATTGGCGAAAGGAATCTCGATCTATCCTAACAACACACAGGATTTTGGTTCTGGTTAAAGGGGATTGGCAAAAGGAATCTCAATTTATCCTAACCACGTAGGATTTTGGTTCTGGTTAGAGGGGATTCGCGAAAGGAATCTTAATATATCCTAACCACACAAAGGATTTTGGTTCTGGTTACAAGGAATTAGCGAAAGGAATCTCAGTTTAGCCCAACCATATAGAACTTTAGTTCTGGTTAAAGGGGATTAGCGAAAGGAATCTCAGTTTAGCCCAACCACGTATAAGACTTTGTTTATATTGAGAAGACCAGTTTTGGAAGATCAATTTTGTTTATCTTTAGAATACTTACTACACAAAATCTTTGCTCCGTAAGCATTGTAAAGAGGGGGCAACTTTCATAACCTATTTTTGGGTTATTCCCCAATTCATATATTTTCTCTCTTCACAAAATAAAAAAATACAAAAAAAATAAAAAAAATAAAAAAAAAAATTATAAAAAAATATAACAATGGAAAGAGGATACCAAAACACTAAAAAAATGGTCAAAACGTGGTTGAGGAGGTTCAAAAATACGAAGATTAAAATTTGACAGTATTTTGTTGACTGGTGAGAGCTTTGTTGACAAAGACAATTCAATTTGAGGAAGAAAAGTCCAAAATCAGATGTTTATGGACAAAATTAAATTTTATTGAAGGTTTAATTGAATTTCTGGAGGTTTTGATTGCAAGAAAAATTGATTTTGGAGTTAATTTGGGCTTTAATTGGAAGAAATTAAAGTTCTGGGGTCAAATTATAATTTTTAAGAGTTAATTTGGTCAAATCAGGGGCTTAATTGCTTAAATATTGAAGTTCGATGTCTAATTAGGGACTTAATTGAAGAAATCCGAAACCAATGACCAAATCGAAAAACACGCGTAAATAGAGGGGCTGTAATTAAAACTGGACCAGGGGCTAAATTGAAGAAATTAGAAGTTCATTGCTTAATTGAGGGTCAAAAGACCAAGGACCAAAGTGAAAAGGCAGCCAACTTCAAGGCCGTTGTTTGATTTTTAGCAGGGATGCAATTGCATTGTTTTTTAAATCAAAATTACAATTAAGGACTTGATTGAACAAATCACAAATTTAGGACCAATGTGAACTTTGAAATGTTTTTGCCGCCTTTTCCTTTTAAATAAAACGACGTGTTTTGTCCAAAACGGTGTTGTTTCATGCATTGTTCATGAAAAAAAGAAAAAGAAGAAGGGACCGAAATGGTGCCGTTTTGAATAGCACTATGAGTCTTCTCCCCTGGACGCGCGAAGCAGGGGAAGAAGAAGATTTTTTCTTCCCCCTGTTTTCACTGACTTCTCCCTCTAAAAATAATCATAAAGATATCGACCAAGGACCCCCACTTACCCAAAAACTTTCTACGTGTTGGAAGGGCGGTGGAGGGGCGGCAACACGTTGCACCACCCCAGTCTCTCCCCTTTGTTTTTTGCCTATAAAAACAGGGGAGGAGAAAAAAAAAAACAAGACAAGTAGAGGAGGGAGAGGACCGAAAGGAAAGAAAAAAAAGACAAGAAGGAGAGGGAAAACAGTCTGAAAACCGAAAGAAAAAAGAAGAGAAAAACAAAAGAGTAGAAGAGAAGAGAGAGAGATAAAAAACGAAGGGAGAAAAGTGGAGGAAAAAAGAAGAAAAAGAGAAGAGAAAGAAAACCGAAAGAAGGCAGGGAGAGAAAAAAAATAGAAAAATAAAGAAGAAGAGAGATATAGTAGAAGAGAAAAAAAATAAGAGCAGAAAATAGGGGAGAAGAAGAAGAAGAAAACGAAAAGGAAGAACCACCACCCCTGCCGCCTCCGCAACAGCCAATAGTCGCCAGCGTCGTTGCCGCTCCAGGTTGCTGCACCTCCCTCTTCCCTATTTGTTATGCCTCGCCTGCATTTGCATGCAGAACATGAATAAACCACGTTCTGCAACAAATACAGAGGTGGCTGGTTAATGTGCTTATGCACAGTAACCAGCTTAATTAGTGATGGGCTGGAACACCAACCCAGCCCACGCGGCTTGGCTGAGTCCACCCACAGTATATGGGCCAGGTCAGGCCCAGTCCAGAATGGTTAGGCCATGTCCGACCTAGTTTTTTGACAAAAAAGAAAATTTCAAAAATATTTTTGGAAATTTTACAATTTTCCCGCGTATTTTTTATGTCATTTTAATTAATATCGGGCAGTATTTTTATGTTACTAAAAATACAAATCCGGTATTAAAATACCCGATTTTCGTCAAAACTTCCAAAATACAAAAAAAAATGTTTTTGTGCATAAGACCAAGTGTCTCAAGCTAAAAAATCGTGTTGTGTTTTTTCATACACAAAAAAAAAAATGTTTTAGCATGCATTTTGGCTTTAATAGCTAGTTTATTAAAGTCATGAGAACATTTGTCAAAATTTCAAAAACAACAAAAATTTTATTTTGTTTCGTTTTTGTATCAGGGATTACAAATTTATACGTAAAACATATTCCTGATATTAAAAAAGGTATTTTTTGTTGACAACATAGAACAATTAGGTTTTTACCTATTAAGATAAGAATCTCCTTACAGAGGAGGGATTTTCTTAAATCTTAGACAGACAGGACCAACAATTAGAAACTACAACAAGACCTTAGATTTTATCAAACAACAAAACAATGCAGCTTACCTTAGGTAGGACGTAATTAGGGTGTTAATACCTTCCCTTTACGCAACATGTCTCCGTATCTGATCTCTAAAACCAATTAGGGTTCCTAGTAACCAGAATACTAGGTGGCGACTCTCAGTCCATATTTTACTGATAAGAGACAAGAATTCCTTGTCGCACCACATTTTCTAGAGACAGACCATTTGCAATTTTCCTTGAGGGTAGACGATCGTCGTAATGTCGCACTCGTGCGACAATAGGATTCCTAGAAATGAAATATAAGATTAGCTTTGGCTAATGGCATCCGTGATAGGATTGCCGGGAAATGAATTACAAGATTAGCTTTGGATAATGGCATCCGTGATAGGATTGCCAGGAAATGAATTATAAAGGTAGCTCCCACTAATGGCGTTCATGTTGGGACACCTGGAAATGATCGACAAGGCTTGATTTGTAAAGGGTATTCGTATTTTGATGATCTGGAAAATTTGACAAGTATAATTGCCTAAAAATATACAGGTTGGACAATGCAAGGTTGAAGATCTAATAAAACCAATTAAAGTTACTAGGCTCATGTAAAAAGATAAGAGAAATAAATTAAGAATAGAACAATATGGACTGTTACACGTAAGTCCATAAAACTACCAGATTTTGCTTATTTTTATTATTGTTTATCATTTACTTCCTTTTTAGATTTTGTTCATTGCCTCTCTGAGCCTTCTTCCTATAAATAGGCAATTCTTGATCCTCTTTAGCAACAAGCTATGGATGAGGAACTTTCTGCTTTGCATAAGACAGATACTTGAGATTTGGTTCCTCCACCTCCTGGTAAAAGTGTTGTTGGTTGTTGTTAGGTGTATAAGATCAAGACTAATTCTGATGGGTCTATTGAGCGATAAAAAGCTATGTTGGTTGTAAAACGTTACTCTCAACAGTATGGTATGGATTTTGAGGAGACATTTTCCCTTGTTGCAAAAATGAATACTATTCATACTCTTATTATTGTAGCTTCGGTTCGTCAATGGCATATCTCACAACTTGATATTAAAAATGCCTTCTTGAATGGAGATCTTTAAGAAAAAATTTATATTGTGCCTCCTCCTAGTGTTTCACATGACTCTAGGTATGTTTGTAAGCTCAAGAAAGCGTTATATGATCTCAAACAAACACTTTGGCTTGAGAAATTTTTTGTTGTGATCTCATCTTTTGGATTTGTTTCTGGTAGTCATGATTTTGCTCTTTTTATTAACTACACTAATGTCAATCATATCATTCTATCTTTATATGTTAATGACATGATTATTACTGGTGATGACATTGATGGTATCTTAGTTTTGAAGACAGAGCTGGCTAGGCAGTTTGAAATGAAGGATTTGAGTTCGCTTTGATATTTCCTAGATATTGAGGTAGCTTACTCACCTAGAGGTTACCTTTTTTCTCAATTGAAATATGTTGTAGATATTCTTGAGCGGGCTAGACTTACTGATAACAAGACTATAAACACTCTCATTGAAGTTAATGCAAGGTACTCTTCTTCTTACGGTTTACCTTTGGTAGATCCTGCTTTATACCATATTATTGTTGGGAGCTTGATATATCTCACCATTACTCGTCTAGATATTGCATATGTTGTTCATGTTGTTAGTCACTTTGTTGTTTCTCCTATTATTGTTCACTAGGCAGCTATTCTTCATATTTTGCAATATCTTCGGTGTATAGTTTTTCAGAGTCTTTTACTTTCATCCACCTTTTCCTTAGAGTTGCGTGCATACTCTAATGCTGATCATAGTAGTGATCCCACAGATTGCAAGTCTATTACCAAGTTCTGTATCTTTTTAAGTGATTCTCTTATTTCTTGGAAGAGCAAGAAATAATCTATTGTTTCTCATCATCCATTAAAGCAGGATATCGTGCCATTACATCTAATACCAAAGAGATTGTTTGGTTATATTGGTTACTTGTTGATATAGGAGTTTTCTTTTCTTAACCTACTCCTATGTATTGTGACAACCAGAGTTCTATTCAGATTGCTCACAACTCGGTTTTTCATAAGCGAACTAAGCACATTGAGATCAATTGTCATCTTACTCGTCATCATCTCAAGCATGACACCATTACTTTGCCATTTGTTTCTTCTTCCTTGCAAATTGCATATTTCTTTACCAAGACGCATTCCATTTATCGTTTTCGTTTTCTAATTGGGAAACTCTTGATGCTTGTATCTGTCGCATCGTGAGTTTGAGGGGAGATGTTAAATAATATTTATATAGTCTTATTTATTAAGGGTAGAATAGTATTTTTAGTTTAACATAGATATAATTTCTTTGTATTTGGTTAACTCTAAGCACTATAATAAACTGATTATTGAGAATTCTAGTCTCTTTTTTCTGTTTGATCTGAATTATTTTAACAATAATATTTATTTAACATATCCATGGTGCATGGAACAAACTACAAGCTCTATTTTTAAAAGACTGTCCTAATGCATATTATGTGCATTGCTTTGCCCACTCATCTAACTCCATCAATAAGCGGGAAGAGATACAAGGCTATTTTCAAGAGCCTTTTTATAAAATAGAACCAGAAATAACACTAATTAGCTTGGCTTGGATAGTCTAAAATCTGGAGGAGTGCATAAAAGCTATGGCTTTTATTTTAAGACTTTGTAAACAAAGTATACTATAGTCACAACGGAACAAGAATGTATTAAATTAATTTTGATAGTGATACATTGGAACCTTAAAAACATATTAAAAAGTATTCGGATATTTACATTATTTTAGATGATGTTACTCAATATAAAAATATTTTTGAAAAATAAACAAACAAAAAATTCTACTTAGAGGAATATACCTAGTTAACTATTTAAACAAAGTGTGATCTCGTATTCAATTACTGATCTTAGTTCTGAACAGAAGTTTGAAAAATTAAAGCAACAACAACTTATCTTGCTCATAGAACTCAAAAAGAAAAAATCGTTCAAAATTATTGCATTAAGAAAGCTAAACAAGGCTAGTAAGCTAGCCTTCTAGAAAGAAGCCAAAAAAATGATTAAAGTGAGTAGAGAGAATTATAGAAGGAGAAAGGGAAACTCCTAAGAAAACCACACAATTCTAAGAAATACAACACGTGAAAAGATTTAAGGATACTTACTGTTACGTTGAATTAAAAAATAAGATCTATAAGGTATTGTAAACTAATTAGAGTTACAAAAAACAGGTGGCTTACAAACAGAACACGCTTACAAGAATGCACTGGATAGCTAGATCTCCGCTCTATAATAGGCCTGGTTCGTTCTACTTCAAACCACTCTTCCCTAGCTACGCACTTCTTCTTTCTATATTTATTGTTTCTGTTTCCTTCTTTCATTTCATTTGTAATGGAAAGTGGGCTTAAGGCATTGTGGGTGCTGTCTGCGGTGTTGCTGGTGTCAAACTGGCAACACTGGACTTATGGAAAGGCCGTACCTCAAGTTCCTTGCACTTTGTCTTTGGAGATTCTCTCTTTGATAACGGAAACAATAACTACCTTGACAAAGTCAGCTAAAGTTAATTACCTTCCTTATGGGATAGACTTTGATACTGGGCTTCAGGAAGGTGCATGCAATGGTCTCAACATAGCTGACACCATTGGTCTGCAGTTTTCTCTCCTCTTCTTATAATACAAAAATATGTGTTTTAGTTTTCTTTAATATAAAAAAATATGTTTCTCACTAGATAGTTGTGATCGTTTATTAAATTACAATTAGAAATCTTGTAAGTCTTGTACTAATGTTTTTTGTTGCTGAAATTTACATAATTTATTAGAAAAGGATGATAGGTTTCTTCTTTTTTTCTTGAAGTTGTGATCGTTTCTCTCCTCTTCTTATGTAAATTTACATAATTTACATAATTTACATATACCTTGAAACATAATTTACAAACGGTCTGAACATACCGAGTTTGTAATGCGGCAGTTATGATCTAATTATTATTCTTTTTTCAGCTGAGCAATAGGTTTCGACAGTTACATTTACGGATTTTGGTGTCGGAGTTGCACTAATTTTCTAGATGGTGTAAATTATGGATTCAAATGGAGCTGGCATCCTTGATTTACTGGCTTCTCTTGCGGTGATTACTGATATATGCCTCTCATAACTAAAACCTTGTATTATTCCGTATGAATTTTTGCGGTAATTGTATGGTTTGGCAACGCTAACTATTCATATGTTTCTTTTGTGTATGTGAAGGGAGAACTATTTACGAATGAATGCTCAGTTATTTAATCACAATATCTTACGGTTTCACGAATTGGACAAGATCTTGGGAACGAGGAAAGTTGCTAGGAAGTACTTGAGCCCAATGCATCTATGTTCTGATATGGCCATAACGACTACCTCAACAATTATTTCTTGACGACTACAATAGCAGCCAGTTATATACTCCTGAAGAATTTGCTCAACTTCTCATTGAAAATTATGAAACTCAGCTGGAGGTTAGTCCTACTTAAAGTCTTTGTAAAACAACAATTAATGTTTGACGCGATTGGAAACTAACAAAGACCCCACTTCATTCCGTTTTTTTTCCCCTTGCTGCAGAAACTGTATTGCTCAGGAGCAAGAAAGATAGCTGTGTTCGGACTTATTCGGGTAGGATGTATGCCGCACAACATACAAAAACATCCAATGACGTAGATGCATCTTCTTCATGTGTAGAAAAGTTCAACAGTGATGTTCAAATTTTCAACGACAAGCTTCAACACTGCTACATAACTTAATGAAAAGCATGCTGATGCTGTGTTTACCTACATAAACTCTTTATGAAATTTGATTCTGATGATCAGACAAATACAGGTACGAATCCCCTCCCCTCCCTTAGCTCTCTCTCTCTCACGGGGCCGGGACTGAAGACGACTTTTTTGTGAGACCAAAATTATTTTTTCTTGCTTGCAGGTTTTACACATACCCGTCAGAGCTGTTGCGACGTAGAACCTGGTTCAGTCCCATGTAAATCTCTCTCCTTCCCATGTAGCAACAGGAGTGACTACGTGTACTGGGATGGAGCCCATTTTACTGAAGCTAAAGCTTGGGCCTTTGGAAAAAGAGCATATAAAAGTCTGTCACAAAAGCATGCTCATCCATATGATATCAGCGAACTAGCTAAGCTGAAGCTTGATGATTCTGATGCTTACAATATCAACCATGCCCAGCTCTGATGGAGAAGATGATTGTCCAATAAGTTCTTAGAGAATAAAATATTGTGACTGTAAGAACAATGGAAAGACATATCTACTGTCTTTTCATAGCCTTTAGGCATTAGTCTAAAGAAGCAATAATAATTACTTAATCATTTGGATATCATTCTTAAACTCCATTCATAGAAGGATTTATTCTTAAAGTATAGAAGTCGATTCGGAGATACTCTTGCCCTTAAAATTGAAAGAAGGATACATACTTACTTCCATAAACCAAAACAACTTCATTTTTATATTTATCTGTGAAATCTCGTATGTGGACATACTTTGATGGTATGCTTATTTTCATTTCGGACTTAAAATATTTTCCTATCATATTGTGCCCTTGTCTTCAAGGAGAATTAACAAATTGAGTAAAAGAATGGAAGAAGAGCATAGTTTTGCCACCTCTTTCTTGGTTCACTGTTTTTTCCATGCTTTGTTCAAAACAATATCTTGCCTGCCAAACCATTATTTTCCCATTTTCATCAAATTTAATGCATGAAGTGCCTGACACTTAACATTTAGCTAGGCTTTTGGTTAAAAGAAGAAGAGACACTAGTGATAAAGGAGACAAAGACAATGTTTGATAATGAATTTATAAGAAAGAGTAACTATCTTTTTATTATGTTTAGTTAATGATGGATAACACAAAATATAATATAAAAAAATATTTTTTCTTAATATGTTTTAATGTCAAACTTATATATTTTTTAAAAAAAATAATTAGATATTAATTTTTTATTTTAGTATAGTTTATATTGAGTTTTTTAATTAATGTCTCAACAAATTTCTATACTGATAACACAAAACCAAGGTCTCCAACTTGATGTGAAGTCTATCTCAACAAATTTCTAAACTGATTGTGTGCTGCATGACTTTGATATATTTTAAGCTCTTCATAACTCCTTTTCCTCATGATTTTTTAAAAAAAAACTATACTTGATTATACTGGGAGTGAGACGAGAGGAATTAAATCCTAACACAAATATCCAAGTGTATAAATTAAAACTTCTTTTTATTATTTAATTTAGAACTCTTTTAGCTTTATTTATGATGTTTAAAAAAACACTCTAGACTAACAATTAAAATCAATGGAAATAATTCAACACAAATCATGCAATAATAGAGTAAAATTACTAATTATTCCAACATCTTCAATTACTAATACTAAGGTAAATTCAACATTAACAATTACAATTCAACAAATTATTCAATAATTATGCTAATACAACAATAAAATATATTCAATAAATTAAAAAAAAATCTAGACTAACAATTAAAATCAATGGAAATAATTAAACGTAAATCATGCAATAATAGAGTAAAATTATTAATTATTCCAACATATTCAATTACTAATTCTAAGGTAAATTCAACGTTAACAATTACAATACAACAAATTATTCAATAATTATGCCAATACAACAATAAAATATATTCAATAAATTCAAAAAAAAAAAACTATAGACTTTAGGAAGGAAATATGCTTACCTTAATAATATGTTTATATTTCAAGACTTTATCTACATTATAAAAATACACCAAAAACAAAAGGCATAACAAAAATAAAATAGCTAAAAAAATTTTAAAAAATCCTTAAAGTAAAATGAATTAGAGGAAACACATACCTTTTAATTTGATGAAGATTAAAAAATAAAACTAGTAACCTATGCAAAAATCTTGAAGGAAATGAGAGGAAAAAAAACGAAGAAGAGGGGAAATTAAGAACGGAGGAGATAAAAAAATGAACTGAAGGGGCGGTCGCTAGGATTTACAGGGCAGCTTTATGGATGCATTCACCGATGAAATAAAAAAATAATTATTACTTTGATTTATTCGATCAGTGAAGTGTCGAAAATCCGTCGGTAATTTTTGAATTTTGCACCAACATTTTGAATTACCATCCATATTTTTCATGGTCTGTCGGTAATTTCGCTGGCAAGATAACACGGTCAGAGATGCATTTAATGCACCGCCCTTTGGAATTCACACATTCCGTCGGTAATTTTGTCGGTAATATTGACCCACCGATAACTTCCTGATGGACTAGATTCCATCAACAATGTCGTTGGTGATTGTGGCATATCAAGTAATTATTTTTGAACTCTCTGTGAAATGCCGATTGAATGAGTTGGTATGGGCATCGGTGATTGTGGCATTTCAAGTAATTATTTTCGAACTCTATGTGAAATGCCGACGGACCTCATTCCATCGGTATTGACGTCGGTTATTGTGGCATTTCAAGTAATTATTTTTGAACTCTCTGTTAAATGCCGACGCATGGACGTTATTCCGTCAGTATGGGCGTCGATGATTGTGGCATTGTATAAGAAAGATTGTATTTGTATTACCTATTTACCTTCCTGTAAACACTTTAATGATAAACTGTTCATTGCATAAAACAATAATAACAGTGCTTAAATAATAAATATTTCATGTTACAAAATATATCATCCATAATCTATATTACATGAAAAAAGGGTTTTACATAGGGCTTCATTCTGATAGTTAGTCAGAATTTTCTTCCTCTTCGTCATCAATTGAATAGTCATCACCTTCATTGCAATCTTCAATATGGATATCATCATCTTCATCGACATTTGCTTGTTTGCTAGAGCTCTCCTCTGCGTCAACATCCACAAGACTATCATCGAAAACATAAAAATTTGAATTTTCTTCCAAGTCAATCGAAGGAGCATCTCGATATGGTTAAACCAACTCACTAACTTGAAAGATTTCATCTCGCACACTTGTATCTTCGTTCTCATCTTGAACAACCTTGACATGACCCTAGGGTTTTGTTTCTAAAACGGACAACCAATCCACTCTTGATCGATCCTTTCTAAATAAATGGGTGTATGTGTAATAAACTTGTTGACATTGCTCTGCAAAAACAAAGACATCGTTTATGTTGCAGAGTCTAGCTTTTGAGTTGATTTCGACCAGACCATAGTGCGGATCAATTCTGATTCCTCTGTTAGCCGTGTCATACCAATAGCATTTGAATAAAAACACTTTATTTAGCTCACTATGATATTGCAGTTCGACGACCTCTTCTAATCTACCATAGAAGTCAACTTCTAACTCACCACTAATGGATCCCTTAACACAAACACCACTGGTGTATTTCTTTCTTCCATGCTCGAATTCTTTAGTATGGAAAACATGTCCATTGACAAAATACCTGTTGTAGCACTTAACGTTTATTTCAGGCCCCAAGCTTAGTGAAGACAATGACTTGGGCGCACTCCTTCCCATTTGATAAACCTTGTATGTAATGTACATCAATAAATAGTAAATGAACAAGAATATCGTAATAACATAAATACAGTAAGTTTGCAAGTTAAAATGAGTTTGTGATAGTGCTTACATGTGTTCTGAACCACGTGGCAAATTGTTCATATTGTAATTGAAAGTTTTGGGATTCGGTTGGCTGTGAGTTATTGGAGAGCAAATATTGTCGATGTTGCCTACAAATGATAATGAGTGTATGATATTACAATATATAATTAACAATATACTACTGATAAAGTTTACTTAGTATTACACATATATAAACTTACTGGATAAAAGGTCTCAGCTCATCACAGTTAAATAGAACATAGTTTTGTGCTTGTTTGAACTCTACTTCCGACAAATATCTTCCTCTTACGGCATTTTTAGGTGTGGGTCGTCCAGGATTAGAGAATATTGACAAGTTCCCACTAGAAGGCACTTCACCACCATTATCATGTTGTGGAACATGATTGATTCTCGTTCTCAGATGAGGTTCGAAATAGTATGAGATAAATGTTGAGATCTCCTCAACAATATAGGCCTCACATATCGAAGCCTCAACATGCGCCTTGTTCTTAACCTTTTTCTTAAGATTAAACAAGTACCTACATTGAATTAATCAAGTATTTTCAATTAAGAAAAACATAAAAAATACTTTTATATATGAATTACATTGCAACTGTAATATCTAACTGTTCGAATGGGTACATCCATCTATACTGGACCGGTCATCCAGCTTTTGCCTCAAATGGTAGATGTATAGGGAGATACTCCATTGAGTCAAAAAATGATGGAGAGAATATCATCTTAAGTTTGCATAGTGTGTTGATGATATTTGTTTAAAGCCTCTCAATATGCTCAACATTCAACTTGCTGGAGCATATATCTCTAAAGAAATGACTGATCTCCGTGAGTGCATCCCATATTCTCTTTGGCAATAAATCACAAAAAGCTAATAGGATGAGTGTCTGCATAAACATGTGGCAGTCATGACTCTTTATTCCATACAATCTACAGTTATCTATATTAACCAGCCTTGATATGTTCGAGGCATGTCCATCCAGAAAACACAGACTCTTAAGCCATTTGTAGACTAGTAGTTGTGCGTTTTTCTCTAACACAAAGCTTGCTCTTGGTTTTGCAACCCATGACTCATCATAAACCAACTCCATATTTTTACGGTTACAGAATAAAGATATATCCAATCTAGCCTTGATGTTGTCTTTTGTCTTCCCCTTCACATCCATAATGGTGTTGAAAATATTCTTAAACACGTTCTTTTCAATGTGCATGACGTTAAGGTTATGGCGGAGCAAATTGGTCTTCCAATAAGGAAGCTCCTAAAAGATACTTCACTTTACCCAATTATGGGTCAAACCAAAACCAGGAAACTTTTGCTTACCTGATTGAAGGCCAAACACAATGTCACCGTACTTTGATACAACATCATGCAATTCTTCACTAGAAAGACGTAGGGATGCAACATCTTTTTCAACTCTGCCAATAAAAAAATCTTTTCTGTTCTTTCTATACCTGTGATTAAGTGGCAAGAAGCGATGGTGACAATAAAAAAAAGAAGCTTTACTTTCGTTTGTTAGCGTGAATGCATTGTTGTTTTCCATGCAGTATGAACATGCTAGTTTCCCATGCGTGCTCCAACCAAAAAGCATTCCATAAGCTAGAAAATCATTGATAGTCCACATCAAAGCCGCCCTCATAAGGAAATTTTGTTTCCTTTATATATCATAAGTCAAAGCTTTGGAGGACCACAACTACGCCAACTTATCAATCCATGGTCGAAGACAAACATCTATATTCCGGCCCGGGTTGTTTGGACCGGGTATGACAGTAGATAAAAACATGAACTTCGGCCTCATACACATTCCCGATGGAAAGTTATAAATTGTAAGTATGATCGGCCGATAAGAATAAGGAGCAACAAATGACCCAAATGGGTTGAATCTGTTTGTACACAACCCGAGATGTAATTCATTGATTCAACTAAAAAGTGAGGATTCATATTGTTAAAGAGTTTTCACGCTTCATCATCAGAAGGTTGCACCATCACTCCATCAACCGCATCATGTGCTTGGTGCCATGTCATGTGCTCAGCAATCCTTGGTGACATGAATAACGTCTGCAGTCTAGGTGTGATTGGGAAGTATCTAAGTTTTTTATATGCCACTAAAGTCTTTCCCCTGCCAGTTCTGGGTTTGTAACAGGAATGCCCGCATGTCATACACTCGGTCATCTCAGTATTTTCAAGGTAGTATAACATGCATAAGTTAGGGCACATGTTAATTTTCTGGTATCCTAAACCAATGGGTTTCATCATGGACTTCACAGTAAAAGTCCTCTTTCAGCCTGTTCCTTTTAGGTAAAATGCTTCTTGCCCATTTAATAATTTTGTCATACCCAGCCTCACTCAACTCGTGATCTGACTTGATGGTGAACATATGTGCTACCACCGATAATTTACTGTGGTTTGTGTAGCCATCCCATAATGGTTCGTCAAAATCTTTCAACAAATTAAAAATCTTAGCTGCATCTGCATTAGGTTCTTCTTCTATGATTAGACATTGACTGACATTACCTTGATTCATTCTCATTGCATCCATAACCATATTACTGTAAGGATTAGTGTTGTCATTTTCCGCTTCATACACGTTGCTAGCACTAGAAGTTCACCCAACCACCCTTTCTCCCATTCTCCTTTTACTAACAAATACTTCTCCATATGCATACCAACACTGGTAATTCTTTATAAACCCTTTGTGTAGAAGATGCATCATTACAGCATATGGATGCAAATAATTTTTATTTTGACATTTCCTGCATGGACACCTAATACTACCTCCAGTAAAATTTTTGGGAATAGATGTTGTGAAATTAATAAAACCCTGAACCCCGTTACAATAATCCATCCTCCGTAATTGTAATTTCTAAGAATATACATATTGATGATATTTATAGAGGGGTAAAACTATATATTGAAGGGTTAGAATAGAAGGTAGATCCTATGCTGTTAGAGTTATAAGATTTTGATGTGATTTTGGGCATGGATTGACTAAGTAAACATAAGGCACAATTGGATTGTCTCATCAAGAAGGTGACAATCCAAGGAATAGGTGATAAAAGAATAGTGTTTAAAGGGGAAATAAAAGTAATTCCAAGTTGTGTAATCTTAGTCTTGGTGGCTATAAAATTCATGAGGAAGGGTTGTTCTGCTTGGTTAGCCCATGTAAGGGAGCTGGAAAAGGGTAGCATAGATTTGGCTAGTATTCCAGTAGTGAGGGAGTTTCGAGATGTATTTCCAAAAGAGTTGCCTATATAACTGACATGACCAAAAGATTAATGTCTTCTCCCAAGTGTAGGAGTGTCAAAGTAAAAAATAACCCGACAAAACCGGGGTCGAACCACAAGGAGGTTAATTGTATAATTATAAAAAACAATAATACAACAACAACAATAATACTAATAGTAATACTAGTAGTAATAGTAATATAATAATAAAGAAGAAGAAGAAGTTGATGAGAATTTTGTGATGGAAGATCAATGTGAGAATTAAACAATGATAAAATCAAGTGTCAAGATTAGAGGATCCACTAATGGTATTTTAGACAAGTATAGTATAAATTCTTATTATTCAATTGGAAACCACACACAAAGGAGGTTCTAATCGGATGATTTGTCATTAATAGCGCATTATAAATTGTTAACATGTTCATATTAATTATCTTATTTAAGTAACACCAAAATTTTAAATATTGTCAAGAATTCATGATGCTAACTTATGTTAACAACAAATCAAGTTCCTTTCATAGCACAGGTATAGGTAATACCATACGGTTGGGCTATGAGAGTGTCAAGCATTTGTTGTACCAAGTGTTATACAACACAAATATTAACCATTTAACAAGCAAGGTATTAAGAATTAGTAAGATAAAAAGATAAGTCATGTTAATATTAGACATTAAGGTCCATATTGAGTTTACACTATACTTATCCTTACACCATTAGTGTAACCTTTTCACCTTGACATAATAAACTTAGCTAAATGTAATGAAGAAGAGAAACATAAATAACAAAAATAAAAACATAAATAAGATACAAGTTAACTAAGTAAAGGAAAGGAAATGAAAAGCATAAACAAGATATTATCCTTTCAATCTCAATACTTAAACTCATTAATCAATCCTTTCATTTATATGATAGGACTGCATTTAAGATGAACATTTATCATAAATTAAAGGTATCTTATATTATTAGATATATTATTATAAAACATGCTTTAGTTAAGGAGTTATTGATACTTCAAGTGCAAAATGATGATATAAAACCTTGATAAAAATGTACTTTAAAGTACTAATCACACCCCCCAACCAGCTTATTACTAGTTCCTAGTAATCAAAGCGTTAAAATAGAAAAACAATTTGCAAATTCCACAAAGTAAAGCATTCATCATTCAACTTCCATTAATCTATCCAGATAAACAAACTCTCATTAACTTCATATATCTGCTTAATACCACTTAAATAAAATATTAATAATCCTTCCTTTTTATGTACTTATTGTATGAAAACATAGATAATGGGGCTTTTATTAGAAGAAAACAATGTTTTGTTCTAATGTTTAAGGTTAACTTCCTTGGGTTGGGATTATTATCTTCTTCTTTTTTTTGAATATATATACATATAACTTAAAACACAATGCATCTTTAACCTATGTAACGAGCTTTTGGCTAATGACTCTAAGACTAGTTGGTCTTAGGGCATTAGGTGTTGAGACACCCCTACGAGCTTAGTAACTCGGGTTACAGATACTAATACGTAGATAGTGCAATGTTTGATTTCCTTAAGCTTTTCTCCTCAACCCATGTAACAAGCATTGGGCCAATAACTCCCAAGTTAGTTGACTTTAGGGCATTAGGTGTTAAAACACCCCTTCGGGCTTAATTGCTTAGGTTAAGAAGGCTATAAAAACCAAACTTATCTATGTTTTTATTTATTTATTTAATTATATTTATTATCTTTTTTTCTGTTTTTTTTTTTTTGCAAATTATATACTATTGCTTTCCCTTAGTTATTACCTTTAACAAAAGAACATAAATAATGTAATAATCCAATGTGCAACCCACAATCATATGTTAAAGTGTGTGTGTACAAATAAAGTTTTAAGAATACTTGTTAAATGAGTATATGAGCAAAGTCAATTGATAATAATGCAAGAGTTTGTAAACCTAAATATTTCAAGAGAAGTATGTGATAGACCTTGTTATGAATATTGCAAATAAACATTGAAAAATGTTTACTAAGATGCGTCTTAAGAGTTAATAAAATTATTCCTTACTCTGTCATCCTAGTAATAACAATTTTGTCAAATGGTTTTAATAATAGCAAAAACAGTTAGTAAGTTTTCTTCTTTTTTTTTAATGTCAACTACTACCCTCTCCCCATAACCAAATCGAGATATTGTCCTCAATGTCCTAAGGTAGAAAGATTGAGTATAGAAAACATCACTTGAAACAACAAACGCTGACAAACCTGAAACACACTTAAATAAATATAAGAAATAACAAAAGAAAATAATGTGCTATTAACAAAACCAAAAGACACAAGGTTTCACAAACGAAGGCTCAAATCCAATTTAAGCTTTTTACAGCTTTTCATAGTTGACCAATTTATGCGACTCATGGAGGGATCAATTACAGGATGAAAGATTGTAGTTGTCAAATCAATTGTTCAGCAGTAGCAACAAAGATTATAATTTGGCGTGCTGAAAATGTTAGAAATTGTTGTTCCACAGCTTGATCAAGAAAAGATAACAAATTATCATAAAAACCATTAACATTTAACAAACCTATAGGTTTATGGTGAATGTACAGTTGGGCCCAAGAGGAAATATGAAAGATCTCTTCTAATGTGCCCAGACCACTTGGTAAGGCAATGAAGGCGTCAACATGGTTAAACATTGTATTCATTCGATCAGACATTGTGGAGACCTGTAGTTCCTCTCCAATTATTTTTCCAATGATATCCCCTTTTGCTAAAGCTTTAGGGACGACCCCCAAAACTTGACTGCCTCCTAACAATTTAGCTGTTGACACACTCCCTATTAACCCAAGGCTACCTCCCCCATATACTAAATGAATCTTTCTCTCAGCTAGTATCTGACCAAGATGATTTGCGGATTCTTTAAACTCTTTTTCTTTCCCAAGACTAGATCCACAAAAAACACAAATATTTTTTATTTTAAGAGCTGAGGATCTTGCCATTTCAAGACCTGTCTATGCTTGTAGAATGTATAGGTTGAGTAGAAATGAAGGGAAGAAGAACAAGGTTTTATAGATGAGAAAAAGGAAATGCAATCATATCACCTATATTGAAGCCAGCTGGAGTCTCTCTCTCTTTCTTCTCATTTTTTTTGTTCTTTGTCTTTGAAAAAAAAACATGTGTATGTACAATTAGTTGTGATTGTGGCTCACATCTTCCCTTGGTTTTACATCCAAGAGCAGCTTAAACGCCTTCTATGGGTCGAGGATAGGCTTCCCATCTAGTTTTCTTAAAAACTGGCAAATATGGTTTTTTTTTAGTCAGATTCCCAAGACTATGATGAGCATGTTCTTTATGAAAATGGGGTCATAAATCATGAATTGCCTGATGTCAATCTCCACTATGATGGGACTTAAGAGTCAATAGAAGATTATCTAAAGACTCTCTATGTTTTGAAATAAATCCTACCTTTTGACAATTTTCACAGGTTTTGCAAAATGCATATGAGTTCTTGAACATGGGGGCCAGTAAAATCAACTTTGTAAGATTTTTGCAGTCATCTTTTTTGACGAGAAATGATCCCCACATGCTTCAGAGTGATAAAATTTAATGACACTACTTACCTTATTATCGGGAATGCATCTTTGAAATATTTGATCAGGACAATATTTGAATAAGTAAGGGTCATCCTAATAAAGGTTTTGCACGTCGCTCAAAAACTTTCTTTTATCTTGGTTATCTAAATGAGCTGGCAAAAATCCTGAAGCAAGAAAATTGTTATTTTTAGCAAACCAAGGCATTGAACTAAGAGAAAGCAAAGATTCATTAGGAAAGTAATCATCGATTGGTGTGATGTTGGATGTCGAATTTATTGTCAATTTTGGCAAATGATCCATGACAATATTTTCGGTGCCTTTTTCATCCTTGATTACTTCTTGTTTGGTCATTGCATGAGGAAATGGAAGTGCTGGTGGGGAATCAGTCATTTCTTTACAATGTTTAGATTCAACCCCTTCCTTACCCTAAGAGATTGACTCATCATCTTTCTCACAAGGTTTAAGAGTGGGTTTTTTAATAACCTTAACACTACGAAGAGTGATGACTGATTTGACTTGATCCATGTGTTGGCTTCCAGAACTACTTGCATTTTCATTGTATTGCCCTTTTGGATTTTGCTGTGGTTGAGATGAAAACTTACCTTTATCTTGGAAACTAAGAGTAGATGTTAACTTTGCAAGAGTATCTTTAAAATCTATCACGCCTTAAGCAAGTTGAGTGTTGATTGCCTCTTGCCTTTCAATGAATGCATGCAATGTTTCCTCAAGATTTCTTCTAAGAGGTGGAGCATAAGGAGGTGCATATCCATGAGAATTTTGAAAATTATGGTGTGCTTGAAATGATGGCTGTGAAGTTTGTGCATTACTATTATCACTCTTCCAACTTAAATTTAGGTGGTTTCTCCAACCAAGGTTGTATGTTTGTGAGTATGGGTTATGATTGGACCTTTGGAAGCTGTTTAAAGCATAGGCTTGTCCATGGAGGCATTCCTTGAAAGAAGGCAAAGTTGGACAGTCATTGGTTGCATGTTCATTTGTTTCACATATTTGACACACAATGTCTTGAACAGATTTTAATTGACCATTCTTTTTCAATTCTAGTGCCTCAACTTTTCTAGCTAAAGATGCAAACTTGGCTTGGAGGTCATGATCTTCCCTAAGATTATGCATACCTCCACTAGATGTATGAGGTTAGGTTTTACTTGGTGTCTCATAAGTGCCCGTAGTGTCCCAATTTTATGCATTTTCAGCTAGAAAGTCTAGGTACTCCATTGCTTCATTATGGTCTTTATCTTCAAAAGTTTCATTGGACATCAATTCAACTATTTGTCTATCTTTAGGTGTTAACCCTTCATAAAATTGTGAAACCAATCTCCATGTTTCAAAACCATGATGAGGGCAAGTATTAAGCAAGTCTGGATACCTATCCTAATATTGGTAAAATGTTTCACCTAGTTTTTGAGTGAAAGTGGTGATTTGTCTTTTAAAAGAGTTGGTTCTATGAGATGGAAAAAACTTTTTTAAAAATTGTTGTTGCATTTTATCCCAAGCATGAATGGATCCTGACCTAATATTTTATAGCCATGTTTTAGCTTTATCTTTTAATGAAAAAGGAAAAAGCTTTAATCTAATGGTATTCATGCTACAATTTAAGTCATTATAGGTGTTACAAACTTCGTCAAATTCTCTCAAATGCAAGTATGGATTTTCTAGATCTAAACCATGAAAAGAAGGTAAAAGTTGAATAATGTCTGGTTTAAAATTAAAATGAGATGCATTAGGAGGAAAAAATATACATGATTGTGCAATTGTTCTTGTTGGATTCATGTAGTCTTTAAGTGTTATAACCCGATTATTCTCATTAGAAAGCAATTGATTATCCTCTTCAGCCATGTTTTCTAAAGAAGATGAAGATACCTTACAAAGTCTATCATTTAATGTATGTGACCAAACTCTTATGCACGTGTAGGAAGAGAATAAAAAGAAGAAAGGAAAAAGAAAAAGGAGACAAAACACAAGAAACAAAAGTTAGATAAAAGAAAAGTGAAAGGAGAAAAATATAACAAAATTTATAATTTGTACAGAAATTTACCTCCCCAACAACGGCGCCAAAAACATGACATGACCAAAAAATTGATGTCTTCTCCCAAGTGTAGGAGTGTCAAAGTAATAAATAACCTGGCAAGATCGGGGTCAAACCATATGGAGATTAATTGTATAAATTATAGACAACAATAATAACAATAATAGTAATAGTAATAGTAATAGTAATAATAATAATAATAATAATAATACTATTAGTAATAGCAATAGTAATAGTAATAATAATAATAATAATAATAACAAAGAAGAAGAAGAAGAAGTTGATGAGAATTTTGAGATGGAAGATTAATGTGAGAATTAAACAATGATAAAAACAAGTGTCAAGGTTAGAGGATGCACTAATGGTATTTCAGACAAGTATAGTATAAACTCTTATTATTCAATTGGAAACCACACAGAAGGGAGGTTCTAATCGGATGATTTGTCATTAATAGCTCATTATAAATTGTTAACATGTTCATATTAATTATCTTATTTAAGTAACACCAAACTTTTAAATATTGTCAAGAATTCATGATGCTAACTTATGTTAACAACAAATCAAGTTCCTTTCATAGCACAAGTGTAGGTAATACCATACGGTTGGGTTATGAGAGTGCCAAGCATTTATTGTACCAAGTGTTATACAACACAAATCTAGATTAACCATTTAACAAGGTATTAAGAACTAGTAAGATAAAAAGATAAGTCATGTTAATATTAAACATTAAGGTTCATGTTGAGTTTACATTATACTTATTCTTACACCATTAGTGTAACATTTTCACCTTGACATAATAAACTTAGCTAAACATTGTGAAGAAGAGAAACATAAATAAACAAAATAAAAACATAAATAAGATACAAGTTAACTAAGTAAAGAAAAGGAAATGAAAAGCATAAACAAGATATTAATGAAAGTAAAACTTAAGAATTACAAAATAAATATAAAGAAAGAAATAAAGAGCATGATCTTGATCTGAACAACCAAGATGCCTAAATACATGGCAAATGCCTCCTTTTATAGGCCAAAATTTGGAACTATTAATTTGATGACTAATTGTTGAGTGGGTAGCCAACTCTTGACTTGGTGAAAATCCTTATCTTCTTGTTTGAATAAAATGTCATTGCTAGCATCAGAACTGGAACCACCTGTACTTATGAAAGTTATTGGAAATTATCTTATCCTTCCAGGAAAAAAACAATTGAGGTCATTTGGACTTTTAGAACTCGAGATATGGGCTGAACACTGAATAATGTCTGGGCTGCAGGACAGATTTGAACTTCTCTATTGTTGCTATAATTTGGACTTGAAAATGGCCTTTTTAAATCTTGGACTCCACATGAAATTTATAGGTCTATGTCTTACCAAATCTGTCCAAAAAATTAAGGTCATTTGGACAACTATAACTCGAGATATGACCCAATTACTGAACAGTGTTCCAGTTTGGACTGCACCAACATCTCTTTTCTAAGTTTGGCCCTCTCTTTGTCCTTTAAATTTCAATACTTAAACTCATTAATTAATCCTTTCATTTATGTGATAGGCCTGCATTTAAGATGAACATTTACCATAACTTAAAGGTATCTTATATTATTAGATATGTTATTATAAAACATGTTTTAGTTAAGGAGTTATTGATACTTCAAGTGCAAAATGATGATATAAAACCTTGATAAAAATGCACTTTTAAGTACTAATCAATCACCTCTAATTAGAGAAATTAAAGTTTCCATAGAAACTATCTCAGGAGTTTCTCCTATAGCCCAGTCTCCTTATAGGATGGCACCTATGGAATTGGCGGAATTGCAAGTCCAGCTTCAGGAATTGTTAGATAAAGGTTTCATCCGGCCTAGTAACTCGCCCTGGGGAGCTTCAATGTTTTTTTGTAAAGAAGAAGGATGACACCCTTCATTTATGCATTGATTATTGTCAATTGAATAAAATGACGGTAAAGAACAGCTACCCACTCCCACGAATAGATGACTTGTTTGATTGGTTGAAGGGTAGTAGGGTGTTCTTTGAGATAGATCTGAGATCTAGATACCACTAGTTGAGAATCAAAGAGCAAGGCATGCAAAGATTGCATTCCAAACCTGTTATGGGCATTACGAGTTTTTGGTGATGCCTTTCGAGTTAACCAATGCTCCGACCATGCTTATGGACTTGATGAATCAAGTGTTTCGGCCTTCCCTGGACCAATATATGGTTGTATTTATTGATGATATCTTACTGTATTCAAACTCTCACTTAGAGCATGAACAACATCTAAGAGTTGTGCTACAGACCTTAAGAAAGAATCAATTATATGCAAAGTTGGATAAGTGTGAGTTTTGGCTCCAAAAAGTGGTATTTTTAGGCCATGTAATATCCGTAGAAGGAATACTATGGATCCAAGAAAGGTTGAGGCCGTGTTAAAATGGGAAAGGCCTACCAATATGATAGAAATCCAGAGCTTCTTGGGCCTTACTGGATATTATCGAAAGTTTATTGAGGGGTTCTCCACCATAGCATCACCTTTAACTAAGTTGACTCATAAGGAAGTTAGGTTTGCTTGGTCAAAAGAGTGTGAAGCAAGCTTTAGAAAACTGAAGGAGAGGCTTCTACTCATGTGCTGGCCCTCCCATCGGGGACAAGGGTTTGTGGTATATAGTGATGCCTCAAAAAAAGGGCCTAAAATGTGTATTGATGTAACATGGGCGTGTGATTGCTTATGTATCAAGACAGCTAAAGTCGCAAGAGGTGAATTACCCAGTTAATGACCTAGAACTTATAGCGGTGGTGTTTGCCTTAAAAGTATGGAGACATTATTTGTATGGGACACAAGTTCAAATCTTTACAGACCATAAAATTTTGAAGTATTTGATGTCACAGAAGGAGTTGAACATGCGACAGAGAAGATGGGTATAGTTAATCAAAGATTATGATTGCGTTATTGACTACCACCTATTAAGGCTAATATAATAGTTGATGCTTTGAATAGGAAGGGAAAAACAGTGATGAATGGTATGGAGCTTAAAGAATAGGAAAGTATAGTGGAATTAAAAGGAATGGGTTGTGGCTAAGTTTAAGGCCCGAGGGATCATTATTAGCTCAGTTAAAGATCTGATTTGTGCTTCAAGACAAGGTCTTGGTGGGTCAACAAGCAGATGGAAAAGTAAAAGAGATCAAGGAGAGGGTAAACAAGGGTAAAGAGACATCAATTCAAATGTTATCTGATGGGCTAATAGCTATGGGTAGGCGAATTTATTTGCCTGAGGATAAGACTTTGAAAGATGAAGTGTTAAGAGAAGCTCATGAATCTCGATTTGCTACTCATCTTGGGAGTACAAAGATGTATAGGGATTTAAATGAATACTACTGGTGGCCAAATATGAAGAGGGAAATAGCAGAATTTTTGTCGAATTGTGGGATCTGTCAACAAGTAAAGATAGAACACCAGAAACCTGCAGGGGAATTACAGTCATTATCAATTTCGGAATGGAAATGGGAGAATATTTCTATGACTTTTGTGATGGATTACCCAGGGGAAAGAGGGAGAATGATGCCATATGGGTGGTCATGGATCAACTAACAAAATCTGCTTTATTTTTACCTATAAAGATGACTGAGTCGGTGATTAAGCTGGCAAAATTTTATGTAAATGAAGTAATCAGACTTCATGGAGTGCCAGTTTCAACCCAACTCTAGAGCACCTCCATTCCAGGTAATTCTCTCCCCATGTCTCTATTTCCCATATTCATCTTCTTGCATGCAGAACGTGCACTGTGCACGTTTCTGCAAGCAAGGAAAAATAATTGCCCATAGTAATCGGCTAATTATATGGGCACAGTAACTAGTCCGGGTTGGATCATTAGCCTAGTCCATGTGGCTAGGCTCAATCCAGCCTAATATAAGATAGTTTTTATTTTATTTTAGGCTGATCTTAGTCTAGTTTTATATTGGTCGGGTCCGGCCTATTCCAAAAAAAATTAAAACATATTTTTTAAAAACAAATTGTGATTCCCTGTGTAAATTTTTATGCAATTTTGATTAATATCAGTCTGTATTTTTATACCGTAAGGATACAAATCCAATAGTAAAATACCTAGTTTTCATTAAAAAAAAAATTGTTTTAATGCGTACAACCAGATCTCTCAAAGTAAAAAAAAAAATATTCATATTGTATTTTCATACAACAAAGAAAACTTCCAAATTAGCATACATTTTGGCTTTAATAACTAGATTATTAAAATCATGAGAACTTGGCCAATATTTCAAAAAACCCAAAAAAGTATTTCGTTTTGTTTTAGTATCTGGGATTACAAATTTACATGTAAAACATATTCCTAATATTCAAAAGGTATTTTCTTTTATTGACATAGAATGGTTAGGTTTTACCTCGATAAGATAAGGATCTCCTTACCGAGAATGACTTTTCTTAAACCATAGATAGACTAACAATTAGAAATATGATACAACTGTAGCATATATCAGACAATAAAACAATGTAGCTTACCTTAGGTAGGGCATATTTAGGGTGCAAATACCTTCCCTTTATGCAACTAGTCCCCGTACCTGATCTCTGAGACCAGTTAAGGTTTCTATTGACCAAAATATTAGGTGGCGACTCACATTCTATTTTTCCACTGATAAAAGACAAGAATTCCTTGTCTTCCTACATTTTCCAGACAAATACAATACCTGAGTGAGGGTGGATGATTGCCACGACGCCGCACACATGCGACACTATTAATTAATCAATGAGATCCATTTTGAAAAGAAAAACAACATACACAAATGAGAGAGAATAAAATCCACAACCCACCAAAAATAATAAAAATATCTTCACCTAGTATTTCTCTCTCCTATTTGGATCTATTTATTTATATAAAGTGGATCCCAAAAAGTAACTAATAGAATACCACTAGTTATAACTTGATCACCATACAATTTTTTCATTCAATTCCTCTCATTTTAGAAGGAAATAGCAGTAAACAAATACTTCGCAAAATTCCTAAAACGTTTATGTTATTATTAATAAATTAAATATAAGCTAATCAATTTAATATAGAAAAATATATGTATCTAATTAAGAAAAATGTATTTAATTCCGGAAAATATTTGGAAGGAATTAGTATTAAAAAAAAACACTTGGCATTTCAAATTCCTCCCCCTAAAAATCTTGAAAATATCTATAGCAAGTAGTGGATATCGTCATTCTCTTTGAATTCTTATGCTTCTTCTCTTTCTTTCTTAAATCTTGGTTTCCTATCTCTCACTCTCTATAGCTGGGTAGCACTTTGCACAGTTTTATTCGATTTCATTATTGAAATGTCGTAGCAGTGATGGCTTTGTTAGGCTTAGAGAGCATTTGAAAATGCAGTTGTGGTGATGAGTCGGTAACTCACTTTATGCAAAAATCTAAGGACTTATTTGATGAGTGAGTCGATGTTGGTTGGCCTGTTTCGCTAGAGAATTAACTTATAGGTGTTTTGTGGTCTTTGCGAAGAATTTAAATTCTTAGTAACAAGCCTTGTGACCAGGGCAAAACCTCTCCCGCATGCAGATCTATTTAGTCATCTCTTAACATGTAAATTTATTCACAAATCATTCCATCTATCAATGGGGTCTGTTGCCATCAATGCTCCTCTATTGCCGATGCCAAACACACCTCCTTCAACCTTTATTTATTGATTAGTACTTAAAAATGTATGTTTATCAAGGTTTTATATCATTATTTTGCACTTGAAGTATCAATAACTCCTTAACTAAAACATGTTTTATAATAACAAGTCTGATACTATAAAATGCCTTAATATATGGTAAATGTTCATCTTAAATGCAGGCCTATCACATAAATTAAAGGATTGATTGATGAATTCAACTACTGAAATTGTGAAGATAAAGATAGGGTGAATCTTAGAAAAGATATGTTGGTGCAGTCCAAACTATAACACTGTTTGGTAATTGGGCCATATCTCGAGTTCTAGATGTCTAAATGACCTCAATTTGTTACATAGATTAGGTAAGACATAGACCTACAACTTTTATATGAAGTCCAAGATTTAAAAAAGTCGTTTTCAAGTCCAAATTATAGCAACAATGGAGAAGTCCGAATTTGTCCTACAGCCCGGACAATGTTCAGTGTTTAGCCCATATCTCGAGTTCTAGATGTCCAAATGACCTCAATTTTTTTTTCTTGGAACGCTAAGAGAATTTCCTAGAACTTTCATGTGTACAGGCAGTTCTAGTTCTAATGTTAGCAATGTGATTTTGTTCATACAAGAAGATAAGGATTGTTACCAAGTCAAGATGTGGCCACCCACTCAACAATTATTCATCAAATCAATAGTTCCAAATTTTGGCCTATAAAAGGAGGCATTTGCCATGCATTTAGACATCTTGGTGTTCAGATCAAGATCATGCTCTTGCTCTCTTTCTTTGTATTTTGTAATGTATAAGTTTTATTTGATGTTATATTAATCTCTTGTTTATATGCTTTTCATGTCCTTTCCTTTATTTATATAATTATGTTCTTATCTTGTTTATTTATGTTTCTTTCTTTTATTATGTTTAGCTAAATCTATTATGTCAAGGTGAAAAGGATACACTAATAGTGTAAAAATAAGTATAGTATAAACTTAACATGGACTTCAATGCTTAATACTAACATGTTTTATATTTATTATCTTGCTCACTCTTAATACCTTGCTTGTTAAATGGTTAATCTAGATTTGTGTTGAACAACCCTTGGTACAACAAATGCTTGGCACTTTCATAGCCCAACTTTATGATATAACCTACACGTGTGCTATGAAAGGAACTTGATTTTTTGTTAAGATAAGTTATCACCATGAATACCTGATAATATTTACAAGTATTGGCATTACTCGAATAAGATAATTAATGTAATCATGTTAACAATTATAATCTGATTGGAACCTCCTTTGTGTGTGGTTTCCAATTGAGTAATAAGAGTTTATAATATACTTGTTTGAAGTACCATTAGTGGATCCTCTAACCTTGACATTTGTTTTTATTATTGTTTAATCCTTACATCAATCTTACATCTCAAAGCTCTCTTTATTATTACTATTACTATTATTAATATCATTACTATTATTATTATTATTATTATTGTTATTATTAGTATTAGTATTAGTATTAGTATTACTACTACTACTGCTACTACTACTACTACTACTAATTATTGTTGTTGATGTTGTTGTTGTTGTTGTGTTGTTATTTATAATTTATATAGTTAACCTCCCTGTGGTTCGACCTCGGTCTTGTTAGGTTATTTATTACTTCAACACTCCTGCACTTGGGAGAAGACATCAAGCTTTTGATTGTGTCATCTATCAACATCAGTCTATTACACACTTTGGTCGCAATAAGGTTTGTTTTCATGAAGGTTGGTGTCCAAACCACTTCAGCCATAGAGGGCACAATTCTGCAATGTCCAGACTAGACTTTCGCAGCTTCCACAACTCCTCCACCAATGATGGCAGACAAGGCAACTGGCAGGGAAATTGGCAGCACAGTAAGAGGCAAAATCCATGCTGCCAATTATGCCAAACATTCAGTCATACTAGGCCTCACTGCCCTTAGCTTCAATACCACGGCTATGGACAGCAACGTAGTGCAAATCTAGCGCTGTGTAATCCCATAGGTACTGTAAAATGGTTTCTGAAAATTGATGCCAATAACCACGTCACACCCAAACTTGCAACTTTGACTGCTTCAGAACCATACCTTGGTAATGATAATTTGCATGTTGGTGATGGTAAGGGACTTCCCATATCTCATATCGGTCATACCAAAATATAGACACCACATCGTTCTTTCACTTTGTCTAAATTTCTTCATGTTATTGCAATCATCTCGATAACAATGTTTATTTTGAATTTCATCCATTTGTGTTTTATGCCAAGGATCTCAACACCAATGGAGTACTCCTTTCATGCTAGAGTAAAGATGGTCTCTATACTTTGTCCAGGTCTTCCATCTCGTTAGTTCCTCAAGCATATTGGTCTCCCTGCATTTATGCTTCTACTGATTTATGGCACTGTCGACTAGGTCATCCTTCTCTTGTAGTTTTCAATTGTTAGTCTTGAAAAATAAGATCATTTGTAACAATAAACATCTTAATTTTCAATGTCAAAGTTGTCCATTAGGAAAATAATCGGATTTGTCTTTGGGACCTATAGGTCAGAAAACTTATGCTCTGCTTGAATTAATTTTTAGTAATGTATGGGGTCCTGCTCCCATTTTTTCTTCGAATGGCTATCTTTATTTTGTTATCTTTGTTGATGTGCACACAAAATATATATGGTATTATCCCTTTGTTGCCAAGTCTGATGTTTACTCTATTTTCCACCAGTTTCAAACTCTTGTTGAGCATCAATTTTTATTACAAATAAAATCTGTTCAAATTGATTGGGGCGGTAAATATCACAAACTATCCACTTTCTTTCAGACCATTGGTATTCATTGTCATAACCCAATTTTTGGGTTATTCCCTAAATTTCACTTTTTTGAAAATAAAAAATAAAAAAAAAATAAAATAAAGGCCGCAATGTGGAGAAAGCTGATAAAAAAGAACCGCAAAAATAGGCAAAAATCGAAGGTCAAATTAAATGCAAATTCGAAGGTCAAATTAGATGATTATTGGATGAATTTGCATAAAAATTAAGTCCAATGACATAATTAAATTTTTAATGGGCCATTTTGATTTAATCATGGGCCAAATTAAATTTTAATTATGTTTAAGAATTAATTTGGGTCCAATTGAAGGATTTAATTAAGTGCAAGGACTTAATTATACTTTAAATGGGTCAAATTAATTTGGGGCTTAATTGGTGAAAAATTAAGTTTGAGAGCTTAATTTGGACTGAATTGAAAAGATTGAAATTTTAAGACCAAATTTAATTTTTACCAAGTCAATTGAACACAAAAAATTGAGGGACCAATTTGGAAACCCGAAAAAATGTTTTGCCTATAAATAGCAGTTTTTAACTCATTTTGTAAAGGGGGGGTTCATTTTGTAATTTTGGGAGAAAAGGGAGAACCCTAAAAAACTAAACTTTCTTCTTCTCTACTGAAAGCAAGCCGCCAGGGAGGACCCCCCCCTTTTGGAAATTTTTTCCTTCTTCTCCGATCACAGCTGCCAGCTTCCCTTTTAATTTATTTTCTCTTCTCCCTCAGCCGGTTCTCTTGAACCGGCTGCCACTCCATTCCTGATCCTCACCCGGTCTCCCCCTTTCCGTTAATATTTGCAAAACAAAACCGGGGGCAGAAGACAGCCCCGTTTCCTCTCGTTCCCCTGTGCCTTTTCGGCACCTCCATCTCCCCCTCCTTTTTGAAAACCAGGAGATCAAGGCAGCATCTCAACTCAGCCCTCATTTTCCTTTGGCAACAACTTCTTTTCCTCTCAGTTGCAGGAGCAAGAGACGAACTGAGCGGAGACCCAGCTCTCTCCTCACTCTGCCTCAGCAGCGCCGCCCCTCTCCGGCAGCAGCGGTCAGGGCAATCGACCACGGTCTTCTTCTCCATCTCTCCACCACCGGCCACATACAAGTTCTCTTCCTCAGCCGACCGTTCCCCAGCTCTGTTCCAACCTCTCTCTCAGCGACAGACCACCCTTTCACACTCCTCTCAGTCGGTCATCGCCGAAGAAATAGCTCCACCGTAGCTTCAACAGACCCAGCTGCAACAGTGCCCGCAGGCCGGCCACCGAACGGAGTCCTGCACAGAAGCAAAGCCGTCGTCTTCCTCCAGCGCTCCTTCCACAGCAGCGACGCCCCTCTGGTTCGGGTCCTTTTCCTTGCCGGCGATTTGAAAACGGAGAAGAAGAGAAGAACCACGGACAGGGAACCAAAAAAAAATTAAAAACAGATCTGCAAAACATAAGAAGATGAAAGACTAAAATCGACTGTGTTGTGTGATTTCTGTCTTGCAGGTACCGGTGTTCCTCACAGCCGGCAGGGAAGGGAAGAGAAGGAGAAAACGGCTCAGATCCGGCCATCTCCATTTGCTTTCGGCGGCGCGTGGGAGGACGCGCCACCAGTGTACAACGATCACAGAAGATGCCCAGAATTCCCCCAGCACTGTTCCCGAAGCTATTTTGGAATTTTCAAATGTTGCTGTGTATATTTGGGCATTGTTGTGTTTTGATTTATTTGATTATTTTTTTTCTTTGTTATGTTGTAAACATGTAATTGTGGACATGCAATTGTGGGTGAGTCAACATAATAAAAGGAGGAGATGTGTGTGTGTGTTTTTTATTATTATTATTTATTATATTGAATTATAAAAATAATAAAAAAAAAGACAAAAAGAATTAACTGTTTAATTTGAACATGCACAAATTCTAAGGATGGATAAAATCATGTTGTATTTTCCATGAAAATGTAAGAACATGTTTCTACATATATTCTGGGAATTAATAACTGATGTATCGTAGCCTTAGAAGTGGGCTAAAATTCTATTTTAAAAATTACATCAAGCTCATGAAGCTTGAATGTGGTGCGTGTATTTTGTTTATGAATCTTTTATGATGAGACAACAAAGAACAAAGAAGGATTTAATATTTTGATCGGATCAAAGGTGTAGAAGTACAAACTTGTACGGAAGTTGTATTTCTAAATTCCAATGAAAAGACAAAATTTTTAAAACTTCTTTAACACATCAAGTCCACGGAGCAGCTTACCTCAGGTAGGGTGCGTTAGGGGTGCTAACACCTTCCCTAACCACAATCAGTCCCTTACCCGTGAATCTCTGACCATGACCAGTCCACCAGGGTTTCCTAGTAACCTCAATTAAATACTAGGTGGCGACTCCTAACGAACCAATTCAAGCAATACAACAATGAGAGACAAATCGCCAGCCGATGCCGCGCGCGCGAGGATTTTTCGACGTGCGACAGAATGGCGACTCCACTGGGGACAGGTATTGTTTCTGACAATATTGGACTAAGCTTTGTGTACTTGATGTGTTTAAATTTTGCCATTTTTGTCTTGCTTTATTTTATGCATGCATTTTATAGAATTGTTTCATGCATCACTTATTTATTTTTGAAAGCACACACAAGCTTCTAAGTTAGGCGGGGAGTAGCAGTCTACCTCATGACTTTCAGTCGGGGTTCAGATTTGTGAAACATCCAACTATGAGCTGAGTGTTTACTCGGTAATGGCGGTCACATGGTGCCCCAACCATTCCTTGTAAACCCCTATATTGCCTTCACGTGAGGTGGTCACTGGGCAGTTCATAGACCCTTTTGAGACCAGGTAGAAAACCTACCCATGTTCACACAATAAATAGAACCTGTCCTTAGGTTGTATGTGCTGTCATTTATTTGCATCGGGGCGAACCCTTCTTGGAGCATCTTGAACTCAAGATTTTTGGGTGACACAATGGCCGTCACTTTGAAAATTTTCATTGTAGAGTTTGGGCAAAAATCATGATTTTTGTTCCATCATACAACAGTTACGACCATGTTGTCACCCCTTGAAGGGCAAGTTCATCATATAGACTTCATGTACATACATTTGTCATGCATGCACCAGAATGAAAAGTAGGTCCCCTATGAGGCTACAACACCCAATTTTGACTGGAAAAAACTTTGGGGTTAAAGAATGTACTCACCGCAGCATCCATTTCCAAGAAGAGTTAGAGTCTCTGAAAGCAAGTGTGGCTCGCCTCACTAGCTTACTCGAGCAAACACTTAGAAATGCCTCTAGTGAAGGTCCTTCCAATCGGCCAACTATTTTTTGTTCAGCCCCAACAAAGACTCCGCTCGAAGAAATTGGGGGCCAACATGATCAAGAGCTTCAACACAATCTGAAGGGGAATTGCATCACCATTGTAGAATGGAGCTTGTTCTTGCTCTGCCAAAATATCTACCTCTGTTTGATCATGCCTGCAAAAACTTGATTTTTTGTTTCAACTTATCCCAGTTTTTGTTGGCAATTTGGCTCAAAATTCCACAAGACTCTCCCTGTCCACTGAGCCTTTATCATGTGTTTTGTTGTGTTCATCACATGCCTTCTTTTTTGTTGTTTCATGCAAATAACACATTGAGCATAACCTTCAAGCATGAAACCATTGCGCCAAAAATCTTTGGGCGTGTTTCCCCTTTCTTCCAAAACTGTGCATGTTTTCACAAGGATTTTTGGGAATTCAAAGTTTAGTACAAAACAGAAATCATGTTGATGTTTGTCTGAAACAAACGAGTTCTGGAAATTCAGGTGATTTCTTAGAGAGGTAACCATACACCTAGAAAACCCAAAAAAAAAAAACACCATGAAGTGACTCCAAAGTTGGGTTTTATTTGCATGAATAATGAGAAATCACTGCATACTCGCATGAAAGCAAGGCTTACCGATCCGAAATGCATGCATTTGAGATGAAGAAAGGCCATCTTTGATAATCCTTTCACAAGGCTGAAATATATCCTTTGCAGTCCCCATTTGAGCCTAATAAAGTTTTCTTGAAAAATAACCTTGGCTAGGATCACACCCTACACTGGGGGCAAGTGCAAAAAAAAAAATTCCATAATAATTGAAAATGCCCGAATAACTCTTGGGGGCATGAAAAGGTCTTCAACAATGAAAGTGCCCAAACAATACTGGGGGGCATAAAAGAAAATTTTCAATCATCAAAGGTGCCCAATCAAAGCTAGGGGGCATGAAGAAAAATCCAAAGGATCTAAAATTTTGAGCAAAAAAAAAAAAAAAAAAGGCAAATGCAATGATGCTCAAAATCAAATGATGAAATCAAAAACAAAGAGAAAGAGCCCAAGCCCAACACTGGGGGGCACCATGGACCATTTTACAAATCCATTCCAAGGTCCAGAAATGTATGAACAAAAGAGTTTGGGATATAAGCACTTGTGATCCTTAGTCTTAAAGTCCCTTAAACACCTTTTGAGCCTACATATATCATTTTCTTCATAGCCAAAAGCCCAAGCCTACATTACGTGCCTAATTAAGCCCTTTCTGATCAAAGGCAAGCAATCTGGATTGTAGGCAGTGCTTTCTCATGCGAAACAAATTCATTATTCATGCAAATAAAATGAATGCTTTCACCAACGGTTCTCAATAACCCTCAAATTGAAATTCAAACCTTTTGTGACCAACCAGATGTCACTTCGTGTTCTTCATATTTTCACCAACGGTTCTCAATAACCCTCAAATTGAAATTCAAACCTTTTGTGACCAACCAGATGTCACTTCGTGTTCTTCATATTTTCACCAGCGGTTCTCAATAACCCTCAAATTAAAATGTAAACCTTTTGTGACCAACCAGATGTCACTTCATTGAAATTTAAACCTTTTGTGACCAACCAGATGTCACTTCGTGTTCTTCACATTTTCACCGAAATCAAAACAAAAAGTTTTCATCACTTTTGATAACCTCTCAATAGGAATCACTTGAATTTCTTCAGAATGAGTTCACTTTGAATCGATGTCAATATGATTTCTGTGTTTGGAATAGCTTTGAAATTCCAAAAATTCTGCATGAAAACAACTCCTTGTTAAACCTTTCTTCACATAGCCTCATCCCCAAAACCAAATTGAATACTTGGGGGTATGATCAAGCTAGGGGGCAATCAAAAACATTTGGTAGAGCTTGCTTCATGATTTCCTTTCGAAGAAACTATTGGGAAGAATTGGCAACCTTTGAGATAAAAGGGGCGGAGAACAAAGAAGTGATGACATCAAGTCTTTCCTAGAGGCCAAGATCGTAAGACATTTCTCGAGTAAGCAAGGGGGACAAAAGCCATCAAAGCTTACTATCAGAGACTCAAACTTTTAAGAAAAGGAGAACTCCATGAAGAAAAGGGGACCTATACTTCTCAGGTAAGTATACATGCATATTGATCATGATGCATTACTTTCATCCTTGACAGATCAATGTCTAACCTTTTAGGTAGTGTGTTTTCCAACCCTACCTCCTCTGAGGGCGTCTTTTAGCCCTCACCCCTTAGGTAGTGGGTTTTCTAACCCTACCTCCTTTTTTAGTGTGCCTTTGAGCCCTAACCCTCTTGGGTAGTGTGTTTTCCAACCCTGCCTCTTTTTAAGTGCGCCTTGGAGCACTCACCCCTTAGGTAGTGTGTTTTCTAACCCTACCTCCTTTTTTAGTGAGCCTTTGAGCCCTAACCCTCTTAGGTAGTGTGTTTTTCCAACCCTGCCTCTTTTTGAGTTCCCCTTGGAGCACTCACCCCTTAGGTAGTGTGTTTGCTAACCCTACCTCTTTTTTTAGTGTGCCTTTGAGCCCTAACCCTCTTAGGTAGTGTGTTTGCCAACCCTACCTCCATTTTGGGAGCTCCTTAGAGCACTCACAACTTGGGTAATGTGTTTCCCAACCCTGCCTCCTTTTAAGTGCGCCTTAAGGCCATCAACCACTTTAGGTAGTGTGTTTTCCAACCATACCTCCTTTTAAGTGCGCCTTAAGGCCATCAACCACTTTAGGTAGTGTGTTTTCCAACCATACCTCCTTTTAAGTGCGCCTTAGGGCCATCAACCTCTTAGGTAGTGCGTTTTTCAACCCTACCTCTTTTTTAGTGTGCCTTCGAGCCCTAACCTTTTAGGTAGTAGGTTTTCCAACCCTACCTCTTTTTAAGTGCACCTTAGGGCCATCAACTCCTTAGGTAGAGCGTTTTCCAACCCTATCTCCTTTTAACTGCGCCTTAGGGCCATTAACCACCTTAGGTAGTGCGTTTTCCAACCTTACCTCCTTACCTCCTTTCGAGTACACCTTTGAGCCCTCACCACTTTAGGTAGTGCGTTTTCAAACCTTACCTCCTTTAGAGTGCGCCTTGGAGCACTCACCTCTTAGGTAGTATGTTTTTCTAACCCTACCTCCTTTCGAGTGTGCTCTTCAGCCCTCGTTCCCCATCGAGTCCTATCATGTCGTCCCTTTTAAATATTTTACCTTTTCGCCCGGGCAGGTCACCGATTATAATCAGACCTCTTTCAAAACTCTTTTCATCTTCCATTTGGGCCGTTTGCCCATAACAATGAAACCATTTTGAGAAGTCCTTGCATTTCTCCTCATCTTCAAAATTTTTCCATCTGGGCCGGTTGCCCATAACAATAAAACCACTTTGAAAAATCTCTGCATTTTTCACCTCTTTGAAAAAAATCTTTGTATTTTTCAAAACCTTTCATCTCGGGCCGGTTGCCCATTACAACAAAACCACTGTGAAAAATCTCTGCATTTTTCACCACTTTGAGAAATCTTTGTATTTCTCACCACTTTGAAAAATCTTGGCATTTCTCATCACTTTCCATTTGGGCCGGTTGCCCATAACAATAAAACCATTTTGAGAAATCTTCGCATTTCTCACCACTTTGAAAAATCTCTGCATTTTTCACCTATTTGAAAAAATCTTTGTATTTTTCAAAACCCTTCCATCTTGGGCCGGTTGCCCATTACAACAAAACCACTTTGAAAAATCTTTGCATTTTTCATCATTTTGAGAAATTTTTGCATTTCTCACCACTTTGAAAAATCTTTGCGTTTTTCACCATTTTGAGAAATCCTTGCATTTCTTCCCACTTTAAACTTTTTCCATTTGGGCCGGTTGCCCATAACAATAAAACCATTTTTGAGAAATCCTTACATTTCTCCCCACCTTCAAACTTTTTCAATTTGGGCCGGTTGCCCATAACAATAAAACCATTTTGAGAAATCTTTGCATTTCTCACCACCTCCAAAAATTTTCACCATCTTGAGAAATCTTCGCATTTCTCTACTACTTTGAAAAATCTTTGCATTTTTCATCACTTTCCATCTTGGGCCGGTTGCCCATTACAACAAAACCACTTTGAAAAATCTTTGCATCTTTCACCACTTTGAGAAATCTTTGCATTTCTCACCACTTTGAAAAATCTTTGCATTTTTCACCTCTTTGAAAAAATCTTTGTATTTTTCAAGACCTTTCCATCTTGGGCCGGTTGCCCATTACAACAAAACCACTTTGAAAAATCTCTGCATTTTTCACCACTTTGAAAAATCTTTGCATTTTTCATCACTTTGAGAAATCTTCGCATTTCTCACCACTTTGAAAAATCTCTGTATTTTTCACCTCTTTGAAAAATCTCTGTATTTTTCACCACTTTAAAACATCTTTGTGTTTTTCACCCGGGTAGGTCACCCATGACAATTCGACCATTTCAAAAAAAAAAAAAAAAAAAAAAAAAATCTTCCTTTTTGTTTCTTCTTTACAACGCTTATTATCTAAAGTCTCTTACAAAACTTTCTTTCATAAGCATTGTAAAGAGGGGGGCAACTGTCATAACCCAATTTTGGGTTATTCCCCAAATTTCACTTTTTTGAAAATAAAAAATAAAAAAAAAATAAAATAAAGGCCGGCAATGTGGAGAAAGCTGATAAAAAAGAACCGCAAAAATAGGCAAAAATCGAAGGTCAAATTAAATGCAAATTCGAAGGTCAAATTAGATGATTATTGGATGAATTTGCATAAAAATTAAGTCCAATGACATAATTAAATTTTTAATGGGCCATTTTGATTTAATCATGGGCCAAATTAAATTTTAATTATGTTTAAGAATTAATTTGGGTCCAATTGAAGGATTTAATTAAGTGCAAGGACTTAATTATACTTTAAATGGGTCAAATTAATTTGGGGGCTTAATTGGTGAAAAATTAAGTTTGAGAGCTTAATTTGGACTGAATTGAAAAGATTGAAATTTTAAGACCAAATTTAATTTTTACCAAGTCAATTGAACACAAAAAATTGAGGGACCAATTTGGAAACCCGAAAAAATGTTTTGCCTATAAATAGCAGTTTTTAACTCATTTTGTAAAGGGGGGGGTTCATTTTGTAATTTTGGGAGAAAAGGGAGAACCCTAAAAAACTAAACTTTCTTCTTCTCTACTGAAAGCAGCCGCCAGGGAGGACCCCCCCCTTTTGGGAAATTTTTTCCTTCTTCTCCGATCACAGCTGCCAGCTTCCCTTTTAATTTATTTTCTCTTCTCCCTCAGCCAGTTCTCTTGAACCGGCTGCCACTCCATTCCTGATCCTCACCCGGTCTCCCCCCTTTCCGTTAATATTTGCAAAACAAACCGGGGGCAGAAGACAGCCCCGTTTCCTCTCGTTCCCCTGTGCCTTTTCGGCACCTCCATCTCCCCCTCCTTTTTGAAAACCAGGAGATCAAGGCAGCATCTCAACTCAGCCCTCATTTTCCTTTGGCAACAACTTCTTTTCCTCTCAGTTGCAGGAGCAAGAGACGAACTGAGCGAAGACCCAGCTCTCTCCTCACTCTGCCTCAGCAGCGCCGCCCCTCTCCGGCAGCAGCGGTCAGGGCAATCGACCACGGTCTTCTCCATCTCTCCACCACCGGCCACATACAAGTTCTCTTCCTCAGCCGACCGTTCCCCAGCTCTGTCCAACCTCTCTCTCAGCGACAGACCACCCTTTCACACTCCTCTCAGTCGGTCATCGCCGAAGAAATAGCTCCACCGTAGCTTCAACAGACCCAGCTGCAACAGTGCCCGCAGGCCGGCCACCGAACGGAGTCCTGCACAGAAGCAAGCCGTCGTCTTCCTCCAGCGCTCCTTCCACAGCAGCGACGCCCCTCTGGTTCGGGTCCTTTTCCTTGCCGGCGATTTGAAACGGAGAAGAAGAGAAGAACCACGGACAGGGAACCAAAAAAAAATTAAAAACAGATCTGCAAAACATAAGAAGATGAAAGACTAAAATCGACTGTGTTGTGTGATTTCTGTCTTGCAGGTACCGGTGTTCCTCACAGCCGGCAGGGAAGGGAAGAGAAGGAGAAAACGGCTCAGATCCGGCCATCTCCATTTGCTTTCGGCGGCGCGTGGAGGACGCGCCACCAGTGTTACAACGATCACAGAAGATGCCCAGAATTCCCCAGCACTGTTCCCGAAGCTATTTTGGAATTTTCAAATGTTGCTGTGTATATTTGGGCATTGTTGTGTTTTGATTTATTTGATTATTTTTTTTCTTTGTTATGTTGTAAACATGTAATTGTGGACATGCAATTGTGGGTGAGTCAGCATAATAAAAGGAGGAGATGTGTGTGTGTGTTTTTTATTATTATTATTTATTATATTGAATTATAAAAATAATAAAAAAAAGACAAAAAGAATTAACTGTTTAATTTGAACATGCACAAATTCTAAGGATGGATAAAATCATGTTGTATTTTCCATGAAAATGTAAGAACATGTTTCTACATATATTCTGGGAATTAATAACTGATGTATCGTAGCCTTAGAAGTGGGCTAAAATTCTATTTTAAAAATTACATCAAGCTCATGAAGCTTGAATGTGGTGCGTGTATTTTGTTTATGAATCTTTTATGATGAGACAGCAAAGAACAAAGAAGGATTTAATATTTTGATCGGATCAAAGGTGTAGAAGTACAAACTTGTACGGAAGTTGTATTTCTAAATTCCAATGAAAAGACAAAATTTTTAAAACTTCTTTAACACATCAAGTCCACGGAGCAGCTTACCTCAGGTAGGGTGCGTTAGGGGTGCTAACACCTTCCCTAACCACAATCAGTCCCTTACCCGTGAATCTCTGACCATGACCAGTCCACCAGGGTTTCCTAGTAACCTCAATTAAATACTAGGTGGCGACTCCTAACGAACCAATTCAAGCAATACAACAATGAGAGACAAATCGCCAGCCGATGCCGCGCGCGCGAGGATTTTTCGACGTGCGACATTCATCATCATCTAATTTGTCCTCACGCTCGCAAACAAAATGACACAATAGAACATCATCATAGATATATTATGGAAACTGGCCTTACTCTTCTAGGACAATGTAACGCACCATTCCAGGTTTGGAATTATGCTTTTGACACTTTGGTCTATCTCATAAATCGCATGCCTATTCTTGTTCTTGCAAATCGATTCCCGTTTGATTATTTGTTTCAACGGCCTCCTTATTATCATTTTTGTGTACTTTTAGATGTCTTTACTTTCTTTTTGCATCCCTATAACAATCATACATTGGATTTGTATTCCTCTTCGTATGTATTTTTTTGTTACAACTCCTCTCACCTTGGTTATTGTTATTTTGACATTGCATCTCAACACATTTGTATCTCTTGTCATGTCTGTTTTCATGAATATGTGTTTATGTTTGATAATTCTGAACAGATTGCAAATATTTTGGCTACAACCCCTACCCAACCTGCCACTACCCTCCTCCCAAATCTAATCCATTCCCCATCATTCACCACCCATAGAGCACCTCACCATCCCTCCTCTACCTCTGCTCTTCCACCACCCACAACCAAAACACCATAGCCTCTACCCTTTCCTTGCCCATCATTACATGCATGTTTATCTAAAAATTCTGCTGCAGGTACAGGTTACAAATCAGTCTCCCCTACCCTCCAGCATGACGCCTTTGCTAGTGTTAAGACACCCTCTGGTTCCTCCTCTACTTCTCCTTATTTGGCCAGTGTCTAGGCTACTACAGAGTCTGCCTCTATTGACATCCCTGTTGCTGCTGCTAGCCCTCTGCTTGTGGTAGATTCTCTCACAACCTCTTTCTCTGGTTTAAATCTGGTGGATGATTTCTCCTCTTATCCACTATAGCAAGACACCTTCTTGCCACCATCATCTTCTACATCACCGCCCCTGATCAACCGCCATCCTATGGTCCTTAAGTCGTGGTAGCCAAAGACAGCAAATTTGGTGGCTTTTATTGTCGCTGATATAGCTTCCACCTGGGTACTGCTCTCTCCTTCCTCTGAACCTCTTACCTTCTCTGATGCTAACAGGTATGCCATTTGGCATGATGTTATATGTGATGAGATCAAGGTGTTGCGTTCTAATCACACTTTGTCTCCAGTTCCCTTTCATCTTTCGATGAATGTTGTTGGCAACATATGATTGTATTGGATCAAACATCGTGTTGATGGCAGCATTGAGCGTAATAAAGCCCGTCTAGTTGCTAGAGGCTTTACCCAGCACAAAGGCATTGATTATTTTGAAACCTACAGTCCAGTTATTAAACAGAGCACCGTTGGATTAGTCTTCTTCATTGCGGTTTCACACAATTGGAAAATTCATCAGCTCAATATTCATAATGCATTTCTCAATGGTGTTCTTACTAAAGAGGTCTACATGAAACAACCTTTAGGTTTTGTTGACTCTACTCTTCCATCTCATATATGCATATTGCACAAGTCATTGTATGGTTTAAAACATGTATCGAGGGTATGGTACACTCGTCTGAGTGACTTTTTGCTCTCCATTGGTTTTCTTGCCTCCAAGATTGAAACCTCCCTATTTATCTTATCTAATGATACTAATATCTTTTATATCCTGGTGTATGTTGATGATATTTTGCTTACGAGTAGAAACTCTACTATACTTCATCGCCTAATATAGTTATTGAGTTTTGAAAAGCTCTGTGACTCGGGCATGGTTCACTACTTTTTGGGTATTAAAGTTCAGTCTACAGGTATGGGTTTGATGTTGCGCCAGCACAAATATTTTCTTGACATCCTCACTCGGGCTGGTATGACTTCCTACAAACTTGATGATACTCCAGTTTCTCCTTCAAAAGTTACTATACTGCCAGATAATCCATTCTCTAATCCTACAAGATTTCTTCAAATCATGGGTGGTAGTTAGTACCTTACCTTTACCCGACCAGATATTTAATTTGTTGTTAACAGTCTATCAGTTTATGTATGCTTCTACAGATTCTCATTGGGCCATAATTAAATGCATTCTACGTTACCTTAAAGGTATAACATCTTATGGTTTCCATATCACTCAAGGTTCCTCATTTGCCCTACATTGTTTTAAATGCAGATTGGGCTGGTAATATTGATGATCATAAGTGATTTTTTGCTCTCTATCGGTTTCCGAGCTTCCAAGGTTGACACCTCCCTATTTATCTTATCTGATGGTACTAATATCTTTTATCTTCTGGTGTATGTTGATGATATTCTGATCACTAGTAGCAACTCTGCTATACTCCATCATCTTATACAGTTACTCAGCTCTGAGTTCAAGCTTTGTGACTTAGGTGTTGTTCACTACTTTCTGGGTATTGAAGTTCAGTCTACCAGTATGGGTTTAATGTTGCGTCAACATAAATATATTCTTGACATCCTCACTTGAGCTGGTATGACTTCCTGCAAACCAGTTGATACTCCAGTCTCCCCTTCGAAAGTCATTTTATTACCGGATCATTCATTCTCTGATCCTACATGATTTCGTCAAATCATAGGTGCTCTTCAACATCTTACCTTCACCCGTCCAGATATATGTTTTGCTGTTAACAGAGTCTGTCAGTTTATGCATGCTCCTACAGATTCTCATTAGGCCGCCATCAAACGTATTTTACGCTATCTTAAAGGTACGACATCTTATGATTTCTATATCACTCGAGGCTCCTCTTTTGCTCTACATGGCTTTATAGATGCAGATTGGGCTGGTAGTATTAATGATTGCAAGTCTACGAGCGGCTATCTTGTCTTTTTTGGTCAGACGCCGATTTCTTGGAAATCTGGCAAGCAACACACTGTTGCTCGCTCCTCTACTGAGGCTGAGTATAAAGCCCTTACTGAAACTTGCTCTTTAAATTAGGATAAGTTATTATTTAGAAAAATATGCTCCTAATAAAATGACATGTTTTTGTAAGAAAAAAAAACAATAAGAAAATGATAGTTTTTTTCCCAAGAAATTTTTTTTTCCCTTCTCAATTTAAAGTATTGAGATTGTTACGGATATTTATTTTAATTACTTTGATTTTTTTATTAAAAAAATGATGATGCCTTTTCATAAAAAAGAAATTATAAATAAGGAATGGGGACTTCAATTTTAAAAATACATTTTCTTCTTCAAAAGCTAAATCCTTTAAAAAATACTTTTGTACGTGCTTAGAATCTGGTGGTGGAATCAAATTCTTCAATTGCTATGGGATGGTTGAGCCATGGAAATATGCTCATGAGTTCTTCTCTATTTCAACTCTCTTTAAGCTCTTCTTTCATGTTTAGTTTGTACCTGTTCTGCGTGAAGCTAATGTTGTAGCTGATGTGAGGGAATGAGGCTCTGTAAAAGGAGCTGCTATGGAAAGAATATGGTATAGTTGCATCTATTGTTTTTGGTTTTAATTTTTTTTTCTCTCTTCATGTAATTTATCATCTTGCTATGAAGTCAAAGGGCCTGTATCACAAAATAATTTTTCTTTTTTCTTTTTCAGTTTTGTTTTTCAAGTTCCAATAAAAAGTCAAAGAACATGTTCATTTTAAAACATTTTTCCAACCCAAGAAACTAAACCTCATATGTACATTCTTCTCTTACTTTGCGTGTATACCCAAAACCTCAAGCGTCTATTGTTTTTATCTATTAGCCCATCCTAGGATCCTCAAACATACATTCCCTATGTACTTTGCATACACATCAAGAACCTCAAGTGTGTACTTTATTTTTCCAGTCCTCTAACCTAGAAACCTTAAGCATATTTTATTTGCTTGCTTGACTATTCAACAAAGGAATATCTAGTATCCATTGAAAAATGATTATTTGAGAACCACATTCCTTCAAGAACCCCATTCCTTTAGGAGTCTAGTTCCTCTAGAAACCAATAGCCATATTCCTTTGGGATCCTTGTTCCTTTAGGAACCATATTTCTCTAAAAGTTATATTTCTTATGGAATTTCATTACTTTAGAAATCATATTCCTTCAAACTTAAAAAAAAACACCTTGCTTAGAAATAAAGGCATCCAACTCGTCTAGTTAATAAAAAAAACACCTTGTCGTGATATAAAGGTTGTTTCTTTTAAGGTTCAATAAGCCACCTTGTCCAAGTATAAAAGGACTTGTCATGCCTAGTTATAAAGGTACGCATTTTGCCCAAGTATAAAAGCATTTGAATTTTCTTGTTATTGTGAAAACACCTTACCCAAATATAAGGTCATATTTCTTTAAGCTTAATGAGCTAGCTTGCTCAAGTATAAAGGAACTCACCTTGCCCAGCCTCTTTTTTAACAAAGTCTGTATAAAAGGACTTAGGTCCTAAAAGGACTTCTCTTTATTATTTAGGTCTTTCCCTGCACAAGAGTCTCAATTTATTTATAATTGCAATCCATAATAGCTTAAAAGAATATACTTTTATAATTGCAATCCATTTTAGCCTAAAAGGAGCACATTTAAAAAAATATGTTTTTCTATAATCACACCACTGAGTATAAAAAAAATGTTTTTCTATCATAGGTGTATAGTTACATCATGTATAGAAATAGAGGCACCACTCCACCTAGTATAAAATTTTAAAGTAAACCCAATTTGAACACTTGGGGGGGCCTAATCAAGCTGGGGGGCAATAAAAAACACATGGTAGGGCTGGCTATATGATTTCTTTTCTAAGAAAAATGTCAGGCAAAATTGGCAACCCTTGAGATAAAAGGTGAAGGAAAATGATGGCATCAAACCCTTCCCAGAGGTCAAGATCACAAGATGTGGCTTGAGTAAGCAAGAGTGAAAAGGCCATCGAAGTTTACTATCATCATTCCACTTTTGAGAAAAGAAAGACACCATGAAGAAATGGGGGCCTATATTTCTCAGGTAAGTAGACATGTATATCAATCATAATGCATTTGCTTTTAACATTGACAGATTAGTGTTTCAACATCAACTTTTAGGTAGTGCGTTTTATAACCCTACCTTATTTTGAGTGCGCCTTTGAGCCCTCACCTCTATTTTGAGTGCACCTTTGAGCCCTCACCTCCATTTTGAGTGCACCTTTGAGCCCTCATCCCTTTGGTAGTGTGTTTTCTAACCCTACCTCCTTTTAAGTGTGCCTTTGAGCCCTCACCTCCATTTTGAGTGCGCCTTTAAGCCCTCATCCCTTTGGTAGTGTGTTTTCTTACCTTGCCTCCTTTTGAGTGAGTTTTTGAGCCCTCAACTCCTTTGGTAGTGCGTATTATAACCCTACCTCCTTTTGAGTGCACCTTTGACCCTTACCTCTTGGGTAATGCGTTTTTCTAACCCTACCTCTTTTCAAGTGCGCCTTTGAGCCCTCGTCATCCATTCCTCCACCTGGGTAGGTCACCCATTACAACACGACCACTCTTCCTATTTTTCATTTGGGTAGGTCACCCATTACAATTGACCAATTCTCCATGTTTTTATTTGGGTAAGTCACCCATTACAATGAGACCATTCCTTCACCTGGGTAAGTCACCCATTACAACACGACCACTCTTTCTTTTTCCATTTGGGTAGGTCACCCATTACAATGAGACCATTCCTTCACCTGGGTAGGTCACCCTTTGCAATGAGACCACTGCTTCCTTTAATGTTTGGGCAGGTCGCCCATGAAATAGACCGGTGTAAGTGTGAGTGTGTGGGCAGGTCGCCCATGAAAATGGACCATCTTTCTTCAAAAAAACAAAGGGTTTGAACACATAGAATTTTGGTTCTGGTTAGAGGGGATTGGCAAAAGGAATCTCAGTCTATCCTAACCACACATAGAATTTCAATTTTGGTTAGAGGGGATTGGTGAAAGGAATATCAATCTATCCTAACCACACGTAGGATTTTGGTTCTAGTTAGAGGGGATTGGTGAAAGGAATCTCAGTCTATCCTAACCACACACGTAGGATTTTGGTTCTGGTTAGAGGGGATTGGCGAAAGCAATCTCAGTCTATCCTAACCATATACATAGTATTTTGGGTTTTGGTTAAAGGGGATTGGCAGAAGGAATCTCAATTTAGCCCAACCACAAATAGGACTTTGGATCCGGTTGAAGTTTTAGATCAACCAAATTTTGAGAAGACTAATTTCAGAAGACCAATTTTGTTTATCTTTACAACACTTACTACGCACACTCTTTGCTCTGTAAGCATTGTAAAGAGGAGGGCAACTGTTGTAACCTATTTTTGAGTCCCCACACAAAAAATAATAAAATCAAAAAAATCAAAAAATAATATCAAAAAATATAACAGTGAAAAAAAAATGACAGAACACTCAAAAAATGCTAAAAACATTGGTTAAGGAGGTTTAAAAATACAAATATTAAAATTTGATGGTATATCATTGACTGATGAGAGCCTTGTTGACAAAGAAAATTCAATTTGAGGAAGAAAAGTCCTAAATCATAAGTTTATGGACTCAATTAAATTTTATTGAAGGTTTAATTGAATTTATGGAGAGTTTAATTGCAAGAAAATTTGATTTTTGAGTTAATTTGGGCTTTAATTGGAAGAAATTAAAGTTCTGGGTAAAATTATAATTTTTGCAAGTTAATTTGGTCAAATCAGGGGCTTAATTGCATAAATATTGAAGTTTAATGGCCAATTAGGGACTTAATTGAAGAAATCCGAGACCAAGGATAAATTGCAAAACGCGCACAAATTGAAGGCCTGATTTTGAATGACACGTTTTGACGCCAATTCTCATTTAAATGAAATGGCACGTTTTGGGTAAAACGACACCATTTCATGCTCTGTTAAAAAAAAAAAAAAAAAAAAAAACCCAAAACGGTGTCGTTTTGATGGCACCGTGGGTATTCTTCTTCCCCTGGACGCGTGAGGCAGGGGGAGAAGAAGATTTTTCTTCCCCATTTTCACCGACATCCCTTCGTGCTTTTAGCTTAAAAAGATGCCGACCAAGGACACGACACGACCCACTTTCCACGTGGTGAAGGGACGGTGGAGGGGCAACAGCACAATGGCCACCCCAGCCACGTCTCCTTCCCCTGTTTTTGCCTATAAAAACAAGGGAAGGGGCACAAAAAAGAGGAGAACCGAGATAGGGGCAAGAACAGAAGAGAGAGGGAAGATAAAAGAAGAGAAAAGAGTGGAGCAAGCTGAAAGAAAAAGAGAGAGAGAGAGAGAGAGAGAGAGAGAAGCTGAGGATAACAAAAAATAGAGGAGAGGGAGGGAGAAGAAAAACAGCACCGCCGGCCACCGCGAACCACCATCGCCGCTACTTGTCGCCTCCAGCAACTCCGCCAACGATAGAACCCACCGTTGGTCAGCCCTTCTTCTTCTTTCTCTTGCTTCTTCTCCATTGCTAGCCTCCACTGTTCACGTGGCATGTGAACAATAGACGGCATTGTTCACACGGGCTACGCTGAGCCTAGCCCTTGCATTTAGGCCTGGTTCAGCCCAGCCCATGTATTTGGGCCTGACCTAGCCCATTTCAAAGAGAAAAAATAAAAAATATTTGTTTCAGCATTTTATAAATTTTCCGCATAGTTTTTATGTCATTTTGATTCATATCGGGTAGTATTTTTATGTCGTCAAAATACAAATCCGGTATTAAAATATCTGGTTTTCGTCAAAACTTTCAAAAATACAAAAAAATTGAAAAAATATAAAAATGTTTTTGTGCATATGGCCAAGTGTTTCAAAGCTAAAAAAATCATATCAAATCTGGGCAATTTGATAATGGAAATACCAACACAAATTGGACATAGAAGATGATAGAAATTGCTATAATGTTTTATATGAAAGATGTAGAGGAATGAGTTAGCTAACATTTGGCACTATTTTTGCCTCAATTAGAGTTGTATAACTCTAGATATGGGCAAAATACCATCAAGAGGTCAAATTGTCCGTAACAGGACAGTTTGGTTCTCATAATTAAAATTATTGTTAGACATAGAAGATGATAGAAATTGTTGTAACGTTTTATATGAAAGATGTAGAGGAATGAGTTAGCTAAGATTTGACACTAGTATTACCTCAATTGGAGTCGTATAACTCTAGATATGGGCAAAATACCATCAAGAGGTCAAATTGTCCATAACAGGACAGTTTGGTTCTCATAATTAAAATTATTGTTAGACATAGAAGATGATAGAAATTACTGTAACGTTTTATATGAAAGATGTAGAGGAATGAGTTAGCTAACATTTGACACTAGTATTGCCTCAATTGGAGTTGTATAACTCTAGATATGGGCAAAATACCATTAAGAGGTCAAATTGTCTGTAACAGGGCAGTTTTGGTTCTCAGAATTAAAACTATTGTTAGACATAGAAGATGATAGAAATTGCTACAACATTTTATAAACAAGTTGTAGAGAAATGAGTTGGCTAACATTAGGACCTAGTCTTGCCTCAATTGGAATTATAGAACTTCATATAAAGGCAAACTACTATTTAGTGGACAAGCTGTTTGTAACATGACAGATTTCATTACTTGACTTCTAACTAATTTTAGAATAGCTGAACAATAGAATTTTGGGCAACCTTATATAAGAAATTTGTACTTAAGGATGTTAAATTTCACTAGGATTTGGCCCCATATGAATCGAAGCTCTAGAATTCCATTTAGAGACTACAAATTTTGCAAATTATAGATAAGACAAATTTACATGTGTGTAGAAGACGAGTGATTTTGGGCACACTGATGATTCATGTTGAAATTAATTCTTCCGAATCATGGGAGATGTATATGTCAACATTCAAAACAAACATATAAAAAGGTCTAGATGGAAATAGATGCTGAAATTTTATTGACGCAAACCCAAGTCATAGATACTGAAAGCTCGTTGATGCAAAACTAAGTCATGTGAACACTTGAACGTGATATACTAACTCCAAATAAATACACTTGATATGTATATGTACATTACGATGAGGAAATGAATTATAAAGGTAGCTTCTACTAATGGCGTCCACATTGGGACACCTGGAAATGATCGATAAGCCTTGATTCACAAAGGGTATCCATATTTGGATGACCTGCAAAATTTGATAAGTATAATTGCCTAAGAATATCTAGGTTGGACTATACAAGGTTGAAGATCTAATAAAACCAATTAAACAAAGTTACTAGGTTCATGGAAGAAGATAAGAGAAATAAATTAAGAATATAACAATATGGATTGTTACACTTAAGTACATAAAACTACTAGATTTTGTTTATTCTTGTTATTCTTTATCATTTGCTTTCTTTTTAGCTTTTGTTCATTCTCTCTAAGCCCTCTTCCTATAAAGAGGCAATTCTTAATCCTCTTTGGCAACAAGCTATGGATGAGGAACTTTCTGCTTTACATAAGACAGATACTTGAGATTTGGTTCCTCTACCTCCGAGTAAAAGTGTTGTTGGTTATCGTTGGGTGTATCAGATCAAGGCTAATTCTGATGGGTTTATTAAGCAATAAAAAGCTAGGTTGATTAGAAAAGGATACTCTTAATAGTATGGTATGGATTTTGAGGAGACATTTTCCCCTATTGCAAAAATGACTATTATTCATACTCTTATTGTTGTTGCTTCAGTTCGTCAATGGCATATCTCACAACTTGATGTTAAAAATGCCTTCTTGAATTGATATCTTCAAGAATAAATTTATATGGCGCCTCCTCCTAGTGTTTCACATGACTCTGAGTATGTTTGTAAGCTCAAGAAAGTGTTATATGGTCTCAAACAAGCACCTTGGCTTGAGAAATTTTCTATTATGATCTCATCTCTTTGATTTGTTTCTGGTAGTCATGATTCTGCTCTTTTTATTAAGTGCACTGATGTCGCTCATATATTCTATCTTTAATGTTGATGACATAATTATTATTGGTGATGACATTGATTGTATTTCAGTTTTGAAGACAGAGCTGGCTAGACAATTTAAAATGAAGGATTCGGGTTCTCTTCAGTATTTCCTGGGTATTGAGATAGCTTACTCACCTAGAGGTTACCTTCTTTCTCAATTGAAATATGTTGCAGATATTTATGAGCATGCTAGACTTACTAATAACAAGACTATAAACACTCATATTGAAGTTAAAGCAAGGTACTCTTCTTCTTATGGTTTACCTTTGGTAGATCCTACTTTATACCATATTATTGTTGGGAGCTTGATATATCTCATCATTACTCATCTAGATATTGCATATGTTATTCATGTTGTCAATCAGTTTGTTGTTTCTCCTACTATTGTTCACTAGGTATTTTGCATATGTTATTCTTTGTATTTTGCAATATCTTCGATGTATAGTTTTTCAGAGTCTTTTACTTTTATCCACCTTTTCCTTAGAGTTGCGTGCATACTATAATGTTGATCATGGTAGTGATCCCACATATCGCAAGTCTATTACAAGGTTTTTTTATCTTTTTAGGTGATTCTCTTATTTCTTGAAAGAGCAAGAAATAATCTATTATTTCTCAATCATCAACCAAAGAAGGATATCATGCCATGACATTTACTATCAAAGAGATTGTTTGGTTATGTTGGTTACTTGTTAACATAGGAGTTTCCTTTTCTCATCCTACTCCTATATATTATGACAACCAGAATTCTATTTAGATTGCTCACAACTCGATTTTTCATGAGCAAACTAAGCACACTGAGAATGATTGTCATCTTACTCGTCATCATCTCAAGCATGGCACCATTACTTTGCCTTTTGTTTCTTTTTCCTTGCAGATTATAGATTTCTTTACCAAGATGCATTTCATTTCTCATTTTCGTTTTTTAGTTGGCAAACTCTCGATGCTTGTAGCTGTCGCATCGTGAATTTAAAAGGAGATGTTAAATAATATTTATATAGTCTTATTTATTAAGGGTAGAATAATATTTTTAATTTAATATATATATATATATATAATTTCTTTGTATTTAGGTTAACTCTAAGCACTCATAATAAACTGATTATTGAGAATTCTAGTCTCCTTTTTCTGTTTGATCTGAATTATTTTTAACAATAATATTTATTTAACATATACATGGTGCATAGAACAAACTACAAGCTCTATTTCTTAAAGATTGCCCTAATACATATTATGTGCATTGCTTTGCCCAATCATCTAACTCCATCAATAAATGGGAAGAGATGCAAGGCTATTTTTTAAGAGCCTTTTTATAAAATAGAACTAGAAATAACACTAACTAGCTTGGCTAGGATAGTCTAAAATCTAGAGGAGTGCATAAAAGCTATGGCCTTTATTTTAAGAATTTGTAAACAAAGTGTTATATAGTCACAACAAAGCAAGAATGTATTAAATCAATTTTGAAAGTGACACATTGGAACTTAAAAAAAATTAAATAAGTATTTAGATATTTATATTATTTTAGATGATGTTACTCGAGATGAAAATATTTTTGGAAAATAAACAAACAAAAAAAAAACTATTCAGAGAAATATACCTAGTGAACTATTTAAACGAAGTGTGATCGCGTATCCAGTTACTGATCTTGGTTCTGAACAGAAGTTTGAAAAAGTAAAACAACAACAACTTATATTGTTCATAGAACTCAAAAAGAAAAAATCGTTCAAAATTATTGCATTAAGAAAGCTAAACAAGGCTAGTAAAAGCTAGCCTTCTAGGAAAGAAGCAAAAATGATTAAGTGAGTAGAGAGAATATATAAGGAGAAAGGAAACTCCCAAGAAACCACACAATTCTAAGAAATACTATAAGTGACAAGATTTAAGGATACTTACTGTTACCTTGAATTAAAAAATCAGATCTATAAGGTATTGTAAACTAATTAGATTGAAAAAAAACAGGTGGCTTACAACAGAACACGCTTACAAGATGCACTGGATAGCTAGATCTCCACTCTATAAATAGGCCTGGTTCGTTCTACTTCAAACCACTCTTCCCTAGCTACGCACTTCTTCTTTCTATATTTATTGTTTCTGTTTCCTTCTTTCATTTCATTTGTCAATGGAAAGTGGGCTTAAGGCATTGTGGGTGCTGTCTGCGGTGTTGCTGGTGTCAAACTGGCAACACTGGACTTATGGAAAACGCGTACCTCAAGTTCCTTGCTACTTTGTCTTCGGAGATTCTCTCTTTGATAACGGAAACAATAACTACCTTGACAAATCAGCTAAAGTTAATTACCTTCCTTATGGGATAGACTTTGATACTGGGGCTTCAGGAAGGTGCAGCAATGGTCTCAACATAGCTGACACCATTGGTCTGCAGTTTTCTCTCCTCTCTTATAATACAAAATATAGTGTTTTAGTTTTCTTTAACATATAAAATAAATATGTTCTCACTAGATAGTTGTGATCGTTTTATTAAATTACAATTAGAAATCTTGCCAAGTCTGGTACTAATGTTTTTGTTGCTGAAATTTACATAATTTATTAGAAGAAGGATGATTAGGTTTGTTCTTTTGTTTCTTGTATACCTAGAAACATAAATTTACAACGGTCTTAACATAACCGAGTTTAGTAATTTTAATTATTATTCTTTTGTTTCAGCTGAACAATTAGGTTTCGACAGGTACATTTCGGACTTTGGTATCGGAAGTTGCACCAATTTCCTAGATGGTGTAAATTATGGATGGAATGGAGCTGGCATCCTTGATTTAACTGGCTATCTTACGGTGATTGCTGATCATATGCCTCTCATAACTAAAACCTTATACTATTCGGTACTATGAATCCTTACTATAAGATATTTAAAAAATAACTTTGTATTGTGATTCTAATTGATTTAGAGCTTATTTGGTGTTGTGATAATGGTTGCTTTTTAAAGTATTTTTCACTTAAAAATTCTTCAAAATAATTTTTTAAAAATTTACCACGTCTTACCAAATTAACACGTGGGAATTATTTTTCCATGAGAACTGTTTTTTTTTTATATAATTCATCTAAATTTAAAGAAAATAACTACTGGTCCATAAAAAAAAAAAAAAAAAAATTAGGTATAAAACCTCCTTTATGATCATTCACATTCATGTTCTCTGTTTTTTTATATAACTAAAATAGTTAGAAAATCATTTTAGAAATTAAGCTCTCTAAAAAAATATCTTCTCTAAAGTAAGAGTCCTTAATGTATTTTGTTTTAAATAAATTACTTTTAATCATTTTTAAAATTCATTTTGTAATTAATTATTTTATTATAATAAAATTTATAAAAAGGTATACATTTAAAGGAATATTGAAAATTAACTATTTTATTTAGTAAAAAACTTTTAAAAATTAATTCATCACTAGTTGAATGTGGATCAAATATGCATTAAATTAAAGAACTTAATGCATGCTCAAATACATTTTTTTTTCTTTGAAGTTGTCATAGGTTTTTTTTCTTCATTTCTTCTTCATTTCATCATTTCTATCTAAAAATGGTGTTGCAAAATACATATTCACTAACTATCAAACTATAATCATTTTAATTAGGAGTGATCATTTTCTGTTTGGTTTAGTTTTTATAAAAAAAATAACCAAACCGGAAAAAAAAATTTAAAAAAAACAAAACCGAACTGAAACCAATTTAAACCGACCTGTTTGGCTCGGTTTTTTGGTTTGGCTCTGTTTTTTTTGTTTCGCTCGGTTTTAGCTTGGTTTTTTTCTGGTTTTTTTTTGTTTGGATTAGGTTTAGTTCGGTTTTTTCGGTTTCAGACTTATAAAACCAAACTGGTCGGTTTTTTCAAAATTTTAATTGGTTTTTTTTCACGATTCGGTTTTCTCGGTTTAATCAGTTTTTCGGTTTTTTTGCTCCCCCTAATTTTAACCCATACCTTTGAGACAGGGCTTAATGAAAATTGTACTTAGGGCACAAAAACTTCAATGCTTGAAGTCTTTATTACACAACAGATTATATATAGGGCAAACATTTATGAACCCTTCACAAACTCTGTATTAATGATCGTATGCTTTGGCAACGCTAACTATTCATATGATTCTTTTGTGTATGTGAAGGGAGAACTATTCACGATGAATGCTCAGTTATTTAATCACAATATCACGGTTTCACGAATTTCCAAAATCTTGGGAAGCGAGGAAGTTGCTAGGAAGTACTTGAGCCAATGCATCTATGTGTCTGATATGGGCCATAACGACTACCTCAACAATTATTTCTTGGACGACTACAATAGCAGCCAGTTATATACTCCTGAAGAATTTGCTCAACTTCTCATTGAAACTTATGAAACTCAGCTGGAGGTTAGTCCTACTTAATGTCTCTTGTAAAACAACAATTAATGTTTGACGCGATTGGAAAATAACAAAGACTTATTCGGGTAGGATGTATGCCGTCCAACATACAAAAAAATCCCAGTGAACTAGATGCATCTTCATGTGCATACAAGCTCAATGATGATGTTCAAATTTTCAACGACAAGCTTCAAGAACTGCTCAGAAAACTTAATAAACTCTTACGACATTGATTCTGATAATCAGACAAATACAGGTACGAATCCCTCCCTTGCTCTCTTTATCTCACGGTTGAAGACGACTTTTTTTGTGAGACCCAAAATTATTTTTTTCTTGCTTGCAGGTTTTTACACATACCCGTCAGAGCTGTTGCGACGTAGAACCTGGTACAGTCCCATGTAAATCTCTCTCCTTCCCATGTAGCAACAGGAGTGACTATGTGTACTGGGATGGAGCCCATTTTACTGAAGCTAAAAGCTTGGGCCTTTGGAAAAAGAGCATATAAACGTCAGTCACCAAAGGACGCCTATCCATATGATATCAGCGAACTAGTTAAGCTTACGATATCAACCATGCCCAGCTCTGATGGAGAAGACGATTGTCTAACAAGCAGTCAGAGAATAAGATATTGTGACTGTAAGAACAATAGAAAGACATATATACTGGTCTTTTCATAGCCTTGCACAATATAATTCCAGTAAAATTTGCATTTACGCATTCCGAAAGTTGTTATGATTTTAATTAATGAATTCATAATGATGCCTGCTAGAAGGGAATTCGCCTCAAGAAGACAATAACAATTACTTAATTCCTTAATCATGTGGATATCATACATAAAATCCATTCATAGAGAGATTTATTCTTAACGCATGGAAGTCTATTAGGAGATACACTTGCCATTGAAATCAAAAGAAGGATACATATGTACCTACATAAACCAAAAGAACTCTACTTTTATATTTGTATCTGTGAAGTCCCATATGTGAACATGATAAGCTTATCTTTCTTTGACTCACTTCGGCTTTTCCCCTTTTTTCCTTTGTATTGAACGCCTTATATTATTTTTTCGAATTATGATTTTGGTACTGTGTTCGTAGTGTAGCAAGACGTGGTAGCTCAGATATAAGGATACTATACAGGTTAGGAGAAACTTAAAAAGTGTTGGCCATCATGCTGTGCAAATGACAGTTGGTTCAGCAGTAGCAATGTTATCGATGAATTCTTAAAGTTTTTTTTTTTGTTTTTTTACATAACTCTTTTTTTTTTAGTCTTCCGATTAATGTAAAAGAAAAAATGCCATGCTAGCCTGACCTTCTGAGCCAAGAAATACTTTTTTTTTTTAATTTAAAAAAATTGCTTTAAATTATTAATTACAATGATATTTAAAAAATTCTGATTATGCCATATTTTTTTAAAATAAAATGATAGCTTTTTATAGTTATATTTGTAATAACTTGGTTAATAATTATATATGAGTGTAATATGCACAATACTGTAAAATAAATTGTATATGAATATTCAATGAAGACATGAGTTTTTTATATTTATTTTTTGTTTGAAACTTGCTCTTTAGATTAGAATAAGTTGTTATTTTAAAAAATATGCTCCTAAAACGACATGTTTTGTGAGAAAAAAAAAAATAAGGAAATGAAAGTTTTTCCCCAATAAATAAATTTTTCCCTTCTTAAAGTATTGAGATTGTTATGAATATTTATTTTAATTACTTTGACTTTTTATTAAAAAATAATGCCGTTAATAAAAGATCTTTTTCATAAAAAATGATTATAAATAAGGAATGGGGACTTCAATTTAAAAAGTATATTTTCTTCTTCAAAATCTAAATACCTTAAAAAACATACTTTTTAATTACGTATAATTAAATAAAAATTAGTTTTGGAATTTATATTGTGAAATAACTACTTTCAATCATGATCAGAGTAACGTATTCAAATCAAGCTGAATTGGTTGCAAATAGAAAAGCTCTTGGTGTTTTAATTTGGTTCTTGACTCTAGAAATTCAAAATTAGGTGGTCAAACCACACCTTAATTAATGAATAATTACATTGGTTTATGAAGTGTTAGATATTGTTTAATGATCTCACAAATCTAAACTTCTACTCGAGAAAAGTTGAGGCTTGTGAAATAAAAGGGGAGTGGACGTCTATGCGAATTAAAAAATGCCTGTCTTTCAAATATTAATTAGAGTGATATCCTTTCATGTTTTTCAGTCATGCTATGCTATGTTTATTAAACTTAAACTATTAAGACTAAATTCAATAAATATACTTTATTATATAATAAAAATGACAAGAACTTAATTAATTTTTTTCTTTTATTTAAGCTAAATTATTCATGATAAAATTTTAATTAAATTGATATCATATATGGTTGAAAAATATGATATTAATTATATTATCTTTATGAACAATGATGTTTAAAAATGTGTTATTTTATATATAAAAAAATTGATGTTATATTAATTCATTATTTTTTATTTAATTTGGATGATAATTGTCTAATTGTTTTCATTTTCTGGAATGTTTTTCATACCAATGATGTCGGGCCTGTTTTTTTATGTATTTCAAAAGTGTTTTTGAAAAAAATTTAAAATATTTTTATTTTTTTATTAAATTTAAATTAATATATTTTAAAAAACAACAATAACAACACTAATAAACAAGCTTGAATTCGAGCACACAAGTGCTTTCCTTCGAACGGCTTTTACACCTCATCCACATGCCTGCAAGTCCGCAGTAATTATGGTAGCTGAAGAATTAAAGCGAATTGCTTCATTATGCCCAAGAATCCAAAATAATTCAATCATATACTATTTTCTTACTGCCAATAGTCCTTTCGGTTCAGCCTTATAGTATATTCAATTATCAAATTAAATTGATCGTCCTTGAAATAATACGATCAGTCCTTTCATATATGATAAGTATTTACAATATTCACATAATTATTTACAATTCACAGCACTAGTCATTTTAAAAAATATATATAATAATTTTATTAATATTTTATACAAAGTAAATTATTATTTGTCATAACCCATTTATGGATCCCCACGCAAAAATATAATAATAATAATAAATAAATGGACAATGAAGAGTGGATGTCAAAACGTTCAAGAAAATGGTCACAAATTGGTTCAGGATGTTTACAAATACAAAGATTGAAATTTGATAGCATATATTGGACTGGTGGAATCCCCGACTAACAAAGAAAATTCAACTTAAGAAAGAAAAAATTAAAATTAGATGTTCATGGACTCAATTATATTTTATTGAAGGTTTAATTGAATTTATGGAGGGTTTGTTTGCAAAAAAAATTGATTTTGAAGTCAATTTGGGCTTTAATTGGAAGAAATTAAAGTTTTGGCTTCAAATTATAATTTTTGAGAGTTAATTTGGTCAAATCAGGGGTTTAATTGCATAAATACTGAAGCTTAATGGCCAATTAGGGACTTAATTGAACAAATCTGAAATCAAGGACCAAATTGGAAAAGACGCGTAAATAGAGTGGCTGTAATTAAACCGAATTAGGGGCCAAATTGAAAAAATTAGAAGTTTATTGATCAATTGAGGGTCAAATTGCATAAATTCAAGACCAAAGACCGAAGTGAAAAGCGCAGCCAACTTCAGGGCCATTGTGTGATTTTTGGCAGGGATGCAATTGCATTGATTTTTAAATCAAAATTGTAATTTAAGACTTGATTGAACAAATTACAAATTGAAGACTGATTTGGACTTTGACATAAGTTTGACGTCGCTTTTATTTTAATGAAATGGCACGTTTTGGCTAAAAATATTGATGATAAAATTTTAATTAAATTGATCTCGTGGTTCAAAAATATGATATTCATTATATATTATCTTTATGAACAATGATGTTTAAAAATGTGTTATTTTATATATTAAAAATTAATGTTATATTAATTCATTATTTTTTATTTAATTTGGATGATAATTGCCTAATTTTTTTCATTTTCTGGAACGTTTTTCATACCAATGATGAGACTGTTTGTTTCTGCGTTTCAATAGTGCTTTTGAAAAAATTTGAAAAATTTTTTATTTTTTTATTAATTTTAAATTAATATGTTTTTAGTGTTTTCAAATCATTTTAATGTGCTAATATTAAAAATAATTTTTAAAAACTAAAAAAAAACATTATTAACAGATATTTTAAAATAAAAAATTATTTAAAAAATAATAACAACTACACTATTACACAAGTTAAAAATTGAGCACACAAGGCGCTTTTCTTCGAATGGCTCTTAGCCTCTTACACCTCAACCACATGCCTGCAAGTCCGCAGTAATTATGGTAGCTGAAGAATTAAAAGCGAATTGCTTCATTATGTACAAGAACCCAAAATAATTCAATCATATACTATTTTCTTACTGCCAACAGTCCTTTCGGTTCAGCCTTATAGTATATTCAATTATCAAATTAAATTGATCGTCCTTGAAATAATACGATCAGTCCTTTCGTATATGATAAGTATTTACAATATTCACATAATTATTTACAATTAACAGCACTAATCATTTTAAAAAATATATATAATAATTTTATTAATATTAAGTTTATACAAAATAAATTACTATTCTTACATCAATTCAATAAAAAATATAAAAAACATAATTTATTGTTACAAGAGAATAGTACTTATAAGTTATAACAAAATATTTAATATTATGGATAAAACATGATCTTCCCGACAAAATCTAGTCTTTTCATGGATGATAAATAAAGTTCTCTAAATTTTCTTATCAGATTTTTCTATGACAAGATTTTTCTTTCAAATCACACAAAAATGAGTCTCTCATTACCATAAATTAATGCAGAAACAAATCATTTTACTGGATCTCATTGTTGAAAGATTTAACAATCAACAGATAAGAGTTTATCTATTTTGAATAACAAAACTCAATTTCTAAATCCTTATTTAAATGACATAATCTCCTAGATTTGGAGTCAAAGAGCTAGTTCAGTATCACAAAATAATTTTCTTTTCCAAGTTTTTTTCCCAATAAAAAATAAAAAGTTTCACTAATCAATAGAGACCTCATCTACTTCAGAAAAGCCACCCATCTTCTACATCATACCCCTCGGTAAAATTACTGGCATATGAAAACTCATAGTAGTTATTAAAGAGGATGCAAAATGTTATGGTTGTTCTTATTATAAAAACACACACTCGTCTTTGTACATACTCAGTATCTTTATACAACCCAGGAGCATAAGTTTAGGCAATCAAATAAATATATATAACGGAAAGAAAACTGATCATAAAATTATGGAATACACAAGATCTGGTATTGACGTAAATGGTGATACCTAGACTGGATGTGGCACTGCTGTGATTGTTGTGATTGCTGTGATTTCCTTAGTTTCCTTAATACACCCCCGCAAGAACGGGCTACCATCAGTTAGGCCGATCTTGTCTCGTAGAAATTCTGTCCGTCGTCTAGAAAGCAGCTTGGTGAATAAATCAGCAAGCTGGTCATTAGTGTGGACATGGTGAACATGAAGAAGCTTTTTCTCAACCAAATCTCGCACAAAGTGAAGTCTATTTGAATGTGCTTCATTCTTGAGTGCTGAATAGGATTAAAGCTTAACTGAGTGGCTCCCAAATTATCACAAAAAAGTATAGGTGAGTGTAGTAAGGAAAACTTCATTTCGTGAAGTAGGGAGAGCAGCCACATGGACTCGGCTACAGCAGTGGCTAAAGCCCTATATTCAGCTTCAATGGATGATCGAGCAATGGCACGTTGCTTTTTCGAGCTCCATGAGATAGGTGTTGGACCAAGAAAAATAATATAAGCTTAAGTTGATTTTCTATCATCCAAGCTACCAGCCCAATTAGCATCCGAGAAACGTGTCAAGGCTGGGTTTGAAGTGTTTCTGATATTTATGCCATGAAAGATAGTGTTCTTTAGATAACACAGTAGTCGTTTAGTGGTGGTCTAGTGAATTTGTGTTGGACGATGCATAAATTGTGAGAGTTTATTGACTGCAAAACTAATATCAGGATAAGTTAAGCTGAGGTATTGCAATGCACCAATCACTTATCAATATTCTATGGGATCAATTGTTGAGGAACCATCTACCAGCTTTAAAGGAACCGAGACAGAGAGGGGAGTTGTGACATCCTTAGCTCCATCCATACTGGTTTTAGTAAGCAAGTCTCGAACATACTAATGCTGATTTAGAAACAAGCCATCTGCAGTAAGGATGACTTCAATGCCAAGGAAAAAATGTAAGGGCCCCAAGTCCTTGATGGAGAATTTCTGTCCAAACTGTGCAATAATGCCTGCAACAAATGGTGTGTTGTTTCTAGTGAGGATCAGATCATCAACATAAACTAGACAATATGTAAGTATTAAACCATTAGAAAACACAAAGAGAAGAGAGTCAGATTTAGCATTGATGAAACCAAATTCTGAGAGTGCCATTTTGAGAGCAGAATACCAAGCACAAGGTGCTTGTTTTAGCCCGTATATTGCGTTTGTAAGACAACAAACATGATGTGGATTTTCTACACTCTTGAAACCAGGTGGTTGCTGCTTATAGACTTTTTCAGTTAAATGCCCATAAAGAAAGACATTATTTACATCTAATTGCATGAGAGACCAACCTTGCATAATGGCAATGGTTAAGACAGTATGAATGGTCAATGGTTTTACAACTAGACTGAATGTCTCTTTGTAATCCAGTCCTAGTCTTTTATTGAACCTTTTGGCTACTAGTCTGGCCTTAAATCGATCAACTGAACCACCTGCATGCCTTTTAATCTGGAACACCTATTTATAGCGAACAATATTACAATTAAAGGGAGGGGGAATGAGGTGCCATGTATTAACACAATTAATTCAGAGGATATGACAATGCGCTAGTTGGAATCAATAAATGCTTTAGAGGCACTCGTAGGTTCCGAGGAGGGTGGAAGAGGGTGTTTAGTGACTACAAAGGATTTTTTTTGTTTATAAATATCATTCATGGAACGAGTGGTTATTCTGTTGGTGTGCACGTCAGTGTGCTCAGAAATAGCAGGGGCATACACTTCTAATGGACGAATTTGGATGGAAAGTAAAGTGGGAGAGTAGGGAGTACTTATATGAGGAGGAAGAGATGTAGGGGGTGATCCATTTGTAGACGATGGTGAGGTAGCAGCACCCAATTCTAGAGATTTTGTTGGATGAGGAGAAGGCAGGGAACTTTCGGCAAGGAGATTTGAACAAAAAAGTCTTTAATTGTTGATGAAGGTGAGATGAGCATGGAGTTGGTGGAGGATGATGTCTGAAAATGGAAAGTCCCTTCATGGAAGATGACATGTCGGGAGTGAAACAACTTTCGTGTTTTGGGCTCAAGACAAATATAAGAATTTTGAGACAATGAGTAACCCATAAATATGCATGGTGTGGCCTTGGGTTCCAGCTTGTGTTGATTATACGGATAACATAGACAGCTGAATTATTTGAGTTTGAGATAGTTTGGAAGTTGTTTGAACAATTTTTCAAATGGAGATTTATTATTTAAAGTGGAGGTGGGCATTCAATTTATAAGGTAGGCCACAGCTTGAAAAGCGTATGGCTAATATGAAAGGGGCATGTGAGCATCTATGGGTAAGGTGAGACCAGTCTCAACAATGTGTCGATGATGTCTTTCAAACATACCATTTTGTCATGGGGTATGGGGAGCGGTCGTATAATGACTAATTTCATGAACTGAAAGATAGGATTTGAGACTGATATATTCTCCACCGTTGTCGGAATAAAGACTCTTGATTTTGGTGTTAAATTTATTTTCCACAAGATTTCTGAATTGTGGAAAAATTATTTGAACTGTTGATTTATGAGTCATAGGATAGAGCCAAGTGTATTTGGTATAGTGGTCAACAAAAATAAGATAATATTTAGAACCATCAATACCAACTGCATGTGATGGACCCGAAACATCTCTATAAATCAAATCCAATGGAGCAATGCTAATGAGACCATAATTATTAAAATTCTGACGATGTGCTTTATTTTGAGAACATGAAGAACAAAGAGATAAGGATTCATTCTTATTTGTGGGTAAATAAAAAGTGTGAATTAAATGATGAACCAATTTTGACGATGGATGACCAAGTCTTTTGTGTCATCCATTAGTGATGGTATGTTCGTGGACATAGGCAACAACATTTTTTAGAGGTAGTTATTCTGGAAATGGGTACACACCATCTTCACAATCGCCTTTGAGTAGTGTCACCCCCGTGATTTGATCCTTCACTAGAAAATAAGTAGGATGAAATTTAAGATAAACAGTATTATGTTTGGTGAAATGATGAACATAAATAAGATTTTTTAAAATTGTAGGAACATAAAGAGTATTACGTAATTGAAAGACATGTTTAGACGATGCAAGAGATAATGAACCAATATGAGATACAGGCAAACCTCATCCATCACCAATAACCACCTCATCAGTACCATCATATTCAGAATTAATCGTCAATTTAGAGAGATCAATGGTCATATTATGAGATGTTGTTGAGTCAACCAGCCACTTTTGTTTCTTCTCTTGAGAAGATACTACATAGTTTGTAGTGAATTCAGCAGAAAGCATTTTTAGGCAATTTTTTGCTGGATGACCCACTTAATCACACCACTGGCACTTAGGCTTAAATTTCCTATAGCCTGAAGGTGAGGGCCAATTTTTGTTATGCCCATTTAAGCTGCAGGTCTTCTGAAAGAAAAGCTTATTGCTTGGTTTATACTGCCCAATTCCTTTCGATGAAAGTAATTTGTAGTGGGAATAAAGGTTGCTGGCGATTGATTTTGCAATCGTTGAAGATAATTTTCATGACCTACAAAAAGATTATGCAGATCTTTAAATTTCAGAGAAGTCTCACTAGTGCGAATAGGTGCTGCAATTTCTCTGAATTCGGGACCCAATCCATTAAGAATGTAAAGGTTAAATCATCATCTGAAACTGGATGATGGATGATTGCAAGTTTGTCAACAAGCATTTTAATTGCTTGAAGGAACTTAGTAACTGTGTGATTTCCATGAGTGCTCAAGGTTAAATCTTCCTTGAGCTGCATCATTCGTGTTCTTGATTTTCCAGTATAGAGACGGGTAAGTGTTGCCAAGCTTTATGAGATGTTTTGTATAAAGTAAGGAGTGGGGTGATAGTAGTAGAGGTGGAGGCAAGAATGGCATGGAGGATGAGTTTGTCTTGGTGAAGCTAGTGGGAGCTCATGGCTGTGGAGGCAGCAAAGTTGGTTTTATCAACAGCTGGAAATACTTTTGCACTAGTGACAAAGTCAATGAGATCATAACCAATGAGTAATGAGTAATGCCTTAAATTGAGCTCTCCACTGAGGAAAGGTGGAAGGGGTGAGTTTTTCATTAATGGTGGTGGCGGTATTGAGGGTGATGATGGGTGAATCAATGGTAGATGTAGAGATGGCAGCCATGTTGCAGAAGTTAAAAAAAAAATACTTGTTAGAGATCACAACTCTGATACCATAAAGAGGATGCAAAATGTTATGGTTGTTCTTATTATAAAAACACTCACTTGTCTTTATACATACTTTGTATCTTTATACAACCTAAGAGCATAAGTTTAGGAAATCAAAGATATGTAATGGAAAAAAAATGATCCTAAAATTATGGAATACACAAGATCTGATATTGGCATAAATGGTGACAGCTAGATTGGAGGTGTCACTGCTGTGATTGCTATGATCTCTTTAGTTTACTTAATAGTTATTGCCATCACACATGAAATCAATGGCAATACTAGTAAGTTATTTGTCTTTAGATCTACATCATTTGAAAAAAATAAAAATAATATCACTTTTGTAATTAGGTTTTAAACATGTTATTGACATCTAAACTAATTCGTTTTCAAAAAATTACTTTCATGTTTCTATAAATTTCTTGTGTCAATTATTTAAGATAAAAAAAAAAGTTAAGCATTTAATTTCAAATTTTATTTATTTAGTATTATTGGCATACTATTTAAAAAAATGATATGATTTTAGAGGTGCATTTAATAGAAAATTGAAACATTTATGAGACTAATTTAAATTAAGATAATTTTTTAATTTTTATAGAATTAGTAACCTTTTTCTTAAAAAAGAAGGGTTAAAAAGATGCATTAAATAGTGATAGCAACAATTGAAAAATATGTGGGGTACAATCAGTAGCGGAGACAGGAGGGCTGGCACGAGTCTTGACCCTTGCAAGGAAATGTTTTTTTTAGCCCCTTCTTTAACAATGTTTATAGTTTTAGTAGTAAAACAACTGAAATATTGGCCCTTCTCGAATAATTCATCTAATTTGACCCTTTTTAATTTTATTTTCCTATTTCGCCCCTGGGTACAATAATGATTAATTATTTAATTTCTTTTTTTATTAATTACACCTCTCTCAACAACTATCTCAAGACATGAGAACTCTAAAAAGAGAAAACCGGAGTTCGACCACCATGCTATATTTATGAAAAATTTATTCTTATGTGGCATTCTACGCATGTATGGTGTTTACATAAAGGCCTCGACGACGTATAAGTGATTGATAAACACCACTTATAATTATGCCTATACAGCTAATGAATAAAGTTTCTCTTAAAAATAATAATAAAAATATCAAATTCCATGCCCTTTTTCCTTTGTATTGATCGCTTTATATTTTATATTTTTAATGTTTTCGAATTATGATTTTTGTTATGATCTTACAAGATATTGTGAAAATTAAGGTTTGAGAAAAGCTGAACCGCAAAATGCTGCACGTGCCCTTTTATTTAGATCCAGTTTAAAAACACAATATAAATCATATTCATTAAAATTTTTAATATTTTTTTATTTAAAATAATTTTTTTATATTTTTAGATTATTTTGATATATTAATATTAAAAATAATTTTTTTAAAATAAAAATATATATTTTAATATATTTCTAAAAATATATATTTTAATTTATTATTATTATTACAATTTCAAACATATGGGAGTTTATGCTCAGGTAAAAGACATTAACGTTGCATGTGCCCTCCTATTTAGATTGATAAAAAACAAGTGGCTTACAACATAAGCACGCTTACAAGATGATACAATTCAGGTAAGGTTAAATTTAGATTATGATTTAAAATGTGCAACTATCTAATTTTACAGCAATAGTCATAATTCACAATTCGACCATTGATCGGGTTGAAATTTTACGTAGGGTCTCCTGACATGTTTTTCTACCTTAGATTAAAATTTTAGGTCTATCGGAGTTCGGTAAGGCATTGCAATAGGGGTCAATAGAGGTTGTACGAATTTTGTTATTTACTTCCTTTTAACTTATGGATTTTTTATTTAGCTAGAATTCTTTTCTTAAAAGGATGTGACAGTTTATTTTGGGAATATCCTAATTCTATAAGGATATTTAATGGACTGCAATATAATTTTCCAAGAGTGGTAAAGATTCATTAATGTTTCAAAATCATTTTCTTACAAGGATTCCTTATTTATCCTAGCTACAAAAAGAAAAGGAGACTTCAGAATTAATTCTACCTTCAGATCAAATTTCCTAGTTTATTGAGGACTTTTAAAGGGTGACAAATCTGATTTTAGCATATTTAAGATGATAATTTTCGGATTTTATTTGTTTTTTTTTTAATATTTTCTTCTTAGTCTTTGGGTTATTATTACTTATTTGGGTCAATTGTAAGTGGGCTTCATATAAGTCCACCTAAGGGCGGTCCATTAGGGTTTATTTAAGTCTAGAATTAGTATAAATAAAAGCATAACTAGATATGTAAGTTAGACAATTCAGATTAATAAAACTTCATGTTTGCCGCACTTTGTGTGTGTGGGTGTTGGTGAAATAATTCCCCTTTCATAGTTCTCTAAAGAACTAAAAAAACGACTTATTGAAGAAGAACTGTCTTCGTGGCATCATCTTTATACTTCTCGTTTGCGAATCAATATTCATTGGATGGGGGTTTTTGTTTCCAATAGTGCTGGTGTCTAAGTACAAGTTATTTTTGTGTCACACTCCTATCAAACCAGATTTACTTGGCTTTCAGAGAATTGATGTCTTTGCGAGTGGGTTGTATGACCACGTGATCACAAGGTTCGCATCACAAGATGCACTAGATAGCTAGATCTCCACTCTATAAATATATAGGCCTGGTTCGTTCTAATTCAAACCACTCTTCCCTAGCTACGCACTTCTTCTCTCTATATTTATTGTTTCTGTTTCCTTCTTTCATTTCATTTGTCAATGGAAAGTGGGCTTAAGGCATTGTGGGTGCTGTCTGCGGTGTTGCTGGTGTCAAACTGGCAACACTGGACTTATGGAAAGGCCGTACCTCAAGTTCCTTGCTACTTTGTCTTTGGAGATTCTCTCTTTGATAACGGAAACAACAACTACCTTGACAAATCAGCTAAAGTTAATTACCTTCCTTATGGGATAGACTTTGATACTGGGGCTACAGGAAGGTGCAGCAATGGTCTCAACATAGCTGACACCATCGGTCTGCAGTTTTCTCTCCTCTCTTATAATACAAAATATAGTGTGTTAGTTTTCTTTAATGGAAAATAAAAATGTTCTCACTAGATAGTTGTGACCGTTATATTAAATTACAATTAGAAATCTTGCCAATTCTGGTACTACTGTTTTTGTTGCTGAAAGATGACTTGCCTTAACCGATGTTAATATTATTATAATTTTTTTTTGTTTCAGCTGAACAATTAGGTTTCGACAGTTACATTACGGACTTTGGTGTCGGAGGTTGCACTAATTTTCTAGATGGTGTAAATTATGGATCTAATGGAGCTGGCATCCTTGATTCTACTGGCTCTCTTGCGGTGATTACTGATCATATGCCTCTCATAACTAAAACCTTGTATTATTCCGTATGAATTTTGCGTAATCTTGTATGCTTTGGCAACGCTAACTATTCATATGTTTCTTTTGTGTATGTGAAGGGAGAACTATTTACGATGAATGCTCAGTTATTTAATCACAACATCACGGTTTCACGAATTTCCAAAATCTTGGGAAGCGAGGAAGTTGCTAGGAAGTACTTGAGCCAATGCATCTATGTGTCTGATATGGGCCATAACGACTACCTCAACAATTATTTCTTGGACGACTACAATAGCAGCCAGTTATATACTCCTGAAGAATTTGCTCAACTTCTCATTGAAACTTATGAAACTCAGCTGGAGGTTAGTCCTACTTAATGTCTCTTGTAAAACAACAATTAATGTTTGACGCGATTGGAAACTAACAAAGACCCTTGCTGCCAGAAACTGTATTGCTCAGGAGCAAGAAAGATAGCTGTGTTAGGACTTATTCGGGTAGGATGTATGCCGCACAACATACAAAACCATCGCAATGACGTAGATGCATCTTCTTCATGTGTAGAAAAGTTCAACAGTGATGTTCAAATTTTCAACGACAAGCTTCCAACACTGCTACATAAACTTAATGAAAAGCATGCTGATGCTGTGTTTACCTACATAAACTCTTATGAAATTGATTCTGATGATCAGACAAATGCAGGTACGAATCCCCTCCCTCCCTTGCTCTCTCTCTCTCACGGCTGAAGACGACTTTTTTGTGAGACCAAAATTATTTTTTCTTGCTTGCAGGTTTTACACATACCCGTCAGAGCTGTTGCGAGGTAGCATCTGGTTCAGTCCCATGTACATCTCTCTCCGTCCCATGTAGCAACAGGAGTGACTATGTGTACTGGGACGGAGCCCATTTTACTGAAGCTAAAGCTTGGGCCTTTGGAAAAAGAGCATATAAAAGTCTGTCACAAAAGGATGCTCATCCATATGATATCAGCGAACTAGCTAAGCTGAAGCTTGATGATTCTGATGCTTACGATATCAACCATGCCCAGCTCTGATGGAGAAGACGATTGTCTAATAAGTAGTAAGAATAAGATATTGTGACTGTAAGAACAATGGAAAGACATATCTACTGTCTTTTCATAGCCTTTCACAATATAATTCCAATAAAATTTGCCTTTAGGCATTAGTCTAAAGAAGCAATAATAATTACTTAATCATTTGGATATCATACTTAAACTCCATTCATAGAAGGATTTATTCTTAAAGTATAGAAGTCGATTCGGAGATACTCTTGCCCTTAAAATTGAAAGACGGATACATACGTACTTGCATAAACCAAAACAACTTCATTTTTATATTTATATCTGTGAAATCTCGTATGTGGACATGATAGGTTTAAAGATCATGGCTTCTGCTGCTAGCTCTAATTAATGTCTCTACAAATTCCTATACTGATAACACAAAATCAAGGTCTCCAAATTGATGTGAAGTCTATCTCAACAAATTTCTAAACTGATTGTGTGCTGCATGACTTTGATATACTTTAAGCCCTTCTTAACTCCTTTTCCTCATGATTTTTTAAAAAAACCTATACTTCATTATACTGGGAGTGAGACGAGAGGAATTAAATCCTAACACAAATTAATATCCAAGTGTATAAATTAAAACTTCTTTTTTTATTATTTAATTTAGAACTCTTTTAGCTTTATTTATGATGTTTATATTATTATATAAACAACCAAACCAAAGAGAGTTGAGTATTCAGTATTGATTGAGTAATAAAAAATAAAATTTGTTTTCTTAATAGTAAAGAATAATTTTTTTTATAAAATCCTATATATATCTATATATATATATGATTGTTATATTATTTTTTTTGTGTATTTTTTGTTTGCGTCAAATTCTTACCATTATGGGATATAATATATTTTGGAGGCGCAAAATAAAACTATACCATGATAAACATGAATGTTTAAATAGTAATTTACCAATAAAAATTATTCCACTATGATACTATATGTAACGTATCAAATTTTTTTTTACGATTATCTAATATTAATTAATTAATTAATAAAATGGGAAAAATAGCCAGCAAGGAAGTGGCTTAAAATTTCATTTCCCTATTTCCTTCTCTATGTACATGATTTAAAGTATCGGATTTATAAGCCATACTTATACATTAGATTTGCATTAAACTCACTGCATAACCTCCATGGCCGGTTATCTGGATCCCTTTCAAACCAATGAACGTATTTGTTGAATATGACTCCAAATATAATCTACTTGCTGAAAGTTTGCGCTAGAGATGCTTATCTCCTAATTAAGTTCTTTCGATTGCAAGAACTTTCACCTCATTTGAATCTATACTTATACAGTAGATCTATTGGTTTTTCAAATGAAGCCGAATTCATTAATGAATCAAACTTTATTTTTTTATTTTTTTTACGAAGTCGAGATTTACTAAAGATGAGCAGTAGCCAGTAAGATGGTGGCCAAGACTGGAAATGGAAAAGCAATCTATGGTCAATTTATATAATCAGAATCTCTACATGTTAGAACATACACCAACAACAATCTTGTGACAGCAAGAGAGACACAGCAGAAACAATACTCTAGACCTAGAAATTAAACAGGGAATAAAAATCAAGTATGACATTCTTTAAACTCTTCTCTCCTGTTCTCAATTTCCTAGAATAGCTTTACTAGGCCATCTGCCAGTACATTTCTAATAACCAAAAAATATATATGTTTTTTACTCTATGTTTTCTAATAACCAGTACATTATTTTTATAATTTTAATATGTCTAATAAATTTTATAAATTAAATACTAAAAAAATAAAAATTTCAACATTCTATATTTTAATCCTTGCTTCTTGCTTTTTATGACAGATTTTTTATCAAGTTGGAGTTCCATAATGTTGAGTCAAGGTTGAGTGATTTGACAGTGTTGATGTGAAAGGGGTTATTGAAAATTCCCATCCTTCTATCTTATTTCCTATAGTACAATTATTTGAACTTTTAACTATGAGTTTCTTAAAATGGAATTTCGAGGGAGCTGGTCATATACATAAGCCTACATCTTTATGTTGAAGTGATGTTTTTGAGATTTAGTTTTGTTCAAGAGCTTTAATAATTTCTTAAATTAATGGCATTAGAGTTGTATTAATAAAAGTTTATACAAATATAGACTTTGGATCTCTAAGCTCACGTACGGAAAATACAGATTTTTATCTAAAGAAATAAAACCATTAAATTTGAGTGTTATAGCTTAGAAGTACCAAAACCTTAAAAAAATTCCTTGATTGTTTTTCATCAATAGCAAAAAGGATATTTTGATCTATTTATTTTTTCGCATCAAATCTAAATACAAATTATTTTAGAAACATATTTACGAATCTAAAAGTTAGTATCAAAGCCACAATGATAATACCTTTGTCTTAATATCGATGTTGATATATTTATCTAAGAATTCTTGTTCTCAAAGAAATTAAATAATTTACTTAATTATATTTTTCATGGATTTTTGTAGTTGTCAATTGATTTTTTAATTTTATCATATTCTATCTACCTTGAAGATTTTAGAAATAACCTTGGTTCCCAAATTAAATTAACGATTATCTTGACTTTATTTATGGCTTGAAATTTTAGTTTATGGTGGAATGAGCAGCTATAATTTCCATAAGAATGCCCACTAGCATAGGAATAAATTGAAAAACATTTGTTTCAAAAATAAACATTTGGGAGTTTTTTATTTTATAGGTGTTGTCGTAATCTAATTTTAAAACCCCTAAATGTTTTTTTTATAAAAAAACATATTTTTTATTAAAAAAAAAAAAAAAATTTAATCCAAAAAAATCTTCAACACACAAGGAGATAAAAAATAAGTTCGAAAGTCAATTAGATAAAAATTAAAAGAATTAATTAAGTTGATAAACTTAATTAAACTTCTAAAAGGTTTTATGGATTTAGTTGAGTTGATGAACTTAATTAAACTTCTAATGGGTTTTATGGATTCAATTGAGGACTCAATTGAAGAAAAGACACAATTGAAACTTTGAAATGTCAAATTGGTGCCATCAAGGGTTCAATTGAAAGATATTTTAAGATTATAGGCTAATTGAGGGTCAAGTTAAAGAATTTCAAAACTAAGGACCAAAGTGCAAATATTATTTGAGTTCGGGGACTGAAATTAATCAAATCAAGAGTCAATTTAAGAGAAACTAAAAGTTTGATAGTTGAAAAGGATTAAATTATTTAATGTGAAAATTAAGGATCAGATTACAAAAAGCGCTCAAATCAAGGGATTTTAATCAAGGTTTTCAGGAAATTAAAAAATCTAAATTCTAGGGTTAAGATATGCGACATGTCACTCGATTATAACAAAGAGAATGAGTGATATGTCATCCAATCCCTGTTTAATATCTTCTTCAACAGAAAAAAGTTGATCAAGATGCCTTTTTTAGGCAAATAAATGTGGCATCTCTGACCACCTCAAGGGTTCTAACCATCATCACTCCATTGAGAAACATCTGCTCTACAAGGACCAATTATCTTCATCACATGTTTGTATCTTATTTGGCTCAATAAAATCAACATATTTTCCCTAATCATCCACCTCTACATTGGTAGATTCAATCTATTGAAGAGCTCATCTTCCAATCAATGAATATGGATTTCTAGACCTCTAAATCAAGTGTAGTTTGTTTCTAATAATAGATCTACATCCATTTTACAAGGTTTAGGTCTATCACAGATATGTTTATGGCTTAATGTTCACAATGAGTTTGAAAAAGAACCTAACCCAATCATTTGTGACTGAAGAAAAATTTACCATGATATAAAAGACTCCAAGGCTATTTTCTCATGTGTGATTTTGATTTACAAGACACCACCTATTTTAGAAAGGAAGGTTGTGGAAGAGAAATTATAAGATTCTTCCATTAAACTTCTTCGCAAAACCACCATGGTTTTGAAATTTCTAGTTTTGGATTGCTTATAAAAGGGCATTCGCTTTTGAGCATAGGGGAGGTTGATTTGGAGAGAAAGAAATCACATGGAGAAAATAAAAAGGAAACACAAAAGTATTGATAGAAAATACCTTAGAGTTGGTTAAAAGAAAAACTATAAGAATGGTGTGCTAAGATGAGAAAGAAAGAAGTAAGAGAAGCAAAAAACAAATTCTATAATAAAAAGAAATTAGAAATCCAGAGGAAAGCATAATACAATTTAGAGAAGGAATCAACTTTTCCCTTACAAGGTATATCTTCAACTTTGATGGGGTGTAGCTCAATGAGTACACAACCTTTTTTATTTGTCTTTTAAATTCATGTTTGAACATTCATTGTGCACCCACTATGATTGCTTTGCTAGTTTAATATGTCATAGATGTTTGTGCTTAGATAGTTAGTTATGCCATGATTTGGTATGCCTATGTATTTTCATGTTTTGTTTGATGCATAGGTTGATGTTTTAAGGTTGGTAATATAATGATAAAGGTAGTTTAAAAGACAACTTAGCATGTTTTATGTTTTAAGTTGATCATTTTACACTACCGGATTTAACAGTTTTACCAAAGAAAATTTATGTTAATATTTACACTCATGTTAATTTATGTTTATTACTTCGATATTCTTACACTTGGGAGAAGACATCAATCTTTTGATCGTATCACCAACCACAAATCTAAATTGAGATCTAGATAAGTCAACAGATCATCCTTGTATCTCTCTTTCAATCGATTGTTATATGTATCTTAGAAAAAAAAATTCATCATCAGAGTAAGGTGGTCTCACATGTCCCTCACCGCCTGTAAATACCAACCTCATGTCAACCAGGGGGAGAAAAACCAGGAAAAAATGAAGAATCCTTTTGCACTAGTTTCCTCTACCAGGGAGATCTCAGCTCCACCACAAAAAGCGCATGACCAGCCTCTTGTCCCAGACCTTGAAAATCCCAAAACCATCTTCCTAAAAGCCATAAAACCAGCCTTTCTTCCTCATCTTAGCAAACAACCCTTTTTTTAGCTACATCAGAGACCCCTCAACAATCATTGATTCCAGCAACTTCACCTCAAACTCCACAGCAAAAGTTACAAATCTCAACCCTAACAGTGTTTCCGTGACCAGCCTCAGGCATAGCAAAATCTACACTTCCTCTCCACAGTGACCAACCTCAGCCAACAACACCGTGAATAGTAGGAATCCCCTTCTCAGTCACGCCAACCTCTACATTAGGCCACCAGCAGCATTTCTCATCTGGTCAGGCAAGCCTTCTCATTTCCTTTCCTTTATTTTATTTTTTTCTTCTTTTGTTAAAAGCAAGCAGAGCATCAGTTTGAGTGAGGAAAAGCAATCTGCAGCTTACAACTCTCATTTATGAAGATGTATATTGGAAGACTAATAACACGTTGCTTATGACTAATGCTTTCTTCTATGAAGGTTGATGGCTGCCAATTTCATGGGCGTGTTCCTTTGGCAGGCAGTCACGTTGTGCCTCCGAATAAGCACGCTATTGACTCGTTGAAAACCAATCCTCTGAAATTGTTCATTATCTTCTTTAATTTGCTGTTATTGGCCAGGGATGACAGAAAAATCTGAAAAATTGATTAAACTAAAATAACCAAAAAAAAAATAACTAAAAAACCAAGCCGAGAAAAAAAAATAAATCAACCAATTAGAAAACCCAAAAAATTCCCGGTTCAATTCAGTTTCGGTTTCAAATGCTTGAAACCAACTGAACCGAATCGGTTCAACCATAACTCATTAACTCTGGAAAAAAAAAAAAAAGTTAATAAATAATCTCTAACCTAAAGGTCCTAAACCGTCGCCGCCGCCGCCCCTCCCCCTCCCCACAGCCTCTCATCATCTTTTCACAGCCCCCCCTACTTTTTTTTCTCCCTTTTTCTCTCTACAAGTTCGTCCTGCATCTTATCTTCTCCATCATATTCTCTTCTCTCCCTTGGCAACAAATTCATGAACTTCACCATTTACTTCAATCAAACTACATCACATTGGGCAAATCTATTTTCCTTTTAATCTTGAGCTCTCATTTGGATTTAACTCATTCATTATAGGCAGATATGTTTTCCTTTCTATCTTGATTGATCTCTCGTTTCTATTTTTCTTGATATTTTATAAGTTTTTTTTTGTTATTATGATATAATTTACAACTCTGGTTTTGCTTGTATTTTAACTAGAATTCCTGAACAACAAAAATCAAGATTTGCTTGTATTTTACGGGCAAATCTGCTTTCCTTTCATTATATCTTGGTCATGTAAATTGAAAGAAGTTCCTGAACAACAAAAACAAGATTTGCTTATATTTTATGGATAGATCTGTTTTCCTTTCAATTATGTCTTGGTCATGTAAATTGAATGAAGTTCCTAAACAACATAAGTGAAATTTGCTTTTCGGTTTTACTGATTTTTGAACAACAAAAACCAAGCCGAACTAAAATCAATCAGTTTCAGTTCAATTTTAAATTTTTAAAAATAATAATATTGATTTGGTTAATTTTTTCATGTAAAAACTAAACCGAAAATAATTACCTCTAATATTACCCAGTCCCTCCATTTTGCTTTTCTTGCATCAAAATCTTGAGTTTGTATTAAGGGAAACAAGATTAGTGTATATCTATTTGGGGGGGGGGGGGGGGGGGGGGAGAGCCAAAGAGTAGGCTGAAGAGTCATTTATTCAACACCAAAACCATACAAAAAATGCATTAGCCCTCTGAATTGAACGTCTAAATAGACAAGAAAGAGGATAGTAGGTGTGCTGACAAAATTTCTGCACCCTCAAAAAACTTGCAGATGCATTATTTAAGAAAAAATTGAGACAAAGGTTTGTCCTTGAACACCTTCATATTTTTAAACCTGAATGAATGGCTACAACTCCCCCAACGAGATTCTCATACTCAACCTTCTGAAATCCTGCATCTGCAATCATCGAAGCAAATTTCTCCTGCATTCATCACTTGCAATAAGTCATTAAGTATACCAGACAAAGGTACACACACAATTAAACCCAGGTTATCAGCGAGCACATGCAATATAAGCTCCTAGATAGTCCATTGTCCTCATGCCTCCCTCCCCTCTCTCCTCTCTCAGCTAAGGTAATTTAATTCCAATCAGTTAACTCACAGGGATTCACACATAGGGTTCAAATTTATCAGTTGCAGATTACTGAGCAGAAAATATCTTTCAAAGTGCACAACTAATGAATCTAATATAAGGCTTACATTTTCTTCAAATGATACTTTATATAGTCTAATTAGAGGGGGGGGGAATATATATATATATATATATATAGTTAGATGCACTGTTTCAGATAAAAATACATGCCGATAACACATTACTGGCAGTTCAATGTAATAAATATGAGTTGATTCTTTTCTTTCTTTTAGTAAAAGAAATGAATTTATAACCTTGAGCCATGTACAATGATCATTAAAACACTCTTGCATGCCATATTAAAATCATATTCTATCTTGTGCATATTCACATTTGGAATATGCAAAAAGCAATAATCCATGTAACCATGTAAGGTTGCTATAAAAATATCTAGTTTCCACATTCAAGGATAAGGCGTTCACTTGCATACACAAAATACACCAGTTGTTTTAATTTTTATTTTATATCTTATTTTCAGAAAAAGGCTCCGCTGAAGTATGTATTGGGATATAGAAAACTTCAATTCCTTGATTGAGTTATCGCAGTATATGTAACATCCAGGGTTCTACAAAGGCACCACACTATAGTGTGGACTCAATTTCTTAGCTTCTAAGATACTTCGGCAAAATTGTGGTAATATTTGCAAAAGTACATAGGACAAAATTATGACCTGTGGAGGAAAACGACGTATGCTCTCAACTAAGTACTGATAAGAATCCCGATCACCTGCAACTAGCTCTCCCACAGCTGGAATGACTGAGAATGAATAGTAATCATATCTGCAAGAAAAAGGAACATTCTTGAAACAGGATAGATGATGCAGTGTTCTGAAAAATATGAGGAAAAAAAACAAATTGAAGTGGAAAGAAAGCTAAGCTTCACTAAGATTAGCTGGGACAGTGGAAGTCATCTGCAATCCATAGAATAAAGCTTGAGCAGTGAGCATATATCTTTTTCTTGCTACAAACAATCATAAAGTCTTCCATGTGAGTGCTTTCCACATGCCAGAGCATGCAAGGATTGAAAACTAATCAGCAAAATTTCAACCACTCAAATTCAAGTGAAACAGCAAGGTCTTCTTAACAATTCAAAGTTCATGTAATTAGTAAAAGCTAATTTATTTCAGGATCTACATGCTATTGTTGTTTTGTTTGTATTGCAACATCAGCATAATGTTAATCTGGTTCAATCACAGTATTTGCCACTTTTTGTACTTCGTCTTGCAACATCTACAGAACACTAATCTCCGTAGCCATGATGTTTTGACCATATTTTATTAAAGTTCATCATCTTCTCAATCAACATTATGCTCCCAGGTAACAATCTGTTTGCACCCTAGTGGGATTAATTGGTTAGGAAACAACAATTGTATGTAGACTAACAGCAGGTATGTAGTGCACAGAAAAATCAATTAGAGACAATAAAATAAATCAATCTACTCTTTATAAACTGTAGATTCATAATCAATACAAATATAAACGCCTATAATAATAGGAATATAGAAAAATGAATCCAGAACTTCAATGAGAAAGGTGGGTTATGGGAGCATGTGACTTGCATTATTGAATTCGATTTAGAACTAAGAAGTAATATTTCTCTGTCAATTTCACTTCATCACACCAAGGCCTTCGTCTCTATGATTGACTATTTTCTATGGAAAGAAAGAGGCTGGATAGTTAATATTCAATAAAGATGAAGAAACCATGTTATAGAGCTGGGTAAATTAGTAAACACCCTGAGGTATGGTGAACTTATTGTTACAACTCAAAACTTTGAAGATTTGCAAAATAAATAAATAAATAAATAAATAAATATATATATATATATATAGCATGATATTCTAAATGGATTTAAAAATACTACTTTGACAGTAACAATATTTTGGGCATAAAAGAGGGTTTTTATCTTATTTAATTGAACATGGAGGGGGGATTTTGTCATAACTTCAAACTTTTGGGTGGTGGCTATAGTTTCACCACACCTCATGGGAGTTATTGTAATTTATCCTTTTTTATTTAATTTGTAAAAAAAACATTTCACCACCTATACACTACCAGAAAGGAAAGACTGACCACTTCTGGCATAATTTATTGACTTGTCAATTTATTAAAATTGAGAAAAAATTAAACACAGGAAAAAGGATATTTTTTGTTGAAATAATGCCTAAAAATGATACTACAAGAAATGCTAACGTTTATCCTTTAATGTATGTAAGAAGGTGTACTCACAATTCTTTAAACACAGGAACTTCAACGTGGCTCAGTTCAAGGCAAAGAAATCTTCCTCCGTGTTTTAATACCCTAGTAAAATAACAGATGAAGCTTGCATGAAACATTAATGTATATAACACAAGCTGGAAAATTTCTGAAGAAAGAAAGGGGACCATATAACAGAAGAATAGCCTGCTGATCATACATATCGAAAGAGAAGACATTTACTAATTGAATGGAAAACACATAACAACTAGCACAAATACACCATAGTTTAGACTGAAACAAGACATTGTGTTAATAAATTCATAGTCATCATCTAAACGATTTTCTTGTTAGCTTCATGCTTCAACTCATATCTTTTAAAAACTCTCCATGCAGTCGTTGGGTCTCATAAAATTTAAACCTAATATTTAACTTTCTCACCACCTAATTCCACTTCTAATTGTCCTTATTTCAAATTCAACAGCAAACATTTAATGCAAGTACCTAACTTGGAGCAAACAAGGTCAGCTCTCGAAGTGGAAAACAAAAATTAGCTAGGAACCTCTACCCTCTCAGAATTTAAGCTGGTAGTGGATTCAGATCCCCTTTACTCAGACACTGATGAAGGTCTTATCCACAGTAGCACCATGATAACTCAAGTAACTTTCTTGACATATTGATCTTAATAATATGCATGTTCAGTGCTATTTTTGCAATTGTAACCAACAAATGTCATTGTTATATACATTTTCTTTGGAGAAAATATGTTATAAACATTGATTTTAGAAGATAAAGGCTACATTTCCTTTAATTCATAACAGTCCATCGGATCCTCTAACTAGATAAGCCATCCTTAAAAGCCTGTAACAGAGTAACTTGATATCGCATCAGTAGTGGTGAAATGATTATTTGTCATGGTTTAGTTTTACAACCTTAATGAGAGGATCGTTAGCTTGCTATTTATAATTTATGTCTAGAGGGTCTAATATAATTTGGGTGAATATGTCAACAGCAAGCCACAAAATTATGAGTAGAGGTTATGAGCATACCTATACGCTTCAGCAAGAACTTTCTCTATGTGTGTAACATTCCTAATTCCAAATGCTATTGTGTAGCCATCCATGGTATTATCTTCAAAACTCAAGGCTTCAGCATCTCCTTCCACCCATATGAGGGATTTGTCTTCTCCAAGACCTGCAAGCGTCAATTAAAAAAAAAAAAGGAAAGAAAACCATCACTCATCGAGAAATCGATATTAATAAACAGTAATTAGACCATCCATGGATTTCACTCAAGTCCTAATCCTTCCTGATTCATACCTCTCTCTATAGCCCGTTTTCTGCCAACATTTAACATGTTTGGGTTTATGTCACACACATGTATCTGTGTTTCTTCCTGTAAATGATCATTAATGGGATCTTGATTTGCTCTACGCTTGATACTACTTATACCATCCAGAATCCTGAAAGCAACATCTCCTGCAATTAAGAATTTCAAACTCAAGATCTTATAACTCATAAAAACTATGAGATAACAATGAAAAAACAACGAGAATAAGAAGATACCAATTATCAATTTTAGTTGAACAATTTGCTAGATAGAAGTAGAGCGTGCATATTTAAAAGGTGGATGTAAAGGTTATATGAAGAGGGTTTTCCAAGGATTTAATACTAGCAAAACTGAGACCAAAGGAAGACTTGGCATTTTGGTTTCTAGATTTGTATGGATAGAATCTGAATCAACTTGAGATGAAATGACGAACTTTAAGGGCTCTGGAGACATTATGTAAATTTGCAGCTGAACCAGTTAGCCACTTGCTTTTACACCATAGTTGAACAAGAGATTTGCGCAAGCAAGTCTTCTCACTATTAGTATTCTTTTGGGTGCTATGCAAAGGAAAGAGATGTATGGGCTCTGGAGACATTATCCTTGTAAATCAGATGGTTGTTTTTACACATGGCCACATGGTGTGGCTTCACCTCCCGATTTCTATTCATTAAAGCTTTTCTAATCAAATAAAGTGCTTTTATTTTCTTTATAACATGTCATAGTTTTATATCAGTACTCACCTGTTCCCCCAGCCACATCAAGATGCTTCATTCCAGGAAATGGATTCAGCATAGAAACCAGTCTAGAAAGCATCATAGAAAAGTAGCTAATGTCACCATGAACCCAGAGTGAAGTATACAACATAACAAGCAATCATTAAAAAATGCATCCTCAACGTATTCTGACCTGTCCTTCCATAACCTATGTAATCCACCACTCATTAAATCATTCATGAGATCATAATTTGAGGCCACACTGCTGAAAACATTACCAACCAGTTGACTTTTTTCTTCTTCTCGAACATGTTTGAATCCTGAAATGATTTTTTAAGAATGTCTAACGTGTTGTTAAGAGGGTTCGTTCAGGATGTTCAATTTAACGAGACAAATCAAAATGAAAACAAACAATTAGTAGTTCAAAGAAGGCAGACTAAAAAAGACACACTCAAGAAGAAGAGGAATCATATTACTCAAGAACCTACCAAAGCTAGTGGCATGTGAATGCAGTGGAGAAGTGGAAGACAGCATGGGCAAGAATTTGCTCCCCAGCTTCCTGCTAACCAATTTCAGCGCCATGTCTGCCACCCAGACCCACCCACACACACACAACATAAATATATATATTAGAAAAAAAAAATCAAATTCGTTCTTAGGATCATGGAGCCCAGTTGGATAATGTGTCAAATACGCAATGGTCAGAATGCTCTAGCTATAAAATTAAATCGCAATTGAGAAAATTAAACTAAGAAAAGAAAGGCAAAATGAAAGACAGAAAAAAAAATAAAAGAAAGCAAAGGGGTAAAACAAAATCTTTGCCCTCCAGATTTCATAATTATTTCTCTCAAATCTCTATCCAAATTGGGTTAAAGAAGAAAGAGGATGAAGAGAAAACAGAATAAATTACGTTCATTCATCATACCTTAATTCAACAGTGATTTCTGTACCAACTAATTTACAAACTTCTTCTTCTATTTCTTTGCTGATGATCTCTTTGGTTGTTTTTTGGGCTCAAAGTTAAAATTGTGAAGGCGGTGGTGTTTCGTTTCGTCTCGAAGAAAGTGTTTTCAGAATTCAAAATTAAGGTGTTTGGTGAATTTTTAAAGTATTGTTTTTTTTTTTTTTTGGAAAATATATTAAAATAAATGTTTTTATATTTTTTAATTTTAATATTAGGATATTAAAATTATTTAAAAATATTAAAAAAATATTAATTTAATGTTATTTCATGCCAAACACATTTTTAAAATATACCTAATCATAATTTTTCATATACTAAAATTATATGTTGTTATAAAATTCAATCTTATTTAACTTAATTTAAAGTTCAATTTATGACTCGAGAGGGTATATAATCAAAGATTTAAATTAATATATATATATATATATATATAACAATTATATTATAAAATACTTTAAAAAATATGGAAAAAGTAGTGTAGTTTTTTCGACGCCTTTTAACTTTTTCCATTATTATAATTATATTATTATTATTATATTATTATTATTATTCTATTTTATTATAACATATCCTAAAAAATAATGTAGCTATCTTTTTTTTTTGTTATTTTTCTTCTAATGAATTTTTTTTTAATTTAGTTTGTAAATGCTAAAAAAATTTTATTTAGTTATCAGATTTTCATGACACAGATCCCAGGTTTAATGGGTTAATCTAGTTTGACTAGTTAACCTGAAATTATTTTTCTTTTTAATTAATTTTTTTGTTTAGTTTAGTTTGATAATGTTAAATTTTTTTCTTTAATTATCAAATTTTCATAACACGTATCTCGGGTTTGACGGGTTAACTTGGTTTGACGAGCTAACTCAGTTAATTCTGGATAAACCCGTCAATTTTTTTTTTTCTATTTAGTTATCAAACTTTCATAACGTGGATCCCAAGTTTGACAGGTTAACCTTGTTAACCTAGTTTGAAAGGTTAACCCGGTTAATTTATATTTTTTTTTTTCTTTTTCTTCATTAGTTTTTTTTCTTCTTATTGGTTTTTTTTTCTTTGATTTTTTTTTTAATTAATCTATTTAATTATCACACTTTTATGACACAACCTTATGGCCAGACCCACATCCAATGCTCTTGGATCCGATGTTGCAGCTAGATTCACTTGAACTTAAGTCATGTAAGATTAATATTATTACCAATATTATAAATATTACTCTGGGGTCAAGCATTGTAACCAAACTTAAAACTCTTGGGTATAACTTTGCAAAAAAAACCCAACACTTTTAAATATTAATTTTTTTTTAATATTTTTTTATATTAAAAAAAATTAACTTGTAGTATCGCGCAGGTCATTTAACTAGCAAAACACTAAAAGATGTGGATTTTTAATTATGCAAACATCACTATTCATCATATCATATTTTATCTTTCAAAATTTTAGGAATCAAATTCAAGAGTGATTAAATCAAATGTTTAACTCTGTTATCTTTGGTTATTAAATTCTTTTTTCTTTTTAATTTGATTCTCATAAGTTAAGTTGTCATGTTTTGTTTTGGATTTATTTTGATTTACATGCTCCTGTGGATGTAAAATGTCATAAAATATTTTGATGTTAGATGAATGATTGATTTTACAAAATAAAATTTTAGGTTATTGTTTTAGAAAAAATAAAACAATAAGGACTAAAATTAACATAAAAATTCATTTTTCTAGTTGTTTTATTCAAAAGGTGTGACAAAATTCATTTTGATCCCCTTTTTTTATTTTTGTATTATGTTGTCTTTGTTGTTTTAGAATTTTATATTTCAGTTATAAAGTTTATTTTTATTATATTTTAGTTTATAGGCATTGAAAAAGGAGAGATAGTCATCAAAAAATGACAAAAGAAAGAGAAAAGATTTGCTTGACACATTATAACAAAAAAAAAAAAGATTTTGGTGTTAATAGATTTGTTTTTAAGAGGAGAGTTTAATGGAGGTAGTGTTACCCTTTGAACATGCTAAAAAAATATGTTAGAGTTCTTAAAAAGTTTTAAATACAATTGGATCTTTAGTTTTTAAAGCAATTAGCATGGTTTTGATATTAGAAATGAGTTTATATTTAGGTTCCTATGATATTTTTGAAGTTTTTTCAAATGAAAACAAGTTAAAAATTGGATTTTTAGGCTCTCAAACTCAAACCCTTATTTTTCAATCAACCCTTATTTTTCAATTAGCAAAGGTGGCTAGAAAAGACAATATTGAATGACATGTTATTTATCCAAGTGAAGAATGTGTTATGTTGTTCACTCAATTAAAAAAAATAAAAACTACTTGCATCATTTATTCATTTTTTTTAGATGATATAAATAAATTTTATTTAAATAAAAACTCCTTTGGATAAATGATTCTCAAATTTTATGTGATTTCTCTTGGCTTAAGTAACAATAGGGAAAAAAGATCTACCTAAATTATATAATTTTTTTAGTGCATGGTTTTATTTTTAAAAAATAAATATTGAATATTAAATAAAAATTTTATTTTATGTTTCTAATTTTGATATTAGTGAAATTAAAAAATATTTACACCTAAAAACAGAACAAAGGATGCAAGACTAGTCTTTTAGACCTAGATGTGCATGGGCTTTTACCTTTTAGGCTAGGTATGTGGGTGTGGCTTTCCAAACCCAACAACTCCTAGCATTTTTTTTTCTTCACTAATTAGACCTTGTAAGAATACAATTATTAAAATTTATGGTTTGGTCCTAAAACAAGAAAGTTTAAAAATGTTTTATAATTAATTCTTTAGTCGACTAAATTTGCAAAGTTGATGACAAAAATAATGATTATGGTGCATCTATTCCTTATAAATAACAATTAAAAATGATAAACATAGCTAGATCCATTAGGCCATTAGGGTAATTTATTTTTAAAAAATATGTGATAATCACAATAGCTAAATAGTGATTTGAAGAACTCCATCATAAGCTAAACGTAGTAGATGCTATAACTTCTTCATGAGGATGATGAAAAATAAATTATATAGTCTTAATGGCATTTTTATTTCAATTCAATCACATTTTTATTTCAAGAAAAGGCTCATTAATCCAGTGACATTTTTATTTTAAAAAGAAGCTCATTAATTCAATGACAATTTCCTTCAAAGAATATATGAGTTGACTTATTTAATTTTAATTTGTTACCTCTTAATTTCATGCTGAATTTGGTTATAATTGTGATAAATTTTTAAATTTCATGCTAAGTTGATCAATAATTAATTTAAGTTTCTTGCCTAATAATTTTAATCCATTTTCCAGCCATCGAAAAGTCCCTCTCCTCATGAGAGCCCTCCTCCGGTAGACCACCCTCCTTTTCCAGCCATCGAATAGACCCCCTCTCCTCATGTCGAACCACCTGCCACCGACCAACACAACAACACAAAATCAAAAGTAGTACGTAGGCCTTATTTCAATGATGAAGAAAAAGAAAAGGAAAAGATTACTTTCATATGCATTGATCTTTGCGTTTGTTTATAACCAAATTTTGCATTTACATGAAAATAAACGCAATAAGATGTTTGGGAAGAAATTAAATTGTAAGGCTTACTAAAAAGATTTGAGTTTGAAATGCAGTTTTTATGAAGTAATTTTTATAAAACAGTTTTTATATGTTTTTTTAATTAAAATTTGTAAAACTCTGTTTGTTTTTGTATTTTAAATGTGTTTTTAAAAAAATTTAAATTTAAATTTTTATTTTATTTTTTTCTTTGTTTTAATTTGATATATTTTTTTGTGTTTTCAGATCATTTTGATGCACTAATATCAAAAATAATTTTTAAAAAATAAAAAAAATATATTATTTTGATGTATTTTCAAGTAAAAAGTATTTTGAAAAGCAACATTTTATACATGTTTTTGCTATACATAAATTTGAACTATAATTTTTACTTAAGTATTTAAATTCAACTAATTATAACTAACCATACTTTTTTTTAAACTTATTTTTTAAAAAATTATAATAATAAAAACTATAATAAAAACTATTTCAAAAACAAACATATTTTTTTAAAACCACGGTGAAACTCACTGCCGGTGCAGAAGAGAAGAGGCAACGAAGGCACCCCAAATCCCAAGCAAAATGTAAGGACTCTGCCAAATCACTGACGGTGAAACAGGCACTATATATCTCACCATAGGCTTATTAAGAATAAAGTAGCAGCCCCGAGCCCATTTCAAACATAATTAAGAGAGATGGGCCGAAACTTATTTAACAATTATCATTCCCTTAGTCCAAAGCCTAAATGTAAGGATTGTGCCAAATCACGGGGCTCAAGTTTCAAATTATTGTTTTAGGTTCTCTTAATTATTTTTATCTTTAATAAATACACAAACTACTTTAGGTATGTTTTTTTAGCATGTAAATATAATAAATATTTTTATCATTAAAAATAGATATGAAACACCTTGTTTTAAATGACCTATTTTAAAATAATTTTAATTTTTTATTTAACATAATCAACCTAAAAAATCTCTAAAAAAAACAATCAGAGATTCTAATTACTATAAAATTGACATTTCCTTTACAACAAAGCTTGTTCACATGGTCTACACTGCTCCCACACATTATGCGTATCATTCACCCTTTTCTAATTTCTTTATTATTATTATTATTATTATTATGAAATAGTAAAAGTATATTTGGTATTGTGGTAGTTTTTGTGGTTATAGTTTTAAAAAAATTATTTTATAAAAAGTACTTTTAGTTAAGGTTGGTATGATATTTATATATGTTTGGTTAAAACTATAGTTAAAATTGAGGTTGAACAAAAAAGTTTAATGTGTTTGGTTAATAATATTTTTTAAATTGAGGTTATAAAATAAGTAAATATATATATATATATATATATATATATATATATATATATTAATATTGATGGTTTTAAATTTAAATATTGTAGAATTAATTACTACCATTACATCATGAAATAAATAATACTTCATATAAAATATTTTTTATTATTCCATTAAACCATTTATAATTCCATTACATACAATATTTTATTCGATAAGAACTACACTTTTCATAATTTTTTGAGCATGTAATAAAATTAGATAAAATATTATCAGGTATAAAATTAATATTACAGTGCGAGTGAATTTAATTCACTCTACACTAGTTTTTCAGAAAAAAAAATATTGTTCATATCACAATGCGAGTGAATGTAATTCACTCTAAATTAATTTTAAAAAAAAAAGTTGTTAAAAAAATTAACACATTGAAAACAAAAAAAAAAAATAAAACTATTCATGTAAACAGTGCAATTAAATTGTAGTGTTCAGTGAAACATTGTTTGAAGAAAAGTAGCTTGGAGTTGCTTTGGCAAAATCTTATTTCAAATGTAAATTATAATGAATTCCATCAAAAATAAATTATATTTTTTTATAATTAAATATTTATTTTTGTTGTGGTTGCCACGTACGCAAATAAATGGAGTCTAAATAATAGTCAGATCATGAAATAGTAAATAGGCTTGTTAATGGGAATTTATAGAGAATAAGTTTTTGGGTTGGATTCCCCAACTTGGAGTCAGCTTAAAAATCAAAATGATGACTGGTTGCTGAGTCAGATTATGGTCAATTTTGGACAAAATTAGCTGTAAGACTAATCTTCGACAAGGTTTTCCGGTCAACGTTTTCGACAGGCTAAAGATTACACCCGCAACACATTATCCGAGTAAAAACCATGGATCTCAATCGGATAAAATTTCAATTATAACAAATAAAATATTCTGTCTCCGTTCAAGATCATGTTAGAAAATTTTGTTTTATTCACAAGATCAAATTTATTTTTTAAATAATTTAAAATACAAATATTAAGTTTACTTAAAACGAATAAGAACTTGTTTATTGTTTATTTATGTGTTTCACAAATATTCTTTAAAGAGTTAAAATTTTTAATTTTTAAAATGAGTCATAGGATAAATTATATTTTATTTAGCTTAATTTCAAAGATAATTATTATTTAATTATAGAATAATTAAAATAAATATAAGCATGATGACCTATTTTTTTATTTGATTAATTACTTTGAGGTTGTTAGGGCAGCTCCAAATGAAGAGCCATATGTACTATGCCTTCTATTTTTCTATTTTCAGCACTCCAACGGGACATGTAAAGCAATAGCCAAAATGACTTTTTGCTTTGTGAAGAGCCATTTCTATATTTAACTGTAGAAATGGCCAAAATAACCAACGGCTATTTTTATAGCCGTTGGCCAACAGCTTCTTTTTATTTATTTATTAAAAAACATAGAAAATTTTGTTTGTAAATACATGAAGAAAAAACTTGTAGTTTTAAATTTTTGTATTGTGCCTCACCCTTCTCTCAAATTTTAAAAAACAAGAATCGATTATTCTCCGGTTAATTATTAATGTAATTTAATGTATTTTTAATTAACTAGATTTATTTATTGATTAATGTAATGTATTTTTAATTAACTAGATTTATTTATTTTTTAATGTAATGTATTTTTAATTAACTAGATTTATTTATTTTTTAATGTAATGTATTTTTAATTAAATATTTAGAAATTTATTTTTATTTTAAATATATTGTTATTACTTTTATATTACTTTTATAAATTACTCATATTAATTATATAATTAATAACATCATAATTATATTATATATAAAATATCTAAATTAGTTATATAATTATATTAAAATTAATTTAACATGAAATATATTAAAATATAAATGGCTTTTCTAAATAGCTTTTTATCATTGGAATGCACATAATACAAAAAGCTATATTTACACTATTCAAAAAGCTATTTTCTTCATTTGGCTCTTCAAAATAGCATTTCTCATTGGAGATGCTCTTAGGGTTTATCGTGTAATTTGTGTTTTATAATTTTTAAAAATATATTTTATATTTTTAAATTGTTTTGATGTATTGTTGTTAAAAATATTTTAATATATTAATAAAAAAAATATTTTAAAAAAGTTAAAAGATTAATATTATTGAATTTTTTAATTTTTATTTTTGGGTAAGATTCCAGCTTTGCACGTGCTAATAATAATAAAAAAAAAACACCCTGGCATTCTTAAACAAAAAGTACAAAAAGCATCATGAAAGCAAGAGATAAACCATATTGTCCACTTTCTAACAAAACATTATCTATCATCTCCCCACCTCAAACTCATAAATATCTTCTCGTTTGAGACCGCAGCGCACTTACCAAAGAGTTAATAAAATCCCAAAAATACATCAATTACAATATTTGATCCCCATATCTTGAACTTATGTCAATTTAGTCCCCTTAGTATTTCAATTCATTGTCATCGTCGATATTTGTTAATGAAAATGTTGGATTTTTCCATTAATATGCAGTCTACATAAAATCATATAATGGGTATTTTGCTAAATTAAAAATAGTTCAAAGTGCTATAAACCTGCATTATATCATAAAATTGGCGTGCAGCTTACTTATATCTCATAGCCAAATATATATAAGAATATATATGAGTTTTTTTTTATATTAATTTTGATACAATTTTTCTCCACCAAATACATCATCAAAACATAACTATAATTAATGAATTTCTATATTATATTAACTACGTGAATGAGAGTGAAAAATAAGAGGTTTGTTATAATTCAAAACCATTAAAAACTAAAAACACTATAAGTATAGATAGATTTTCAAAAAACTTAATTTTTATTCATTCATGTCTCTACTTGCCAAAAAACTATTATAATCCTTTAAACAAATAAAAATTAGAAAGCCCTAGTAATACTAAATAGTAAAAATAAACTAGGAAAACTATTCTCTTTAAATAGGAAAAAAATTTAAAAAGGGTAATAATATTGAATATGGAAAAAAAAATAGGAAAACAATAAAATTTATTAAGAAAATATTTATTTTCCTAAAAAAATACTTCCATATAAATTTTTCCAGGTTAGAAGAAACTCTTCCTCGTGTTCGGACCTTAGTAAAAAACCATCATTCACCAATGAACATCCTTTTATGTGTGGTCCGTTCCATCATGAGCACTTGATATCGAGATGGTATAAAAATCATAAAGTAACAGGTTACTCACATAAATGATAGTTTTTGCTCACTATTTTATGATACAGAATTGAAAACACATATGTGAATAGCTCACCACCCTAAATATATAATTAAATCACCACTTTAGAGATATTAAGTTAAGGAATAAGTTCACCACTCACAAAGAAGATATAGAACAAGATAGGTTGCTAAAAGCCCAAGTCAACAACTTTTCATTCATTCCCCCCCCCCCAAAAGATCCCAATACATAGTTTGAATCATTATTATATACTTCGAAATACCCTCCAAATCTAGAAAAATACTAAAATAATGTAATTGAGACCCAAACAAATGACTTGGATAGAAAACTAGACAATTATTAACTAACACATGTTTTTGACTTTTTAAAAACACAAACGAACACTTAGAAAGATTATAAATTAAAACCGGCTTAACTTATTACAGAAAACTCTCTAATGCATGAATGGTTGAACAATTTAAAAGGATCATATTCTGAAATTAAAAACCAAATAGGATAATTTTATTTTCTCATGCAATGAAAATATACAAATTCAGGCTCAAAGTTGGCACATGAGCCAACAATAAACATTATCAAGAACTTCATTTATTTGTATTGTCATTCTAAATTAAGTAGCTCAACATTAGTAGGACTATTTGAGGACACTCCTGTATTAAGTCCTTTTGGTTGAGAAAAAACTCGTCCTCAAGTTTAGAAAGTTTTTTTCTCGATCTTGTGGATGTCCAATCAAAACATTTTCGTTATCCTTTATGAAAACTTTGAACTAGAGTCCTTTAACATTAGTTAAATTACTTTCCATGTCATAGATGTTTATTGATTTGTCATAAAAGAACAACTCAAACCCCCCACCTTTATCAAATTTATTATGTTTAAAACTAATGAATATTGTTTCTAGAACATTGTCAAAAACGTTGGCAAGTTCACTCCTTTTCTGTCCAAGAACATCAACTTCAACCCCATAATATTTTTTAATCACATGTGAAGCACATCTTTTATAATTTTCTTTATCAAAACTCATTTTATAACCACCTTCTCAACATGCTTCTCAATTAATGTAACAAGAACTTCATTGGCATACTTAGGTTTATTATAGACTCAAATTTTCACATCCAGATATTCTCCTTCGATATCATCTTTCTTATCCTTATCGAATTTTGATGGTTGATTCCAATCCATAAAAAATCTAGAATCATCAAGATTTTTAGCTTCATCATCATTTTCATGCTGTTGAAATTTCACTTGTATATATTGATCAAAAAGTGACATTGAATAACCATTTTCAAGACTATCTTTAAATTATATTCTCAATATGGAATTTTATTACTTTTTTTTTAATGCTTAGAAGAAGAACCATCACTAAAATCATGGTGTGGTTTGTGAAGGAAACGATTAATATCCTCGCCATTATTGTCTCAATTATTAAATTGATCAAAATACTCTTGGAGTTGCTAAAGTTGCCTTTTTTATTTTATCAATTTCAAGAGTACAAATGTCCCTCTTAAATTCTTACACATGATGTCCACGAACAACCATGGTTATAAATCTAAAGCTTTGATACCAACTTGATATTGAGATGACATGAAAATTGTAAAGTGACAAATTAATCACACATATGATAATTTTTGCTCACCACTCTAAAATACCAAATTGAAACGAACACAAATAACTCACCACCTTAAATATATAAATTAAATCACTCACAAAGAAGATATAAAACTTGAAAGGTTGTTAAAAGGCCAAGTTAAAAACTTTTCATTCTTTGCTAAAAGATCCTAATATATGGTTTGCATCATCATTTTATACTTGGGACTAGTAAGCTCCAATACACATCCTTTATGTCCTCTAACCAAAACCAGTAATTATTGGACTTTAATACCAACCAATTCAAACAGAGTAAATGAAATGAAGTTTGTTACAAGTCAAAACCCTCAAAAACCAAAAACATCATAACTATAAAGGAAACATATAAAATATTCAATTTTTATCCATCCAAGTTTCCACTTACCAAATGGCTATCACAACCTTTTATATATGAAAAATTAGAAAACCTTAGTAGTACCAAATAAGAAAAAATAAATTACAAAAAATATTATCTTTAAATAGGAAAAAAGAAAATATCTATTATCCTAAAAAAAGCTTATGCTTTAGTTTTCTCTGGTTGAAATGAACTTGTCCTCGAGTGCAATCTTCAACTAGAAATTGTTCTCCATCAAAAAATCATTTTATATACGAGTTACCTTGTTTAGGTTTCTAATCTAACATTTTTATAAGGGCTTCCCCATCATAGATCCCTAACATAATATCTTTGTATGGGTCATCTTATCGTGAATCCCTAATACAACAATTTTGTGTCGGCTTCCCCATCATCGACCCCCAACATCATATTTTTGTGTGGGCTGCTTTATTATGAGTCTCACCATCAAGATTTCAAATAACAGTAACTAATGCATAAAAAAACAACACACTAGTTTTTGAATGTCTTTTTCTCTTTCTCGAGAGGGAACCTTCTCATCCCCTCCTATATAAGCTCATTTTGTTTTGCAATCTTTTTCATCCATAATTGTTCTGCTACATGCAACAAAGCAAAATAACTATTAAGAATCATTAAATTTTAATATTAATTAATGCAGATAAGAGTGAAAGATAAGATGCTTATTACAAGTTAAAATCATTAAAGACCAAAAACATCGTAAATATAAGGAAACTCTCAAAATACTTAATTTTTATTTATTCTAGTCTCAACTTGCCGAAAGACTATTACAACATTTTATATAGAAAAAAACTAGAGAACTCTAATAATATTAAATAAGAAAAACAAACTAGAAAAATTATTTTTATTCAAATACTGAAAAAATATTTTTGTTAAAATATAATAATATAATATAAAATAAATAAATAAAATAAACTAAAAATATATAGGCTAATGCATTGAATATAAACAATGTGAATGATTCTAAACATACGGGGTATTATAGTAGAAATTATAGTAAAAGGATGAAAGATAAGAAAATAAACAGTTGGTGGACCAAATAAAAAAATTAAACCGAAATTTTTTTAACAAAAGTAAACCCTCATCTATGTTTAGATGAAACAATTTTCTTTTCTTGCAGTCTTACCTTATTTTCCGAGACAAATCCAGCTTTGACAACCGATAATTTTGCTTCAAATTTTCCTCTATAAATCCTTATCTATGAATCCTTTTATATTATAAATAGCTGATTCATTTCCTTCAACTCCAAATCCAACAGTTTTAGGGACCGTTGTTGTTGTTGTTGTTGTTGTTGCTGTTGCTGTTGCTGTTGTTGTTGTCGTTGTTTTTGTTATTACTACTACCGTGATGGGGAAGGTGGCAGTAGGAGCGGCCGTTGTTTGCGCGGCGACAGTGTGTGCGGCGGCGGCGTTGGTGGTGAGGCACAGGATGAGATGTTCAGGGAGGTGGGCCAGGGCTATGGCGATACTAAGGGAGTTTGAGGAAAATTGTGGGACCCCTATTGGGAAGTTAAGACAGGTGGCTGATGCTATGGCCGTTGAGATGCATGCCGGCCTTGCATCTGAGGGTGGTAGTAAGCTCAAGATGTTGATCAGCTATGTAGATAATCTTCCCTCCGGGTAATCAACTATAATTCTTACTAAAATAAAACATAATTACTTTTATTTTCGTTTTCATTTCCCATTTAAGTTTACTTGTGTAGTATTTAATTTTCTAGAGGGATATTTATAAATTGATTTCTGAAGTAATGGATTTTTTTTTTAATTGTTGATTAATCGTGGGGATTATTTTTTTGTCCAGAAAAATTGCACCTTTCATGCATTTTTGTTATTGTGGACGTTTTTTTATATGCTATATGCTACTGAATTTTCAATCTTTTCTCTAATATCCTGATTTTATTTGTAATTTTATTAGTTATTAATGTTTTGATGATTATTGTGTTGGTAAAAGAGTTCTGCTTTGGACTTGAAAAACGAATTTCGTTTTGATGTGTTTTTAGGGAATGAAGTAGGAGTTCATAAATAAGATTGTTTAAGGGTGACTTTGATTAACAGTTGTGAACTTGAGTGTACAAACAAGAATCTTTAAACTCTTTTGTGTCCATTGAAATTTAGTGGAGATGGGTTTTCTTAGATGTAGATAGTTCAAGAATTAACTTTTTATTAGTGAAAGGCGTATTCTTTACTAATCTTGAATTCTACCTTTCTCCAATTAAGCTTGACATGTTTCGCATGCTTCGGGTAGGATTTGTAAAAATTTTTAGCCTTTGCTTTTAAGTTGCCTAACGTTGTCTCTTTTGTAGTTCCCTTTTTTTCATTCAATCAATAAATGCTTTCCTTTTCTTTCATCAATGGTTTGCTTTCTTCTTCTCCATCTGTTTTTTTCCCCGTTGAATGGAACTTGGAATATAGCTTACTGTTCGAAGCTTTGCTGCTACATTTTGCTTTTTACAGCTTATATCTCAATTCTCATCCTTGCTTTTCATATAGCTGTGGTTAGTAAATCTCCCGGGCAGTGAGTTCTCTTATGTTGTATTAGTATCTTATCACAATATCTGATTTGATGAAATTAGGAGTTTTTGAAGTGGGAGGTCATTTCATTTTTTAAACTGATAAGCAAACAGTACTTATTTTGTATTGAATTGATAGATTCTGCAAGGTTTCTTTTTTGGCTGCTGATTTGATATGTTTCTTATGGAACATGGATTCTTTATGATCAGTTGGTGGTACTGTACTGCTGATAAGGGCTGGCTTTGTGGTCTGCATAAATATCTTATTATGAACATCCATGTTTTATAATCAAATAAACTTAAGATGGATTTATTTGAGATTTATCATGTTGTAGGTTAAATTTTCACTTAAATAAAATTCTATGCTGGTCAACTTAGTAATGATCAACTTGGAAGAATGTACAGAAATTTCTGGGATGCGGTACTCCTTTTAATCGTTCAACCATAGGATTGTTTGGTTGATGAACTCCTTTTAGCTGCAGATAGCCCTTTTAAAATTGTGGATAAGGTGTTTTAAGTACTGAAAAATGAAAAATTTATAGGAAAAAAAATGAAGAATTAATGAGTGACAGAAGACAAAAGAAGCTTTGATGTTCATACAGGAACACGAAAGATGTTGCTTTTCTGTGAAGAATTTGTTCCTGAGAGAACGCAATTTCATTTGTCAAGACATTTTATATTAATTAAATGTAATTACCACTGAATGGTTAGCTACTTCTGTGCTTAATTTTTCAGAGAAGAGAATGGGTTGTTCTATGCATTAGACCTTGGCGGAACAAATTTTCGAGTTATACGGGTACTGCTCGGTGGGAAGGATGGAGGTGTTGTCAAACAAGAGTTTGAGGAAGTTTCAATTCCTCCACACTTGATGACTGGATCTTCAGATGTGAGCATCATTTCAAACTAGTCTATCAAACTTAAACTTGCTTAGAATAGTTAGTGATCTGAATATATTGTATATGGTGGTGATTTCAGGCACTATTTGGTTTTATTGCTACAGCGCTTGCCAATTTTGTTGCCACAGAAAGTGAAGGTCTGCATCCTTCACCTGGGAGACAAAGGGAGCTCGGTTTTACCTTCTCATTTCCAGTTAGGCAAACATCAATAGCATCTGGAAATCTTATAAAATGGACAAAAGGCTTCTTGATAGATGATGTGGTGAATCCTAATTACCCTCACTTGCCTCCCTCCCCCCTCCTCCTTTGGCCATCTGTTTTCATTGCATTACAATCAGTTTTTTCAATTACAGTTATATTGGTTTTTATCTTGGTGCTTATCTGTTATGAGAATAAAAAACTTACAAGAAATTGTTTTACCATCTAAAAATGTCAAATGTTTTTCCCTTTACCTACTCCACTTCTTTGCGTTACATATATTCCTTGTCATCAGTGAACAGTGACAAAATTATTAAAGCATTCCCTAAGGGGTACAGGTCATATGCAGTGTTAAAAATTGCATTAATAATATTTTGGAGCCATTCTATGTAACAATGCATATAATAGTTAGTCTTTTTATTGTGAGACACACTTGCAGCTGGCAGTTGAACACACACATACTGGTAGTACTTGATTTCTGATGGTTTTGACCATTTAAATAGAGAAACCGATCGTTAGCATCTGAAATTTACTAATTTTGGTAGAGCTTGTTTTCGGATGTTCTGGATATCACTCTGAATTTATTATTTGTTTCCATTGATCTATGAAATCTTAGCAGTTAGGTATGTTCCTGCTTAAACTCTGTGGGAACACATGCCAACCATGTCTACCAAGCTTCAGGAGCAAAGGAATTTTCTATTAAAGCGTTCATTTTCTTTCAAGTTCTTATTGCTCACGTGTAGTCTGCATAATTTAGTTTGTGAGCATATATCTCTACAGTGTGGAAAGCTCAAATTAACCACTTGTATCTTACTTACTCAGAGTTATTAACTCTGCCACATGTGCTCAACATTTACTTCTAAAAGCAGACAGTTCTCTAAATATAGCCTTGTAAGGGTATATCCCTGATATTTCTGCTCTGGAAAATGTTAAAGCAAAATACTGTAACCAGCACTTAGACTCAAGATTGCAATAGCTTCAGTCAATAACTGTACCTTCTTATTCTGCCAATCCTTTTTCACCTTGTTGCTCACTTCATTCCTGGTCCTTAGGTTGGACAAGATGTGGTGGGAGAATTAACCAAAGCCATGGAAAGAATTGGACTTGACATGCGTGTGTCAGCTTTGGTTAGTAATTCGGTTGCTGTCCCTGGGTTCTTTGTTTGGGTGTTTTCTATTAAATGGCAAAGAATGTGATTTACAGTCCAGTGTTGATGGAATGGGTGCTTAATGCGTAATGCAGTCACATGTCTACATAACTAAACAGATTCTTCAACTCTCTGAGCTGATGTAGGTCAATGATACAATTGGAACATTAGCTGGAGGTCGATACCACAACCCAGATGTCATTGCTGCTGTAATATTGGGTACCGGAACAAATGCAGCATATGTAGAGCGAGCACAAGCAATTCCTAAGTGGCATGGTCTTCTACCCAAATCTGGAGAAATGGTTGGCATTTCAGATACAATTTCACCTCTTTTTTACTTTGTCTTATAACAGGAATGGATTTAATAAGCATAAACTGATACCCGAACTGCTTCTTATTATAGGTTATCAACATGGAATGGGGTAATTTCCGGTCCTCGCACCTTCCACTAACAGAATATGATCAAGACTTGGATGTTGAGTCTTTGAATCCTGGCGAACAGGTGATGCTATATTCCTTATTAGTTTTGACTCATTGCTGCTTATAGAGGTGGTTTAATGTACTTATAAGAGCTTTGTCATTATTGTTTGCAGATTTTTGAAAAGATTATTTCTGGTATGTATTTGGGAGAAATTGTACGCAGAGTTCTACTGAAAATGGCTGAAGAGGCTGCCTTTTTTGGTGACATTGTTCCACCAAAACTGAAGATTCCATTCATCTTAAGGTCTGCTATATATTTTTGTCTGTGAGCTGTCTGCAATGTATTGAGTTTGAATTTTTTGGTCCTTTTCCTGTTTTGAGTTGAGATGGCTCGTCATTGCATCTTGATCAACCCAATGCTGTTGTTGTTGTAACTAATACAAACTTGCATTGCTGTTAATATGCAGGACGCCTCACATGTCTGCAATGCACCATGATGAATCTTCAGATCTGAGAGTTGTTGGAAGCAAACTAAAAGATATTTTAGAGGTATTATGCTTTGCCTATTGTGTTTGCCTTCTGTATAATTCTATTTACCTCTTACATCTTGATACGCTCTCTTCATGAGAAAAGGAGATTAATTGTAATTCAGCATAGAGATCAAAACTTCCTCTTAACTTGCTTGAATTATTCAAGTTGGTATGATAATGAAGTGATGTTGTGGAGATTTTGTTTGTCCCCATCCCATCCTCACATGTTTTGGAAAATTTCTTTGCCATACATTCATTTTCCTTCTCCATGCAAAACAAGGACCGCTACGTCACCTCACTTTGATACACATCTTTCTTTTTGATACCATTTTATTTCAAAAATTAAAAATGATATCTGCTTAAGGTGACTATTTATCCCAAAAACTAGCATAATAAAATAAGAAAAATAGTAGTTTACACACAATAGGTGAATAGTAGTTCGAAAGTTCAGTTATAACTCTCTCTTCCAATTAACTTCCAAATTACCTCATTTTCATAACTCGTTCAAAATAAATTTCTTTGTGGTTACTCTGTAAGAAATGTAAAAAATGAAAAGAAAAAGGTAACGCTGAAGTTGGGTGAAAGAGATTGAACCTAAGAAAACAGGCTGACTCAATCTGTGCGATGCATTATATATAAGAGGAAATTAATATCAATAACTAGTTAGGTTAGGTTTGTGTTGATGACTGTATGTGTACCAACTCTGCTTCATCTTCTGTCAAGAAAATTTGGTGGTTCTTGGAAGCCTGCCACATCTGGCTTGGTGTGAACCAGGTTATAGGAGAGTCGTGATGTTTTCCATTTTCAATTGCCATCTTTGCTCTTCTCCAACTGCAAAAATATTTCGTTGTTTTGTTACGTAATCCAAAGGGCACGTTTCATATTTGCTTCCTGTTGTCCCCTAGATACCTCATACCTCGCTGAAAATGAGGAAAGCTATTGTTGAACTATGTGACATTGTTGCCACTCGCGGTGCCCGCCTATCTGCTGCTGGGATTGTAGGCATCATCAAGAAATTGGGGAGAGACACAGTAAAGGATGGTGAAAAGCAGAAGTCTGTGATAGCAATGGATGGTGGGTTGTATGAGCACTACTCTAAATTTAGTACCTGCATGGAAAGCACTCTCAAGGAGTTACTGGGAGAAGAAGTTTCTGACAACATCGCCGTTGAGCAGTCTAACGATGGCTCAGGCATTGGAGCTGCTCTCCTAGCAGCCTCACATTCCCAATACCTGGAGGTCGAAGAATCTTGATGATAACCCATTACATTAAGTAGTGTTACATTTTTGTTTTTTGTATATTATCCCCTCACACTCGACTTCAAATCATCTAGAGCTTTTCAACCTAGTTCTTGTGATGATGCCAGCGATGTCCATATTTTGTGGTAGTAAGTTGAGCAGGAGATCAAATACTCTTTTGAAAAGTGCCATTAGCGGTCCCAAGCTTCAGTGAGGGAGTCTGTCACACTGCTCCTCTTTACTTTTCTGTCGTTTACATGAATTACACAATAAAGTGGGGGATGTAAAACAATTAATATTTTTTCTATGGTCCTGATGGAAAATAAAGTGAATTTTTATGATCATGATTTATTTCCAGGATCAACACGTTGTAGGCTAGAAGCTATATCATTGCCAGATATGTTTTGTTCGTTAGACGAACTATTTTTTCACCTGCATGCATGACTGTTCTTTGTTGATCTTTTGTTGCTGGTGGAAGCCAGGTGGCGAGTATTTTGGGTTTCGCCTTTACATGCGTGCGATTTTAAATGGTGGCCTGTGGCTGTGGGAGAAAAAACGATTCGCAGGTGAAATTATTGTGAAGGTGGCGCTTGCATCTAAATTCATATCTCTCTTGTATATTTTAAATATTTGTATTTTAATTTTATTTTTTAAAATTTTATTTTTATATTAATTTTGGTGTTTATTTTTATAATTATTATTTATTTTTTCTTATTATTTTTTAATTAAAATTTTATATCTATCAAATTTGATCTTTATTATTTTGATTGTTACTTATTTTATTTGAAATAATTTATAAAATGTTAATTATTATTATTTTAATTTTTTTTTATTTTTTTGGATTTGATCTTTATTATTTTGATTATTATTTATTTTAGTTGAAATAATTTATGAAATTATATTTTTTTTTTCAATTTCACTCGCATTCAATATTTTAATTTGTAAGATTTGTTCCTTATTATTTTAATAAACTTGAAAAAAATAAAACATTAATAAGTTATTTTTTCGACTTATTTTCTATAACATAACTAAATACGGAAAAGCGTTTTTCAATTTATTTTTAATTATATTACAAATATTGAAATATAATTTATTTTTCTAAATTTACTTTAGTACACTGTATATCTTCTCGGATATCATGCATCCCAGCTTGGACACTGGTTTTAAAAAGACCGTACAAGCTACAGCATTGCATACTTGTAGCTGTCGATTTTATTCTCTGAAGATTTAGATGGTATCTGCTATCTTAGGCTTATACTAGCTCATTATGTGCCTAACTACGCAAACTATACAATTTGAACTCAGAAATAACACTCTTTATTCTTTAAGGAAAGCAGAGAGTAGTGGTGATTTCTGTGCATAAAGCAGAGTGATCAATTATCGGATGCCAGAGTGCTGTCACTTTCTGATTGCCTCTCGCGTTTTGAGTTCTTAAGCAAAGGAGTGGAATCATACTCACTTCCATTGTTCTTCGCTCCGTAGACCAATGGATGGTTCCTTCCGTGTAAGATCTGCAAAACCTCCTTCATGTGAGGCCTAGCAGAAGGCACTTCGCTGGTGCAGAAAACCCCTAGTAGGAAAACATTGCTCATTTCATCAACGTAACAAGGTTCCGTTATCTCCTCATCCAAGGCATCGACTATGGTTTTTCCTTCTTGCATGTGACGCAATGCCCATTTGGCGAGGCCTGTATGCTCATCACCATAATTTGCTGCTTTTCCCGTTGTTAGTTCAAGAAGGACAACCCCAAAGCTATAAACATCGGTCTTCTCATTTACTCTAACTGTTTGAGCATACTCTGCGATTCGAGTTATAAAATAAGAAAGTTCAATGTTAGGTACTGGAAAAGGAGGGCAAGGAAGCAAGTACACAAGGATAAGACCTGAAGAGTGATCTTTTACCTGGAGCTATGTAACCAAAAGAACCGGCAACAGCTGAGACGGTAGCAAGTTCTTCCTGCTTAATCAGCATCTTTGCTAAACCAAAATCAGCAATTTTTGCATTAAACTCGGAATCCAACAAGATATTGCTTGACTTGACATCTCGGTGAACTATTGGGGGAGAGCAGTCGTGATGCAGGTAGCACAGACCCTGAGCAGCTCCCACTGCTATCTGCAGTCTCTTCGGCCAGTCCAGAACAACATGATTTACTGAAGCTGATGCACTGTTTGATCGCCTTGCTGTATGCAGCCATTGATCGAGACTATGATTCATCAGATACTCGTAGACAAGAAGTTTCGAATTGTCACTGACAGCACAACAGAGCAACTTCACTATGTTCAAATGCCTTATTGTACTCAGTATCTCAACTTCTGCAAGGAACTCCTTTTCAAGTTTCTTCTCCAACGGTCTGTTATTCCAGATTCTTTTCACAGCAACAACACTCGAGCCGTTTGCAGCAACACGATATACTTTTCCTGATCCACCGCTTCCTATCAGGTTGCTTTCTGTCAATCCTGACAGTATGTTTGATTCAGTAAAATTCAACCTATGGAAGTTAATGAACTTCCATTCTGAATCCGATCTATGGTTTCTCTTCCAGTGAACTCTGATAATGATGAATGCAAATAACAATGCTAACAGAAAAGCTGTAATCAAAGCACTTAATATCAAGGCTAGGAGTGGGATTGAAGTTTTGCTTGATTTTTGGGGTCTGGAAAAGCAAACCTTAAGGTATTGCAATGGCCTACTTGCACAAATACCAGGATTGTTCAAGAAGCTACTGGAATATGCTGCATTTTCATACTCAGCTGGGATTTTTCCCACGAGATGATTTGAAGAGAGATTGAGATAAGTAGGTCTCAGCAAGCCGAGTTGAGGTGGAATTTGGCCAGAAAATTGATTTTCTGACAAGTCCAGTTCGAGCAGGTGAGGTAGGGTAGCAATCTCCTCCGGAATCTGTCCAGAAAGCTGATTTTGACTGAGGTTTAGAGTAGTTAAAGATTTCCATGAGATGATGTCAGATGGAAGTGCTCCGGTAAGCTGGTTCTTATCAAGTAAAAGAACCGTCAGATTAGGAAGAGCGGTTAATTCAAGAGGGATAGTGCCAGTAAATTGGTTATTGCTCGCTTTGAAGACTACCAGATTCCTCCAAGAATTCCCTTCAATGGAAATACTCCCAGAGAACTTGTTGTTACTTATCTCGAGCAGTGAAAGACTAGTTGACACTTCATTAGGAAGCTCTCCAGTGAACAAATTATCACTTATCATCAGTTGTTGCAAATTTAAAGCTGTCCATAAACCAACAGGAATATTGCCAAAAAATGCGTTGTTTGAGATTCTTACTGTTAGCAAACTATTGCAATTCTCAAGTGATTTTGGCAACTCTCCACCGAGCTTATTATCAAAAGCTACCACTCCTGTTAAGCTACCTCCATGGCATAAATATTCAGGCAGGTTCCCTGTAAGCCTATTGGAAGCAACCTGGAAGCCTTCAAGGGATGAGTATCGACCAAGATCTGGAGGGATTGGCCCTGATAAATTGTTGCTAAACAACCTAAACTCTTTCAATGCCGGAAGACGACCAATGCTTTCTGGGATCTTTCCAGATAACTGATTCAAGAACAAACTCAAACCTGATAATTTGTCAAGCTTCCCAAAATCAACAGGTATTGTACCAGTCAGATTGTTCTGCGAAAGATCGATGACAATCGAGTTCAAAGCTTCAACAACCTGAGGGATCTGCCCAGATAGCAAGTTTTTGTAAAGAAACAGAACCTTCAAATTCTTCAACATGAACAAGCCGTTTGGGATACTCCCAGTCAATTCATTCATTGATAAATCCAAGTGCTCCAGTGCCACCATTTCCCCAATCATTTGTGGGATCTCGCCAATCAAATTCGCTTCAGACATCCACAACACCCTCAGTTTCTTCAGCTGGGTGAAACTGGAAGGCAACTTCGATGGAAGAAACCCATTGTGAGCCATATATAACTCTTCAAGTTTGGACAATTTTCCGATTTCTGCAGGGAAAGTACCATTAAACAGATTATTATGAAGATAAAGAGTTCTTAGCTCTGGTATCCGCCCAATGGCAGCTGGAATGTTGCCAGTGAAGTTATTAGCACAGAGGTTGAGGTACGAGAGCCGAGACAAACTGTCAATACCATCAGGAATGGTGCCAACAAAGTAGTTTTGAGAGAGGTCTAAGATCTCTAACTTGGAAAAGTTGTAGACAACTTCAGGGAACTTTCCAATAATGCTGTTATTGGAAAAATTAAGAACTTCGAGGTTCTTAAGGTCAGAAATAAAGGGTGGGATTGTTCCAGGGATGTTCTTGTTATCAAGAAGGAGCTGAGTGATGGAGTTATTGGTGCAGGCCACTCCTGGCCAAGTGCAATGAGAGGAGCTTGATGGGGTCCACCGGTCGAGAGACGATGGATTTTGCCAGTGTTGCTTCAGTCTCAGTAGAATGGCTTGTTCTTGATCATGGGGCTGTGGGTTTGCATGGTCGAGAAAAAGAAGGAAGAGGGCAAGGAAGTGAAGTGAGAACATAATGGGGTTTTTCTTCAACATTTTCTGGGAGGTTCGGAGTCTGTTGTTCTTGCTCAACTCTGTTATTCAAGATGAGCTGCCGAGAAAGACTTGGCTCCTGTTTTTTTATTGAGCAGCCTTTGATTTGACACCAGAACCTGAAGGCGAATGGCAATAACTTTGAAACTTCAATTGTGGAATTAATTTTCAGTCTTTGTACCAGAAGCTTTTTCAGTCTTTGTACAGCACACAACAATGGAGCAGCTGTCTGTCTGAACAAGAGAAGTCAGAACCTCTGATCAAGTAATTTTGAGGGTCTCGTAGGTCCATGTTTAACCAGCTACTCTCTACCAAACTACAACGAAAATCACAGTCAAGCTTCCACAGAAGCACCAGCCAATTGTTTTTTGGCTAACAGTCTATAAAACAGACTCCTTTAAAACCGAAAAGTCCTTCCTCACAGCAGACTTTGACAGTAAACTTTCAAAACAAAGAAAAAAACACAAATCTCAAATCGAAGCCAGCCTCTTTTGAACAATTTGCATGGTCAGCACGCCAAATGGAAGACTTTGACGTAGACGAATTTTTACAGCAGTAACTAGAGGATTTAAGCATCTTGACATGGATTGATCGGAGAAGAAAAGAAAGGAAGGACTTTGACGTAGACGAATTTTTACAACAGTAACTAGAGGATTTAAGCATCTTGACATGGTTTAAAAAAAAAAAAAAAAAAAAAAGGAAGGACAAGAGCTGAGAAAAATGTTCACGCCACGCTAATCTCATGCTTGCATCATTATTGATTTTCCAGAAACAGCAATGGTAGTCGAATGAACAGAGAGAAACCTCCAAGGGAAGAGCATCCTTCCCGCATCAATAGATCAATAGTTGATTCCAAACCTTCACTTAAATGGAGGAATATTCCACTTATTATTTCTTTTGATAAATTAAATATTTAATTGTACGAAAAATAGACAATTATTTAATTTCTTAACGTCAACATTTTAGTGCTTTCTTATTCTCTTACTATGAAAAATTAAATATTCTCTTAGACTATACGCACTGCTCTTCTATATCTTGATTCGTGTGTTGAATATTGACTTTTTTAACCAACCAAAAATCAACACACGAATCAAGATGGAAGAGCGCATAAACTAAATAAACATATCTCACCCTTATCCACAAATCATTAATAAATATAAAATAAAAATAACTAAAATCTTGCAGCATTGCATATCCTATACTTGGTCCTAGATAACATCTTAGACACAAACAAATCACAGTATTTAGACTTTGTACTAATTTATAAAGGGGCCACACTATTACTATGGCAGATTGCTTGCCCACATATACAATTTCAATTTATTTTTATCTACTTTTCTTTATAATTTTATTTTACTTTTTTTTTCATTATTTTTCTAGTACCTTTAAACTCCTACAATTAATCATGATATATTATATTTTTTAGGTCTAAAATCTTGCTATTCTACATTGTCACTTTATTTTACAAGATTGCTATCTGTCTCCTCTTGAATTAAGTTTTTATTGTGTAATTTCTTCTCTTTGAAAGATATAAATAATTAGTTAATAATATAATTGATCAGAAGATTATCTAATAGATTAATACATGATATAGGAAGATTGAGTTTAGTGTAATGTTTAATAAACATATATCAATATAGGTTATTGGGAAAAAAAAATATAATTCATATATTTTTTTTATATCAAAGATAACAACCATTTGTTTGTTGGCCTTAACTAAAGAAGGCTATCTTTTAAGAAGAATAACATCTTTTTTTTTTCTAGAGTTTTTATTACGAGAAAAATAAATAATAAAAAGAAAAAAAATATTAAATAAAATAACCAAAACCCTCCTTGTTCCAAAGCTTAACAGCTAAAACAAAATAATCTATAGAGCACTCAGAAAGCCATTATCCATCTTCCAAGCCTCCTTCATGAAATCACTAAACCTCGGATTAGATAACGAAAGTATATGGAGCTGCAAATATATGGGCCTGCGGTCCAATTTTATACTGTACTCCTTATATTTATCGAAATCAGACCTACCAACTTTCTTATTGGAGCATAAAATAACACCAAAATTCACACCAATGGCCCTGACGATTAGAGAACGACTGTGAGAGCCTAATTAACCCCTTTCATAAAAATTAAGTCTAAAAACTTAAATAAAATTTTAATAAATCAATTTAATTTAATCACTAAAAGTTTAATTAAATTTAATAATTAATTTGAGTTAAATTAAAAGATTTAGTTAAGTAAAATGACTTATTTAGACTTTTCATGAGTCAAATTAATTTTATTAGAAACTTAATTGGTGAAGAATTAAGTTTAGAAGCTTAATTTAGAGGACTAGATTTAATTTCTCCAAACTCATTTGGATGAAATTAGAGATAAAATTGCAAGAAAATCAAAGTTTTGAGATCAATTAAGGACCAAATTGAAGAAATTCAGAACTAAAGACCTTTTTATAAAAGGTGCATGAATTTGAAGACCTAATTCAACTGAAAACAAGGGTGAAATTTGAAGAAATTATAAGTTTAAAGGTCAATTAAAAAAAAATTAAAAATATCCAAGATGAAAGAGTAAGATGAAAATGATACTAAACTTAGGGAATCGTTTTGAAACATGATTGAAATTGAATTGATTTTTATAATCAAAATTTAATTGAGGATTTAATTAACTAAATTAAAAGATTAGAGAATAAAGTTAAAAAGAAATTAATGACCTGGTCAAAAATACAAAAAATTACCTACTGTTTTATTTAAATAAAACAACATGTTTTAATATTGTTTTGACCCGTTTTGGTCCGCAAAAACAAATAAAAAATAAAAAAAATCATCTATAAGCACTTAAAAAGCTATTATCCTTCTTCCAAGCCTAGTTCATGAAATCACTAGACCTCGGATTAGATAACGAATGTATATTGAGCTGCAAATATATGGGCCTGCGGTCCAATTTTATACGAATGTCTAACAATAAAATCTGCACTCCATATTAAATAAGTTTCTATCTAGGAACTCTTGAACCCCACCACAGATCATGTAATTCGAAGAGCAACATAATCAAGATCCAAAAAATGTCAATGTTTTTCCCTTTACCAACTCCTCTTCTTCGCGTTACATATATTCCTTTTCATCAGTGAAAAGTGACAATTATCAAAGCATTCCCTGAGGGGTACGGGTCAAATGCAGTGTCAGAAATTGCATCAATAATATTTTAGAGCCATTCTATGTAACAACGCATATAATAGCTAGTCTTTTTATTGTGAGACACACATGCAGCTGGCAGTTGAACACACACACACTGGTAGTTCTTGATTTCTGGTGTTTTTGATCACTTAAATAGAGAAACCGATCGTTAGCATCTGAAATTTACTACTTTTGGTAGAGCTTGTTTTCTGATGTTCGATCTTGATATCACTCTGAGTTTCTTATTAGTTTCCATTGATCTGTGAAATCTTAGCAGTTAGGTATGTAATCAAGGGCGGAGGTGTGCTAAGGGCTAGGGTGGGCTCTAGTCCAGGTTAAGATTTTATCAATATTTTTTGACTAGTTTTATATAAAATAAATTTTTAATTTTTAATTGAGTTATCAAAAATTTTAAAAATTTGCGTAGAGCCTTGTAATATAATACTTTAGCTTGGATTAAAATTTCAGAATTTTTGGAGAAATTTAGAAATTTGATGAAAAATCACAATTTGACTAGTTTTATGTTATTGAACGTAATTTTCAATCTGACTATTAAATTGAGCTGAAATTTTACAAGAAATCTTAAAATATATTGAATAAAATCTAGTTAAAATTTTAGGATGAACGGAGCTTGGTAGTGCTAACAAAAAAAAAGACTATCAAATAAAAGCAAAATAACTCATTAAGGGTAAAATGATTATTTGCCATCAAAAAATAAAACAAATAAGCTCTTCCTTTCTTTTATATGTTGCCGACTGTAAAGAAGCAGAATAGAAAAAGAAAGAAAAGAAAAGGCAAGAGAGAAAGAGAGAGAAGCAAGGGAAAACATTAAAAAAAAAGAAAAAAAAAGCAAGAGAATAACCTTATAAACTTAGAAAGTATAACTTATAAAACCCTAATCTAAGGAAGAATCAAGTGAAGGAAGGAGGAATTGAGAGAGAAAAAAATTTAATTTTTTTTTCCAGTTGACATGAGATTATTATTTTATCTCGGTTAAGGAGTTGTTATAATATTGATTTAGATTTGATTATAAATGAATTATATTTCATAAAATATCGAAGAATGTAACTTTAATAGTGATTTTCTTTTTACTTTTTACTTCAATTTTATGCATTTTTTTAATATTTTAGATAATATATTTGAATTAAAACTGTAATGTTATCTTCAAAAATTTATATACATGAATTAATAGTTATTTTTTAAAAAAATTATACATTTGTTTAATAGCCCAGGACAGGAAAAATTCCTGGCTCCGCCCTTAGGTATGTTCCTGCTTAAACTCTCTGGGAATTTCGTTCATTTTCTTTCTAGTTCTTACTGCTCACGTGTAGTCTGCATCATTTAGTTTGTGAGCATATATCTCTACAGTGTGGAAAGCTCAAATTAATCACTTGTATCTTACTTGCTCTGAGTTATTAATTCTGTTTGGAGGTCGTTGAAGCTTTGTATGGTTTGGAATCTGTTTCATGGTGTTTTGGTTGGAGTTTTCATGGCTGTTTGGAGGTGGTTTTGTGGCCTATTTTTAGGGTGATTTCAGGGTTGTTGCGGGGTTGTTTTGTGGAGGTTTGAGGGCTGTCGTATGGTGGCTGTCATGGGTGGAAGGGGTTGTTGTTGGTTTGAGGGATGTTTTTGGGTTTGTTTCAGGCTGGAAAGATTAAGGAAAGGGTTGTTGTTGCCATCGTTAGGAGGTCTATTCATGACACTGTAACTAACTAAAGACAAAAGCTTGTCTTGCTCTGCAACTAACTAAGAGAGGACTAAGGCTGTTTTTTCAGACAGAACAATGCTGGGTCTGTTTTTAGAAGAAAATCGGTAGCTGTGTTTAGTGCCTTTAAAGCTGTAATTTTGTTTCAGAGTGAAGTGAAGATACCAGAGCATAAGTTGGCATAATATTTGAGTAGTTTAGTGAAGGGTTGAGGGAGATATTATGGCTAAAAGGTGGGCACTTGATCATTTTAATAGGAAGAAAACAATAAATAGTGAAATTATGATATTTTTAATTTGATCTTTAATCTTTTAGATTCCTTGTAATTTCACCCTTGATCTTCTTTAATTGGACCCTTAAATTTCTGTGCTTTTTACAGAGCTGTCATTAGTTTTGAAATTCTTCAATTTGACCTTCAATTAACCTTTAAACTTCTAAATTCTTGCAATTTTATCCTTGATCTTATCCATCCAATTGAGCTTGGAAAAATTAAATTTAGTTCTTTAAAATTTAAATCTTCTCAATTAAGCTCAAATTAGATCTCTAAACTTAATTTTTCACTAATTAAGTCCCTAATAAAATTAATTTGGCTCACTAAAAGTCTAATTAAGTCATTACACTTTGATAATTCTTTTAATCTAACCTAGTTAACTCTTAAACTTAATTAAATATTTAATTAGGCTCATGATTAAATCATTTTTGCTTATTAAAAGTCTAAATTAATTAAGTTTTATCAAATTCGTTTAATAATCATTTAATTTCATATTGAATTTGTATTGTCTTTCAACTTTGGATATAATAGGGTGTAATTAGATCTTTAATTTTTTTCTAAAATTTTATCTTGATTCCTTCATACATTTGAAACCCTTTTTAATCTGCTTTGATAAGCTGCTAATCTTTTTTTTTTTTTTTTTTGCTTTATTTGTTTTTCATTTTTTTTTGGTTTTCTTAAAGAAAAATAATGTTTTTCGGGGAATCCAAAATTAGAATTTAACAGCACTAATCCAATATATCCTTCTATCTTTGAAACTTAGCTCGACTTGGATAAGGTTTCCCTCAATAGCAACCATGGTCGCTATTGACATTATCATCATCTTTACTGGCTGATTTCTCAGGAATTTTGAAAGGGCAAAGGATGATTATGACCAACCTGACCATAAGTGTAACAAACTTGTGGGAACATCTCATCATAAGACACTTTCTGATCGATTTTTCAAGATCAATATCAACCTTTACACGAGCAAATTTCCCTCTCTGATTGGTCTGGGTATTATAATCAATCGTAACCATGTCACCAATCAACTGGTAAGGCAAGGAAAATGCACCCAAAACACCACCCCTGTAATGTGTCCTGATGATGCATGGAGATAACCAGTTATTGTCGAAAACTGGGCAAGAAAGAACTCATTCCTCGGATCCATAACCTTAAAAGGCTTTGCTCTGTTCCAGATAGTTTTAGATTTCAGTCTAGTGCATAAGGTCGTGTCTGAAACTGTGTGACCCAAGATCCTGACAGCAATAGCCAATTCCTATGGCTTCCGTCGGGGGGCTTTATATTTCCAACGCAAGACCCTCCTTCTCCGCCACGAGGATGCCCCCATCCTCCACTTCAGTTTTTCCCATCTTCATCCACTCAGAACCTATGGAGTTTTAGGTGGCATCACCTAGAGGCTCATTTTTCTGGAGAGTTTTTTATTCTTGTTGGAAGTTCTTTTTGCTATATTATAGAAAGCTAGAAAAACTAGTAGAAACTCTATTTTTATTTATTTATTATGTTGGATTTGTTAAAAAAAATTTACAATTTTTAATTTTTTTAAGATATGTTTTTATTTGTTCATGCTGAATCTTTTTTAGCTAGTTTTTATTTTATTTTCAAAAGTCAAAGAAAAGACTTAAGAAATAAATAATTTTATGTAAAAATCAGACTATACAAGATTCAAATGATCACTAAGCATTTCCTAATCATTTTAGTGATAGCAAAAATAAGGAATTGAAAAAAAACAAATAAAGCATATTTTATTTATTTATTGACTTCTCAAAACAAAACATTTTTTTTTCTAGTGTGAATCAAAAACTTGTAAAAAAAAAAAGGCAATTTTCTTCGGCAACTAATTCAAGGAATTGACAAAAGTCCTTAGTGCTTCTTTGTTTTTGAGTTTTTCATCCATTTTTATTTTTCTTAAAATGGAGACCAATAGAAACTGGCATGTGTTCATATAAAAGTTAGAATTAATTACAACAAATACTAAAATAGCTCAATATCCTTTTACTATTCACTTAGACACAGATTATTGTAGATTGTAGCAGTGTGATGATAAAATTATCATCGCCAAAGAAACTTGCTAAGCATGCAGTTGAGGGTAGGATTGTATTTTTCATGGAATACATTTGACATTGAAAGAATTTTTTGGGACAAAATAGTCTGTTCAAGTTTTTTAAGCTACAGTACATATATTGATTTGCCTCTCAGGGCACCAAATTATTATTTATGTTCAGAAATGGTTGAAGCATGTTGAGCAAGTGCCAGAGGGTTGACGCTGCACACGCTATTTGGGTGGCGCGTGCGACTCTAAAAAAAACTGAGCACCGCCTTCAGAGTGGCGTTAGATGCGCTTTGCTACCCCAGGCATAATGGTGAGGTGCTTGAGCAGAGGCGGCCTACAAAGAAGCTCTGATTGGAGGTTTTTTTTGTCCCTCCCTCTCTCCTCTTAGATTATGCTGCCCATTGCAAAAACCCGTGGGTAAGATATAATTACCAAACTTAAAAAAATAGGTCAAGCATGTTTGTAAGACTCAAGTAACTTGGGTCTAGCATATTTTTTATTATTACTATTGTTATTACAATCACAACTACTACTACTACTACTCTTGTTGTTGTTATTTTTATTGATATTATAAATATTTTTATTTTCATTATCGACATCGCAGCGGCCCTAAAAAATAATAATTCTCTTGAATTAATTATGGAAAAAGAACAGATTCTGGCATCCGGTTATTTTAGGAAAAAATGTCTTGTTTGAGGAGTCGCCACCTAGTATTATGGTCACTAGGAACCCTAACTGGTCAACAGAGATTCGATGACTCGGGATTGGTTACGTAAAAGGGAAGATATTATCACCCTTTAAACGTTTTGCCTAAGGCAGACTGCATTGTTGGTTTTGTCTTAAATTGCTAAATATTTATTAATTTATGCTGTGATGATTTGTCTATAATATTCCTGACTCTGGCGCCAGTGAATATTCGAGCTCGAATAATTCCAACTATAGCGTTGGTAAAAATTCATAGCTACGACAAAAATTAGATCAATATATTTTATTCCCTACTCTAGCGCCAGTGAATAAATAAATAAAAATAAAATTTATTTTTACGCATGCACATATTTTTTATTTTTCTAGCTAAACAAAATAAAAATACAACGAATAAAAATAATATAAATTTAAACTAAGATTTTTTATTCCTGACTCTGGCGTTAGTGAATAAACCAATAAATTTACATTATTTTTATTTATGCATACATATTTTTTATTATTTTTTATTTTTCTGCTTTTTATTTTATTTTATTTTTTTTGGGCTGGGTCCAGCTCAGCTCATATGGGCTGGGCTAGACCCAGCCAGCCCAGCCCGGTCACTGGCCCAAGCCAGTGACCCGGCTGGGCCACAGCAACACACGTGTTGCTGCGCTGTGCAAGTGAATTAAAATTCACTTGCACAGTATACTGCTAATAATTTGAAAACAAATGAAAGGCAGGGGAAGCGGCTTACCTGGTTGGCCGTAGGCAACGAAGATGATGACAAAGCTTCTTCTGTGTGATTGAACCACGCTTGGCAGGGCACCCTTTACACCTTTCCTTGCGTTCTTCTCTCTGGGTTTTTGTTTCCTTTGCTTCTGGTCTTGCGCCTATTATCTCGGTTCTTTGAGATGAAAGGATGAAGACGATGGCGATGCTGGGGGTTCTTCTTTTCTTTTATTTGCAGGAGGCGATCAAGAAGACGGTGATGTTAATGTTGGTATTCTGAGTTTGTTGCTTGCTTTTATCTCTGTATACGATTTTCTTTGTCTCTGTGTTCACCGATTGCTTTCGTGTTCCAGTAGCTTTTTAGATGATGAAGGAACTAAGAAGATGAAGAAGACGCTGGCTGGATTTATTTTGACTGATTTCTGGGTTGTTCCTTTTATGTGCAGGAATGAAGACAATAGCAAGGCTAATTCATGTCCCTGTGTCGCTGAGGCCTTTTCTGGATTTTGCTTGAGTCCTTGTTCCCGTTTTTGTTCCCCTGTTTATGCTGGGTTTTTCCTCTGTTATTTGCTCTCTCCTGGGTATTTTTTTTCGCCCCTGTTCGGGGTTCTGTTTTTTTTTTTCTTCCCCCCCGGTTCTGTGTTTCTCCCCCTTTTTTTTCCTCCCTCTCTCTCTCCTGCCGTGCATGGCTTTCTTTCTTTCTCTCCGTTTTTGCTCCCCCTGCGCTCTCTCATCTTCTCTGGCTTTATAGCCAGAGAATACCAACCATTTGAAACGGCTTCAAGGCCATTACTGCCAGAAACGGCTCCTGAAGAAGAAGGCGATGAACAGTGTTGTGTTTAATGGCCATTTGCATTTTGGTCCTTGAAGTTCTGAAATCATGCAATCAAGCCCCTGGATAAAATGCAATTGGATCCTTGTATTTCCGCGCCATTTTCAAGCTGGTCCTTGGATTTTAAGTTTTGCAATTTGGACCCCAATTAAACTCTAAACTTTGATATTCTTCAATTAAGTCCCTAATTTCATTAATTTAATTAAATCCAAAGTCCAATTAAGTCTCAAAACTTATCGATTCTCCAATTAAACCCTTAATTGGATAAATTAAATTAATTCCAAGCTCAATTAAGTCTCAAAACTTATCAATTCTCCAATAAAACCCTTAATTGGATTAATTAAATTAATTTCAAGCTTAATTAGATTAATTCCAAAGTTTAATTAAACCCCAAAACTTCCAATCATTTTGCCATTAACCTAAATTTTAATTCATTCTTCCTTTATTTCATTTTACTTATTTTTTCATCATTATTATTTTTTTCATCATCATTTTTTTTTTATCATTTTCAGTAAATAAAATAATAATAATAATTAAAATAAAATGGTCAAAAATTGGGTTATGACAGTTATTACAATCACAACTACTACTACTACTACTCTTGTTGTTGTTATTTTTATTGATATTATAAATATTTTTATTTTCATTATTAATAATATTATTAATAAATTTGAAAAAACAATTGCTATTACTATTGAAAAAAAATCGTAAATTTCATTTGAAGGGTAGTAGTAGTAGTAATAAAAATTATTATTATTATTATTATTATTATTATTATTATTATTATATTAATAAATTTGAAAAAAAATTATTACTATTGAAAAAAATGATTTGAAGGGTAAAACTAAAAATTATAAGAATTTTGAAAAAAAAAAAAAGAGCAAAGGAAAAAAAGAGAATAACTGGATTGAAAAACATATTATACACAAATTAGAATTAAAGGGCTAAATTGTAAGAAAATAAAACTTGCACAAAAGAGAAAATAACCAAAATCAAAAATCAAAACAAAGACAATGGATTCTAAAACACCAACCAAAAATAGGAATGGATTTAGGATGATTGAAACTACAAAGAAAGAAAAACAAAGTAAGAAATTAAAAGAATGAGGATTGAAACTAAAAAAATAAAACAAATAAGAAATTGTAACTGAAGGATAAAATTGAAAAAAAAAACACAAAAATTCTATAAAAGGAATAATGATGAAATAAGAAATGGGTCAAACCCATAAAACATGAGTTTAACATGTTTGTCAGACCCAAGACGCCTGGACTTGACAGTCAGCTAAGTCCAAAGCAACATGAGTTTGGCATACTTGTTAGACCCAAGTAAACATGAGGTGGACATATTTGATAAATTCAAGGCACCTGGACTTGGCTTTTGCCAAGTCAAGAGTGAGTGAACGTGACAGTCAACCAAATCAAAAGAAAAGTGAGCTTGTCATGTTTGTCAGACCCAAGTAAACATGAGTCAGACATGTTTACTTATTATTATTATTATTATTATTATTATTATTATCATAATTACTATTAACTATTACTATACTACTACTCTTATTGTTGTTGTTGTTGTTGTTGTTGTTAATTTTATAAATATTATTATTAATAAATTTGAAAAAATGTTATTTTAAAAAAACCATAAAATTGATTTAAATGACAAAATTTAAAACTATAAGAACTTAAAAAAAAAAAAAACAACTAAGGGAAAAGAAAAGGAAATCAAAAGTAAAAGGACTGAATTGAAAATATAATATACTCAATCAACCCATCATCACAAGGTCTCATAATTCTAGACCTTATTTCAATCATTATTGTTCAACACCTCATACAATCCACACAATATGAACATAGCCCACAAATCATATTATAAAATTTAAAAATAAAAAGGAATACTAACATGTAAAGAGAGAATTTAAAATATAATAAGTATTCTTAAACATTTTAAAAAGATTAATTACAGGATAACTAATGTACTACATGCTGAGCTAAGACTTTAATATATATATATATCAAAGTTTACACAAAAGCATATTGTATAATCGCGTTAATTCCATTATGATTAAGTTAAATATTTACATAAGCTTAACAAAGTGGAGTCCTCAACTAATGATCTCCTTGTATATTTGATGAATCATTACACAAACAACCTAGTAAGCATACCATTATGTTAATAAAAGAAATATATATGGTCATGTAATGTATACAAATGAAGTATAAATTTCTTATCAAATTCATAGGAATTCTAACAATCAACTTATAATTTGCTTGTGAATCATTTAAATCCAATCAAAACTCATTTATATATCCTTAATTTGAATACTCTTATTTACTTGCATGAACCGAGTGACTTCGCATAGTCCAACCTGAATATTCTTAGGCAATTACATTTATCAATTTCCCCCGGGTCATTCAAACATGGATACCCTTTACAATTCGAGTCTTATCAATCGTTCTTTGGCGTCCCAACACAAACATCATTAGCCAAAGCTAATCTTGTAATTCTTTTCCTGAAAATCCTATCACAAATGCCATTACCCGAAAATAATATTGCAATTCATCTCCTGGAAATCCTATCACGGGTGCGATTAGTCGAAGCTAATCTTGCAATTCGTCTCCCGGCAATCCTATCACGGATGCATTAGTCGAAGTTAATCTTATAAATACACTAGAATTTTTTTACATTGAACATGACATTTATTGTAATTGCATTCACTAGAAAAACTTTAAATTGCATAAGTGCAAAGAGGAGGGAAAATCACGCACTTGCTTCGCCTATCTTGTGACCTCCCCCAACAGAAGGTCCAATCCTTGTTGCTCCTTCTAAATCATAAGGAAGTATTTGGTCATGATCCCTTCAAACCAAATGTTATAGAGAATCCATATTAATTTATTACACATATGTTACTTTCTATGCATGTTCATTTCCTCATAATAACATACATACACATATCATATATATTTTCAGAGTTTGTATCTCAACGTGCAAGTGTCCGCATAACTCAGTTCTTTTATGTGTGTGTGTGTGTAGTTTTCACATGAAAGTCTAATTGTTACTATTTTAGACCTGAACCGTTACTATTTGATCTATTATTGTCTTAGACCTTAACCATTATTGTTTGATTTGTTACTGTCTTAGATCTGATCTGATCTGTTATTGTTTTAAATCTCAAATGTTACTGTTTGATTTGTTACTATCTTAGACCTCAACTGTTACTATTTGATCTATTACTATCTTAAACCTCAACTGTTACTGTTTGATTTGTTATTGTCTTAAACCTCAACTATTATTGTCTTACACCTGAACTGTTACTGTTTGATCTGTTATTGTCTTAGACCCGAAGTGTTACTGTCTTAGACATGTTATTATCTTAGACATGTTACTGTTTTGATTTATTATTGTCTTAGACCTAAAGTGTTACTGTCTTAGACTTGAACTATTATTGTTTGATCTGTTAATGTCTTAGACCTAAACTGTTACTGTTTGATCTGTTACCGTCTTAGACCTGATCTGTCATCATTTTACATATAAATTGTTATTGTTTGATATGTTACTGTCCTAGACCTGAATTGTTACTGTCTTAGATATCTCACCTTTTGTAACAGTCCTGTGGAATTCCATGGGTTTTAGCCACCGATTTAACATTTCTAATGAATTATTAATATCTCATAACTCCATTATATACAAAATCTAATAAGGACTAGCAATCAATTATATTCCTCATCAGGCATCTCCATGAAATTTAAGAAGTTGTAAATAGATATTCGAAAAAAATAGTTCTATTGCCTACATTATTCATCAAATCACATCATGGAGTATAAAGCATTAACAGAGTAGCATAAAACAGGATCGAAAGACTCTCATCATTAGCCGACCACTAGCTCTATTTAATAATCATTTTTTTTACTTTAACTACAATAATTTAATCACTTTACTCTAACTTTCACAGTATTTTCCATAACAATTTACAGTAATTTTTTATTTCCCTCAAGAACCCTAACTTTTTAAATTTTAAAAATTCAATCAATTAAAGACTTCAAGCTATTAAAAATCAGATCAAAAGTCTTTAAAATGCCTTACCAAGCAAGTAATTAAACTCTAAACACTACCAAATTCAAGCTTCCAACTCCTCTTCTTATTTAATCTTGGTCAAACTTCCCTTCTCTTTTTGTATTCACCTTCACTAGATTTTTCTTCCTTCCAATTAATGCTCACTAAGCTTGGTTAATGTTCCCTCAAGATCTCCTTTTAAGATTTTATGTTTCTTCTACCATTTTTTCTCTTTCACATGTAAATGGTAGTTTCCCCTCTTTCTTTTTCTCTCTTTTTTCTTCTTGCTCGTGCCCACACACATGCACACTAATACACACACACACACACACATATTTTTTTACCAAATTCCCTCTATATCCCAAATAGTAAATTTCTTGTTCTAAAGATAAAATTCTTGGATCCTAATATTTGTCTATATAAATGTTTTACCCAGGTGAATTTGAATTTCATGTAGTTACATATTGATAATTTTATTTTCAGGTAACTCACTCTTAGTAATATTTTATTCACTTTCTATATTTATTTATTTATTTCATACTTGGTTTGTTCTAATGCTTATTTGGTATTTCTGATAAATCTATTCTATAAGCATTTAGATTGCTTTTCTACCTAATTTTCAACTGGGATTTACATGTGCAGCCTTGCATTTTTTTTTTTGTATAATTATTATTCAATAAATTTTACATGTGTGTCGGTTTCTATTATAAATTTTATGTTTTTTTATTACAAATTTATTTTTACAGAGGAATTTATTAAATATGACCAAGTAAATTACCTATGTTGCGACAATAGATATCTTAATCTTCATTTTTTGTTTGATTTTCTCAATTTTTTTTATTGTTGATGATTTTTTTTCATTACTTTACACAATTGTTATTGAGTTGTTTAATTAGATGTGTACATAAATTTTTCGATTTACATCTAAGAGATTTCTTGCTATATATATATATGGAGAATCTAGTGGAGGAAACTATTTGGTTAATGCCCAAAAGAGTTTAAAGGCTTTAAGTGCTTTAGATGTTGCTTTCCTTTAGGGAAAAACTTTACCTTCTAAGATGAGTGTTTAAGGTATGTACCATACTCATTTTATACATTAGGTCCAAACATATAGATGGATACATAAAATATTTTTGGAGATACTTAACTAAGTTATTCAAGTCCTTATAGTAATAGAGAGTTAACAAGCATGTGTTACTCTTTACTTGCTAACAGTTGCTAGGATTTCACTTCTCACTCAAAACTTGGGCTTCCATACTCTTTTTGTTCATCATGCCACATTTTATCTCGAGTTGCTCAAACAATATCTAAATTAAATTGATGTCCTTTTACATTTTACAATTTGATTCTTATATTAAATTCGAGACAGTTTAAGTATTTTTTTTAAATGTTATTTATCCGTTACTTGAAAGCCAAATCATATACCTTTTAAAGCTGCCACCTCTTGATTACATGTTTAGAAAGTGTTTTTTCTTTCTTTCAATTGTCTCACAATTAAAAGTAGCGTGTATTTTTAAAAGTAGCTCGTGGTAACACGTGAACAACCTATATAGTTTAAAGAGAAAGTGACTTGTATTGTCTAACAAATCAAATTATAAGACCTAAATTATCCAAATTAAAAGTGTAATGGTGTTTTTATAATATTCAAAACCATAGGGCCTCTAGGGTCATGGAACATGAGGAGCCAATTGCATTGCTTTTTTAGTTTTAACCATTAGTTAAAAAGTGACCACTCCCAGCTATGTTTTGTGGGAGAAACCTATACGTGTGTGTGTGTAAATCTTTGACCAACTAACACAGAGGGGACACCTAATGCTATGCTAATCATTATCAAATCAAATAAAAATCATACAAACAAAGCCACAACGTTACAGGTGCGGATTCCCTCCACTAGAGATTTAGAAGGTTCCACCATTGTAGACTAGTTCATTATATTATTATGCATAACGACTGATATTTTACAATCTGAACTCCAGAGCTGGATATTATTATTCGATTAAGTCTTTAATATTGGATGCCATCACTCTCCGACAACCTCTGGCTTTTTGAGGAGTTGAGCGAAGGAGTGGAAACGTACTCATGCATGTCTCATATTCTTCCTTCCACAGACCCATCGACGGTTCCTACCAAGTAAGATCTGCACAACCTCCTTCATGTTAGGCCTTTGAGAAGGCAACATGCTGGTACAGAACACCCCTAGTTCGAAAACATCTCTCATCTCATCCACGTAACAAGCCTCCTTTATCTCCTCATCTAACACATCGACTATAGGTTTTCCTTCTTGCATGTGACGCCATGCCCATTCGGCAAGGCACGTATCCTCGTCACCAGAATTAGCTGCTTTCCCTGTCGTTAGTTCAAGAAGGACAACTCCAAAGCTATAAACATCAATCTTCTCATTCACTCTTACTGTTCGAGCATACTCTGCAGTTCAAGTTATAAAATATAACGAACTTAGATGAAACTGTTTGGTAGTGGAAAAGGAGGGAAAGGAAACAAATGCACAAAAATGGCTACGTTTTCTCTTATTACCTGGAGCTATGTAACCCAAAGAACCAGCCACAGCAGACACAGTAGCAACTTCTCCCTGCTTAACAAGCATCCTTGCTAAACCAAAATCGGCGATTTTTGCGTTGAACTCAGAATCCAACAGTATATTGCTTGACTTGACATCTCGGTGTACTATGGGAGGAGAGCAGTCATGGTGCATGTAGCACAGACCCTGGGCAGCTCCCACTGCAATCTGCAGCCTCTTGGACCAGTCCAAAGCAACATGATTCACTGAACCCGATGCACCTTTTGCCTTTCTCTCTGAATGCAGCCATTGATCAAGACTACGCTTCTCCATATACTCGTAAACAAGAAGTTTCGAGTTATCATTGGAAATACAACAAAGCAACTTCACTATATTCAAATGCCTTATGGTACCCAGTATCTCAATTTCCGCAAGGAACTCCTTCTCAAGTTTCTGGTCTGAATTTCTGTTATTCGAGATTCTTTTCACAGCTACATCACCAAATCCATTTGCAGCAACACGATATACTTTTCCTGATCCACCACTTCCTATCAGGTTGCTTTCTTTCAATCCTGAAACTATGTTTGATTCAGTAAAATTCAACTTATGGAAATTGATGAATTGCCATTCTGAATCCAATCTATGGTTTCTCTTCCTGTGAACTCTGATCATGATGAATGCAAATAACAACGCTAACAGAAAGGCTGCAAACAAAGTACTTAATATCAAGGCTAGGAATTGGGTTGAAGTTTTGCTTGATTTATGAGGTCTGGAATTGCAAAGCTTAATGTATAGGGATGACCTTCTTGTACAAAGATCAGGATTGTTCAAGAAACTAGTGGCATAAGCAACATTTTCATACTCAGTGGGGATTTGCCCCATGAGATTATTCGAAGAGAGATTGAGAAAAACAAGATTCAGAGAACCAAGTTGTGGTGGAATTTTACCAGAAAATTGATTATCTGATAAGTCCAGTTCGAGCAGGTGAGGTAGGGTAGCAATCTCCTCCGGAATCTGTCCAGAAAGTTGATTTTGACTGAGGTTTAGAGTAGTTAAAGATTTCCATGAGATGATGTCAGCTGGAAGTGCTCCGGTCAGCTGGTTCTTATCAAGTAAAAGAACCGTCAGATTAGGAAGAGCGGTTAATTCAAGAGGGATAGTGCCAGTAAATTGGTTATTGCTCGCTTTGAAGACTCCCAGATTCCTCCAAGAATTCCCTTCAATGGAAATACTCCCAGAGAACTTGTTGTTACTTATCTCGAGCAGTGAAAGACTAGTTGACACTTCATTAGGAAGCTCTCCAGTGAACAAATTATCACTTATCATCAGTTGTTGCAAATTTAACGCTGTCCATAAACCAACAGGAATATTGCCAAAAAATGCGTTGTTTGTGATTCTTACTGTTAGCAAACTACTGCAATTCTCAAGTGATTTTGGCAACTCTCCACCGAGCTTATTATCAAAAGCTACCACGCCTCTTAAGCTACCTCCATGGCATAAATATTCAGGCAGGTTCCCTGTAAGCCTATTGGAACAAACCTGGAAGCCTTCAAGGGCTGAGTATCGCCCAAGATCTGGAGGGATTGGCCCTGATAAATTGTTGCTAAACAACGCAAAATCTTTCAATGCGGGAAGACGACCAATGCTTTCTGGGATCTCACCAGATAACTGATTGGAGGACAAACTCAAACCTGATAATTTGTCAAGCTTCCCAAAATCAACAGGTATTGTACCAGTCAGATTGTTCTCCGAAAGATCGACGGAAGTCAAATTCAAAGCTTCAACAACCCGAGGAATTTCCCCAGATAATTTGTTCTTGTAAAGATATAGCACTCTCAAATTTATCAACATGAACAAACTGCCAGGAATATTCCCAGTTAGTTTATTAGAGGATAAATCCAAGTGCTCCAATGCCACCATTTCTCCAATCATTTGTGGAATCTCGCCAATCAAATTCGCTCCGGAAATCCACAACATCTTCAGTTTCTTCAGCTGGGTGAAACTGGAATGCAACCTTGATGGAGAAAAGCCATTGTGAGCCATAGATAACTCTTCAAGCTTAGACAAGTTGCCTATTTCTGGAGGGAAAGTGCCGTTGAACTGATTGTCATAAAGCCGGAGAGTTCTTAGCTCTGGTAACAGTCCGATGGCTGCTGGAATATTACCAGAGAAGTTATTTGCATAAAGGTTAAGGTACGAGAGGCGAGCCAAGCAGTCAATATCATCAGGAATTGTGCCAACAATATTGTTCTGAGAGAGGTCTAAGATCTCCAACTTGGACAAGTTATGTACAGCCACAGGGAACTTTCCAGTAATATTGTTATTAGAAAAGTTGAGAAATGTGAGGCTCTTAAGGTCTGAAAGAAAGGGTGGGATAGTTCCAGAGATGTTCTTGTTATCAAGGATGAGTTGAGTGATGGAGTTATCGGTGCAGACTACTCCAGGCCAATTGCAATGAGAGGAGTTTGATGGGGTCCATTGCTCAAGAGACAACGGATTTTGCCAGTGTTCTTTCAGTCTTAGTAGAACGGCTTGTTGTTGATCATGAAATTGGGAGTTTGCATGAAGGAAAAGGATGAGGGTGAGGAAGTGAATTAAAAGGACAATGGGGGCTATTTCCGACATTTCGGAGGGTTTGAGTTTGTTGTTCTGGTGTGAACTCGTGCAAGATGAACTACAGAGAAAGACTGATTTATAGAGGTGATGATGCTCAGATTTCGGGCATCTATATTTACTGTATCTAATATTCAACTTGTTTGAGGGATTAAAAAACGATAGTGATCTCCTTCAAGTCTTTCGCGCGCACTCAGCTAAAACACCGGAAGTTAGTGGCGTGGGGGGGTGCTTGCAAAACAGCTATGATTGTTAATCTACTATATAAATAAAGCATGTATACTTATAGCATATAGCTATTAATGGTGTTCACAGACCGTTTGGTTCGGATAAAAAAAACCAACTAGCCAGGTTTTTAAATTTTTAAAAAATTTGATTCGAACCGAATTAAAACCAGTTCAAACCGAACCAGTTCAATTTCAATTTAGATTGTTTTTTCTTTGAAAACCGAGAGATCTAATTCCATCAGAAGAAAAAATAATTAACCCCAAATGAAGCAACGAAAACATAGCTCTACCCGTCAAGTTTCAACAAACACTACTAAAAAATTCAAGGTATACATCAAAAAATATTAATTAAGTGGATCCAATATAACTCTACTAGTAAAATACAACATTGTTATCAATGTTTTCAACAACCTTTATTAGCCTTTCTTTTGACAAGGAGCATAGTCAAGCAAAGGAAGAACTCTTGGCAAGATGGAGTGCATGGTACCATCTTCACCCACCACTTCTAGATTAAGGATCAAATTGGTAACTAAATCCACTATCCAAAATTTTTAACACATGAATTTACCAAATTCAAATAAAAATAAGAGAATTAAGAGAAACCTAAATGAAAATCCCAAATGAGTCATAAAAATATCATTTTTCCCATCCTTAAAAACTTGAAAAATTAAATGAGCAAACATTAATGCAGAAAACAAGAGATGAGGACATGCAAAGAGTTGTTGAGTAGCAGCAACCATCTTAGAGAAGGTGAGACGTATCCCTTGACCTCCTACTTGAAACAACATCCTTTTTCTTTTTTTTTTTCATGCTTTTCAAATTTCTCAATTCAGGTTTCTTAAGGTTTTATGACAAGGAAGTCTCTTGGACTGCAATTAATCAAATTATACCTAGTAAAGAGTACATATATTAGGGAGAAAGATAGGGGTGGGGGAGCAACGGATGGGGGGAGGGAGGGGAGGGGAAGGGAGGCGACTTCTATAGTGATTTAGGATTAGGTGTTTATTTTGGTTGAACCAGCTCACTCAGTTTCAGCTTTATAAAATCAAAACCAACCCGAATCGAATGGTTTTTCTTGTTTTTAAATCATTTTTTTTCTTGGTTTGGTTTTTTTAATTAATCTTTTTTTTTCTTGATTGGTCGAGTTTTTTAAACACCTCTAATAGTTATACTAGAAGAAAAAAAGGGAAAGAGAGAAAGATCTCTCTAAAATGTGTTAATGTCTTCTTTTTATGGGTTTAAATGACTTTTTGATACTTAAATTAGCATTAATGATGGAGGAAAAGAGCATTAAGAGGTTATGTTGTATGTATTTGCAGAGCAAAGTTTAAAATGAAAAAAGATGGAGTTTTTTTTATGAAAGAGAAGATCCTTTACCTTAGAGTTCAAAATTTTTTATACAATCTTGAACCCATGTGAGTGTGTCCATACAAGAGTAGGATAGGCTACTTGTCACCTACAACTTTGGACTAGTTAAGGACATGCCTAAAAGGACAATAAAACATTACAAAGGTTGTTCTTTTTTTAGAAAAAAGTTTTATGGATTGTGTATTATTGATGACAATAATGAGATCAATATTTAAGATACATTTGGACAATAATCAAGCTTTCATTTAATACATTTAAGTTTTTCTTTAAGGTTGGTGTTGAGTAGACCATGTTCGACCCAGAGGTTATGCATCCGGGTCTGGGTGTACAAGCCTTGTCTATGGTTCAGTCTTCATGGAATGTTAGCTAGCCTTATATCTAAGGTATTTGTCTTGTTGGATCATATAGACATCTCAAGTCCAATCTTGTAGGTTTTATAGAACCTAAATTTCATCCCTTATCAATTACCCTTATCTTAAAGTGAGGTTTACTCAATTTGAGATTTCATATATGATGTAATTTGAACAAACCTAGGCTTTAAATATATAACTCATCAAGTTTAAATTGTCTAGCCATCTTGTTTAAAGAGTTACCTGAATGGACTACGATATTGGAGAGTGACATGCAATTCAGAGTATATAAATCAATTGAAAAATATAGATGCTAGATATCCTAAGTTGAATGATCAGTCAAGTGCTTCTAAAGATGTCTAAAAAGCTATCTAAGATGACTCTAAAATTTTATACTAAGTGGAGTAATGCCTTTATTCCTATACAAGATGTAACTATACACCTATGATAGAACATTTCCTTTATACTCGGTGATGTGATTATAAAAAAAAAAAATTAAAAAAATGTGCTCCTTTTAGGCTAAAATGGATTGCAATTATAAAAATATATTTTTTAAGCTATTATGGATTGCAATTATAAATAAATTGAGACTCTTGTGCAGGGAAAGACCTATATAATAAAGAGAAGTCCTTCTAGGACCCAAGTCCTTTTATACAGCCTTAAGCCTCTATAGGTTTGTTGTGTAACCAAATCTTGAAAGATAAATGAGATTATTGTAAAACTAGGCCTTAAAGTATAGGCTTTGCCTTTTGTGAGAACAATCATACAATCAAGTTAAAGGATGCCATGTTTTTTGGATATGTGATGGCATGAATGGCACATATTATTGACTTTTAAGAACATGTGTTCAATATATTTTTTTTCATCTAGAAAGGGTGTACTACTTGTTCAACTGGGTACACTAAATCTTATAGGTAATAATTAATGGTTATGAGTATAATATCTATTAAAGAATGCATGACTAGTCTATTAAAGAAGGATGTATAACCAGTTCTATATGGGAAAGAGAGGTTAGCTTAGCTAAGGGGATATAAGATTAGTCTGATGGATGGAGATGTTTGGTTATTCCATAAGGTTAGTCTATGGGAACATATTACTAATATGTCAATAAGGGATGGAAAACAAGTCCAACTACATGGGCAGTCAGTCCACTAAGGAAGAATGCAAGATAAAGCCTTGTTGAGAATAGGCACACTGCTAGGTTATATGAAAAGCGTACGCGTGATCGATCCATCAAAAAATTATACATTACCAAGTCTTTTAAAGGAGGGACATGTGATCATAGAGAAGACTTTGTTAAAAAGAGGCGGGGCAAGGTGAGTTCCTTTATACTTAAGCAAGCTGGCTCATTAAGCTTAAAGAAATATGACCTTATATTTGGGTAAGGTGTTTTCCCAATAACAAGAAAACTCAGATGCTTTTATAGTTGGGCAAAATACGTACCTTTATAACTAGGCAAGACAAGTCTTTTTATACTTGGACAAGGTGGCTTATTGAACCTTAAATGAAACAATCTTTATATCTTGGCAAGGTGGTTTTTTTTATTAACTAGAAGAGTTGGATGCCTTTATTTCTAAGCAAGGTGGTTTTTTTTTTAAGTTTAAAGGAATATGATTTCTAAAGGAATGAAATTCCATAAGAAATATAACTTTTAGAGAAATATAGTTCCTAAAGGAACATGGATCCCAAATGAATATGGCTATTGGTTCCTAGAGGAACTAGACTCCTAAAGGAATAGGGTTCTTAGAGGAATGTGGTTCTCAAATAATCATTTTTCAATGGACACTAGAGATTCCTTGGTTGAATAGTCAGGCAAGCGAATAATGTATGCTTAAGGTTCCTAGGTTAGAGGACTGGATAAATAGAGTAAACACTTGAGGTTCTAGATGTTTATGCAAAGTACATAGGGAATACATGTTTAAGGATCCTAGGATGGGCTAATAGATAAAAAGAATAGACGCTTGAGGTTTTGGTATGCACGCAAAGTAAGAGAAGAATGTATATATGAGGATCCTAAATTACATTACTAAACATATGGAATGGACCCCTAAGGTTTTTGGTATACATATTGAGCTAAGAGAGAAATTATACTTACTCAAGTAAGATGAACCCGAATGTAATCATGTTTGTTAGATAGGCATGTCTTTTATTGTTTGGCATGTGCTTTGTAGACCTCAGCATTTGACCAAATAATTTCCATTGGTTAGTAAACTTGGTGGCCATATACAAAGTCAATATATTTGGATATCTAACAGATAGAGCCTTTTAAGAAGCTGACCAATTTGATTTGCTTATTTAAAGAAAATATGGCATTCATGTGTTAAGAGGTATTTGATACAAATTGAGTTATATCTTAAAGTTTGGATCAATAAACATGTTGCTCTTGCATTTCACTTGAATGGTATTTGGTACAACTTTGGAATACCGTTCCTATTCTTTATTTCTTACCTTCTAATTGAAGATAAATACTTAGTTATAAGCTTATTTTCTAGTAACTTTTTCTTTATTCTTTTAAGAACTTGTCTGATAAGATTTATCCCACATAATTTTTTTACTCATTCGATGTGGTTTATTTTGTCAAGGTAATGAAAAATAAATGAGACTAAATAGACATTGGATGGAAGATTGGTATGATTTCTACAGGTATTACTTTTTATTTCTGTATTGATTGAGCTATATTTGAAAGTTTGGATCAATAAACATGTTGTTGCTCTTGCTTTTCACTTGAATGGTATACGGTATAACTTTGGAGTATCATCCCTATTCTTTATTTCGTGCCTACTAATTGATGATGGATAATTGGTTGTGAGCTTATTTTCGAGTATCTTCTTCTTTGTTCCTTGTTTGATAAGATTTATCTTGCATAATTTTTTCACTCATTCGGTGTTGTTTATTTTGTCAAGGTAATGGAAAATAAATGAGACCAAATAGACATTAGACGGAAGACTATTATGATTTCTACAAGTATTACTTTTTATTTTTATGTTGATTAAGCTATATTTTAAAGTTTGGATCAATAAACATGTTGCTCTTGCCTTTCACTTGAATGGTATTCTATACAACTTTGGAGCATCATCCCTATTCTTTATTTCTTGTCTTCTAGTTGATGATAGATACTTAGTTGTAATCTTATTTTCTAGTATCTTTTTCTTTGTTCTTTTAACAACTTTTCTGATAAGATTTATCCTACATAATTTATTTACTCATTCAATATGGTTTATTTTTCCAAGGTAGTGGAAAATGAATGAGACTAAATAAACATTCAAGGGAAGACTAATATGATTTTAACAAGTATTACTTTTCATTTCTATGTTGACAAGTCGGGCTCTAAATGGTTGGTCCAATTGATCTTGTATACTAGCAGCTTTTTGTTTCAAGAATTTTAAGGGGAATTTATATGAATAAAAGATAAAGCCAATGGTCTTCGGGAATTATTGTTTGGTTTAGTCCTAATTTCCTGGTGAAAACATTTCGTACCCGATAAGGCAAGCGAGCCCAACTAGATTAGATGATAATTTAGGTTTATATGCTCTTCTAACCAATTTGGTCAAATAAACATGGTCATTTGTGCTTGACTTTCCAAGCAATCATCTCATGTAGAAATACCAAAAAAGCTCAATAATTGGCACATTGTTAGTTAAACTCTTAGAAAATAATAAAATACATGGAAAAAGATGTTAACATCTTGAATGTGTTGAAAATTAAAGTTTGGCCTTATTTTGGTTTATTTCTCCTAAATTGTTTTCTATCATAATAATAAAAATTTGGTAAGGATAATAATTGATATCTTCTTAGCAAAGGTGTTAGGGCACATTCATGCATGCTAAAAAGAGTACATGCGTGTATATCAAAATAAATACATGTATGAGTCAAGTAATACATATAATAAGATACAATGATAATAGAATGTCTCCAATATTTTATGTGTTCATGTTCACGTTTTGCATGCCATATAATTCAAACAATATCATGGCCAACAAGAATGAAACTATATGGGCGTGACAATGATAAAATAAAAAATAGAACAAATAAAAAAAATATTTTATCTTATGCACTAGAAATTGATGGTTATGACCAATCAAGTCAGATTTTTCTCAAAATATATTTATATGTGATATTTGGAGGAGGATGTTAATATGGTTCGCTGAGAGATTGACAAGATCATTCTCATTAATGATGTAACTAACAATGCTCAATATTTTAGGCATTTATTTTTATTATACTTGATATTGATCCTTTTTGAAGGATTGAAAAATGGTGGTAGTGCCTTCCTAAGTCATGTACATATTAAACTCAAACAAATAAAGTTATTGGTATTAAGAAGTGTCTCAATGAGATCATTTTTATGGTTATTACACTATGAGATTAAAGAATATAATGTATAATACATAAAAATAAAAAATAAAAGGAAAAAATGGATAGAGAGAAAGCTCTCTCTAAAATGTGTTAGTGCCTTCTCTTTGTAGGTTTAGGAGACCCTTTGACACTTAAGTTAATCATTGATGATGGTAGAGAAAACGTGTGTGAAGATGATATATTGTGCATGTTTATAGAGAAAAACTTGATTAGGAAGAAGATATAGTTTTTAAAATTCATTATGGGTGTGTTTATTTATAAAACCTCGAAACTATATGGATGTGTTTATACAATGATATGATGACAATGTGATTGTCATTTACAACTTTTAACTATTTAAGGATAAAAACTCAAAGTCACAGTATGTCACTATTCCATTCCTCATTGAAAGGGTTTTCTTACCTAGAGCTTTTTTGGTCTTTATTTAGAATAATACGGGGAAAAACATGTACCCCACCTTAAAAACATTGACACACAGTTGTTGTTGAAATTTTGTTGTCTAAATGGTCTAAATGAACAATAAATAGGGTTGTTGTCTAAATAAATAATAAATAAAGATGGCGATGGATACTCAACAATTGAGTTTTTACTATATCTATATATTATTTATTATTTATTATTAATTAAATTACGTAAGAAATTTTTATATTCATATTCTATTTATCGAGTTTCAAATATTCATTATCTTGAGTAATATTTATTATTCAATATAAAATAAAAGTATGGTGTGTGTGTGTGTATTATCACTCATTCCATCAGTATTCATCAAATTTGGGTTAAAGCTGTCTTCCTTAACAACCATAGCTGTTTACTATGGAACACCAATCAATTGTTTATGGTCGTAATCAATAAAAGCTTTATATAACAAGAATGTCCTTCCCCACCCCACGCCAACACCTTATGTCTCTGCATAATTTAATGATGATGATAATAATAATTGCGAGAATTTTGAAAATGGCAGTCAATCTTTGAATGGCTGCCCTTTGAACACCATACATCGAGGAAGACTTGACCACTTGATAGCAGTGCAGCTCGTGCACAATCAATCTACCAATGAGAGAATTAAAGCCATGACACAATTGTTAACTGGAAGAGGGAAGTAAGAGGAAGAATATGAGCTAAGAAATGCTGATTTATCCAGGTGAAGTCATCTCTTACGGCATGCACCAAGGATTCAAGAGAAACAGAAAGTTTTTCCAAAAATAGGCAATATCATCTTTTCACCATCTTTTATACCTGGAGAAGCTGCAATATGTAACCTTGAGGGGATGAAAGGGAAGGGAAAAACGAAAACACCAGGGGAATATCCTAGGTTTTTGCCTTCTCCCAATTATAATGGAGGAAAAACCATTTCCTTCCTACAGTCTTCCTTACTATTACCAGTCAACTAGCTATCCCTATCCCCGTCGTCTCAACAACCATAGAATTGAATGATTGCTCATTCACCATATATCTCCATTGGATAAAGTATAGTCTAGTCTCCACTTTGGTCCGCGGGAGCTTAGAACCACACACTAACATCGTTGTCGCTTTATTTAAAAAAAACAGAGTACAGATCAATTATGATCAGAGAAATGACAGGCACTATAATATTCCACATTCATTATTCCACAAGCATTGTAGTCAAGTGATAGCTCATTCTGAATGGATGACCATAAGTTTAACCCCCAGGACGGGATATCCCTCTGCACACTCCAAAAATTAATTTGGCCCGATGAAGACGATCCTCACCATGCATGACACGTTTTCTGAGGACAAGGAAATCAGCTATCAAACAACGTAACAATCAACTAAACGTAATCCGAACGGTAAAACTATCAACATGAACCAGGAAGAGACCTCAAGGGATGAGCTGCACCATTCCCGCAGGCAGCTTCCTGGAGGCAGGATGAAGCTGAAGCAAAAAATCCAGATTATACATTACCTGAGCTGACCATCCTAGTATTTTTGAATGCCGTAAGATGTGCATATCCTTCTTTGACAATCACATTATATAAAACAAATTTAGTGCGCAAAATCATGAGAAACAGATTATATAATCAATGCCAGCCCACAAGATAGATTGTTAGCAGCCCTTCTGACATACCGGCTAAAATTGTACAAGATACTGTTTAACATAACAAAAGGCATCATCCCTGCTCGAGTTTTACCCTGCAGAAAGTGAGGGCAGTGGAACACAACACAAGACAATCTAGACAGACGCGGTTGACTTGACTTAACTTAACTTTTACCTGAGGTCCTGAACCACAGGTTCTTTCCCACTTGGTTGTTGGATAATTTCTGTATTTTCCACACTCAAAAGGAGAAAGCGAACCGAGATGGAATTTTATGTCAGATAAAAACAAACAAAAGAAAATCCTGGAAGTCCGCAACAAATAACAAAGACCAACTGGCCAGGGCCAGAATCCATAAAATTGCAGAACCGAGGATTTTGTCCAACTAATAGTTAGAGACAGTCCAATCTCAAGATCCATAAAAGGCAGAATCAGGGATTTGATCCATGAACACAGAGTGACATTCATCGATGATCCGCTAAATTGATTTGGATCACCATAGAGAGGTTCCAGTTCTAGGATAGAGGTGAAGGATCAAATTGTGAGTTCCAAATTGGTGGAAATCAAGCCTCTTTAGCAACTTCAAATAACCAGGCCTTCGGAAAGCTGATTAACAAGAAAGCGCACAGAAAAAATAAATTATGAGCAATATGAAACGCGTAGCATTCAACCAACAGAAAAAACCCATAAGAACTGGTGTAGTTCCAGTTTATGACTTGTCTACCATAAAGACAAGGTCAAATTATAGTTAAGGCATTCTTTGGTCAACACTGAGAAAAACATGACACCCTATTAGCATTATACCTAGGACATTATCCAGAAAAGTGCCGCTTTTAACTTGTTTTCTCCCATGAGGACTTGAGAGAGCTTCTGAGCCGTCCTCTCTTCTCATTTCCACCAGACATTTTATCGTTGTTCTTACAGAGTGTGAAGTGCGGTGGAATTTTGAGTCAACCCAACAGTCTCGGCAAACTGACCTGAGACTCCGAAGCGGATTCTCTGAATGATTTTGTCCGCCGTGCAACCGTGCTAATTCCTCTGGAAGTATCCTTACATGCTATTCCCATGCTTTAAGACCCACTCGACACCTCTATCAATTACTGCCAAACAAACAAATTAATGACCAAATTTCTTTCAAATATCACTAGCTAATTCGGTATAAATAACTTCATCAGTGCCACCATCGTGAGTTCTTTAGACAGTAGTACCCTAGCATTCATTCCTTCGCATTATCTACATCTCCATGCTTTCTAAACTCCAACTATTTTCTTGCTATCGTTCCTTGACACCAAGCATCATAGGGTCCCAATCATTCCTTAATACTAACTCAAGCATCATTGGGTCCCAGTCCTGGGACCCGACCATTTTCCTCTCTGTGAGAGATGGCATTCCTACTCGGCTATGAGACCCGAGAGTGAGAGTGGACTCTTCAAGAAGAAAAGAGAATAACCACTTAGCGTGCTTTGAATGCGGCCGAGAAACCAACTTTTAACAGCAGGTTATTAGATGACTAGAGAGTATAATGCAACATTTATGCACGAGAAAAGATCATCATTTTCTTCGAAGACCTTTGAATCATTCAAAATCGATCTAGACGCAGCACTGTTTGATGTAGTAGGAAACCATTGAACGCAGACAGTTGCTGCATGATGTTTAAGACAACCTTTTTTCTTTCCAGCAAAAATCATGTTTCATGCAAATGATGTCTGAGACGAAAATTTGTAACACAGGCAACTTCAAATATTTCTGCGTCCAAAACTGTGAGGCAGAGTCATTGAGAAAAAACATAGAATTATCCTAGAAATTTCTCCTATTAAACATCTTTTCCAATAAGATGATTGAAATTTAACAAGTCCATATTCGTTATGATATCCAGCTATCGTGAATAATAAGAGAAATTCCAGAGAAATCTTATTAGATAAGATTTATGTCACACCATGGAATTATGGCACCTCGACCATCAACTCACAACACAAAAGCTTGATCCGTCAAGATAACAGCTTGTCAAGGGCATGATAAAACATAGCAAAATTCTAAGCAAAACCTGCCATTTCACCAAGCCAAGTTTCCTAGTTTCTAAAAGCAGGGGAGTACAGAACCCGAAAAACAAATTTCTACAAACATCATATGCCAACCAGTATAACAGTATAGCAGAGTTTCAAAAGAACACATTGTAAAACATCATAAACTCAACATCATAATCCAAACATTCATAACAAAGACTATGTAGTAGTTACAATTATTCCTCACACCTCAATAATGTTACCGGTCTAATTCGCAGCTGAAATGGAAGAAGCCAAATTCTCAAGAGAAACATTATTAAGCCTCAGCTTGGACAAAGGTTTTAAAAAGATCGTGCAAGCTACAGCATTGCATCCTTGTAGCTGCCGATTTTATTTTCTGAAGATTTAAATGGTATCTTAGTCTTATACTAGCTCATTATGTGCCGATTTTAAGGAAAGCAAAGAGTAGTGGTGATTTCTGTGCATAAAGCAGAGTGATCAATTATCGGATGCCAGAGTGCCGTCACTTTCTGATTGCCTCTCGCGTTTTGAGTTCTTAAGCAAAGGAGTGGAATTGTTGCGATGTCGCGGTCGCACAAATTAATTACCCTAGCTTAAAACACACAAGATAGTATAGAGCAAGCAAGGGGTCGATCCCACGAGAAAGTTTGAAGTTAGATTTTTATGTTGTACGTTATGTAATTGGGGGGGATTGATTTGAAATGATTTAAACTATGGCAGAAATTAAACTAGCAAACAAAATCAATTGAAACTGAAATATATCAAGAAAACAAACCTTGGTTGCAAGCACACACCACCAACGGAAATTAGAACCGATCCTTGAAACGAAACTCCAGTTTATATTATGAATTTTATCTTTTCTTAATATTGGTTAATTAACGGATCCGCCGTATAACTATCCCTAACCAACAAACAATCACAGTGTCCGCACTAATGATTTAATCCAATGACAGCTTTAAGATCTAGATAAATTCATTAATCTTAACAACCAAGTTGTCAATTTGTGTTGCTATGATCGAATGTCCTCCCTAAGTTTAATAACGTAGTTCCGCTACAATTATCAAGCTTAGTTGCTTCACAAGTTTATATACCACAACTCCGGTTTTGATATCAAACTTAGCAATAGATTGTTCAGAATAATAACTTAGAGTCCGCTCTAGCAATTATCAACAACAATCATAGGAAATATGCATAGGAAAACAAACATACTCATTCATAACATAAACTGAAAATAAAAGGAAGAATAAATCTCACAGTTCTTGAAATCCGAAGGTTTGTTGTGTCCTTGCAACCAAGAAAACGAGCTTAGCCTTGCATATCTATTGAACAACTACTCCTAAAGATGAAAGAATACATAATTTTTGATTTGTAGAGAGGAGAGTTTGTGTTTTCTTCCTTCTTCTTTCTCTTCTCTTACCTCCTTCTACTCACCCTCTATTTATACACAAATTGTAAGTAAGAAAATATCAAAGCTCAAGTGTGAACATCAATAGATGGTGGTAGTGTGAAGGCTGCTGGCTGCTGGGTTGAGGTTGGTGGCTGCCATGAGGTTGGTGGCTGCCTTCCTTGACCTTCTAGAATATTTACTAGAGGAGCTAAATTGCTGGTGGGTTTGGATGCTTCTAGATGAAATTTGGATTCGTTTCTTCACGCAACCTGCTTGCTGGCAGAATTCAGCTGTCATCTTTGAAAAATCATATATACCTCATATGACATCATTTTTGGCTGAAATTTGTAACGTTTATAGATCTTTGAGTAAGGAATCCAACAAAATTGAGTTTGCATCAATTGGACTTCTGAAGCTCCAGATATTGAATTTTGAATGGGCAAAGGTCAACATTGGCAGACTGCGAGATTTGACTTTGAAGGATGTGATTTCCATGATCTTTCTCTTTTTATTTTTCTTGCATTACATTTCCAGAAAGGTATGGATGTTAGCTTTTTAATGCCACTAGAATCACTTCATTTCGATCTCTTAAACTCACGCTCTGCACAAAATACCGACTGAACGTCAAATCTACCAATTACCTCCAATTTACTCCTTTTTGCATCTTTCATCCAAAAATGCCTTCAAAACATAAAACAAAGAATATCAAGGCATTTTATATAAATAACATATGCAAAACACTAGTTAAATGCGGGTGAAACTATCGAATAATATGGTTACATCAAATACCCCCACACTTAGCTCTTGCTCGTCCTCGAGAAAGGATAAATAAAATTAAATTGAAAATAACTATGATCAATTTCTTAATCTCCCATCAATGTCTAAGAGTACAAGCATTATAAACAAGAATACAATCATGAAGGATAAATAATATAATTCTCATGAATTTATTTACATGCAAACTTCAAAACTCAATCAATCGTCTGGATTTAAATGAAATCTATGCCATGCCAAAGTGATAGGTCCTCTCATTGATATACACTCCAACACTCATGTATTTAGGGTTTATGTGTTTAAATCTCTCAAATTCAATCAAAGAGTATGTTCTACCATAAGCTTGCTTTTCAATCTCATCTCCATTAGCAACTTATTACAAGTATTACATGAATCAAAAGGTCTTATTTTCCGGTTGTAATGGGGCTGAGGTTAAGGTGAGGTAAAAGAAAGTAAAAGGAAAGGTTCAAACCAATGAAAGTAGAGCATTTTAAAAAATGATACTTCAAACAAGATATTCCATCAAAGCTCATAAATTTTTCATCTTTAATCACAAATGTTTAACTCCTTTTGATTTCAAGCTCTTTCAACATAAAGCCTTAAGAACATAAAGGAATACTTTTTTTTTTCTTTTTTCTTTTTCTTTTTTTTTTCTTCGGCAACTTTGCCCATTTTTTCATCAAGCATCACTTCTTTGTTTTCATATAATTTCCAACCATAATTCCATGAAATATTACAAGTATATGCTCTACTAATCCTTGGCCAGGGGAAAAGAAAAACATATATAAAGTTAAGGCTTATACATGGATAAAGCAAAAAAAGATAACCAAGCTCAAAACGGGTTCACTAAGGATAATATGCTTTAGGTTGGCTTTTTGGCTTGAGGGGTTAAAATTCCTAATGCCTTTATCATCTTCATGTATATTTGTAATGGGATATAATCTCAATAAGATATGAAGCAAGTTCTAGAGATACTTATCATTGAAAGAATGCACACTCAAAGAATATAATTTTGAAGGCTCAAAAGCTTGCATTTGTATAACACTATAAAGTCAACATGGCATATTCTCAAAGTCAATCCCTAAACCAATTAAACCTTAAAATTTGCATGCATACTCCTTCATTTGATTTATATCTTCATCTATCTAAATTAATTCTCATATATAATACTGATATTCTCAAAAACCAATGGGAGTTAAAAAGATCAAACACAATTTTTTTTTTTTTTTTTTTAAGAACAAGAAAACTAAAATAAGAAAACCATAAGTCTCCCAATACCCCCACACTTAAAACACAACATTGTCCTCAATGTTGAAATAAAAGCAAAGGAACATAAGAGAATGACAAAGATAAAGTAAAATACGAAAAATAAAAGATAAGGAAAAAGAAAGCAAATCTGATTTTGTGCTGGGTTGCCTCCCAGTAAGCGCTTTTGTTTTATGTCATTGGCTCGACATATTGCATGCTCATTCTTCATAGATTGGTTCAATTAACTCTACAGAAGCGGTGAGATCTGTCGTCCAACCTTCATAGAAAGGTTTCAAACGATGCCCATTGACTTTGAGTATGTTGTTAGTTTCTAAACTTGTAATTTCAACTGCACCATAAGGAAAAACATTAGAAACAACAAATGGTCCAATCCAATGAGAGCGTAACTTTCCAGGAAAAAGTTTCAAACGCGAATGATAAAGAAGGACTTTGTCTCCAACATGAAACTCCTTTCTTGTAAGCATTCGGTCATGAAGATTCTTAGTCTGTTCTTTGTAAATCCTTGCATTCTCGTAAGCATCATTTTGAATCTCTTCCATCGTAATTCCAATCTTTTTGGGCACCAAAAGGATAGGCGCCACCCATTCACTATCCGTGATGGAGTAAATGACTCCTGCATTGTCATAACCCAATTTTGGGTTATTCCCTCAAATTTCACTTTTTTTCAAAATAAAAATAAAAAAAATAAAATAAAGGCTGGCAACGTGGAGAAGATAGGTTGGGAAATCAAGCTGCAATTTTTGGAGGAAATTCAAGGCCTAATTGTCCCCCATTATGCCTAAAACAATAGGAATACAATGCAAATTCAAGGTTAAATTAAATGATTATTGGACGAATTTGCATAAAAATTAAGTCCAATGACATAATTAAATTTTAATAGGCCAATTTGATTTAATCATGGGCCAAATTAATTTTTAATTATGTTTAAGAATTAATTTAGGTCCAATTGAAGGATTTAATTAAGTGAAAGGACTTAATTATACTTTAAATGGGTCAAATTAATTTTATTTGGAGCTTAATTGGTGAAAAAATTAAGTTTGGGAGCCTAATTTGGGCTTAATTGAGAAGAATGGAATTATAAGAGACCAAATTTAATTTTTATCAAGATGATTGATTGAAATCAGGGGCCAAATTGAAAGAAAATTGAAGTTTTGGGGCCAATTAGGGGTTAAATTGACAAAATCCAAAGCCAAGGACCAATCTGCAAAAGGCGCCAAACTATAGGGGTCAAATTGATAAAATCTGGGGGTCAAATTGAAGAATTGGAAAACGGCGCCGTGTTGGTGTTTAAAAAAAAAAAAAAAAAACGCGGGTACTGTTCATCATCTTCCCCGTGAAGCTGCCCGAGTGGCAGACTTCTAGGAGCATTTTCTACCTCGTTTGTTCCCCAAATCCGACAAGGCATGCACCGACATGTTCACCTGAAATCCCTTTATCCCGTGGAGTGGTCCGGTCGGGTCAAAAATCTTGGAAACGGCTCCGTTTATTGGCCCAAAATGGCACCCTCGGGCAGTCTGCAGCCTTGGATTGCCAAATTTTGCAGTTCGAGGTGCACACTTTGAATCAACGGCTTGGATTCCTCGAGTTGAATCAAGGGCTGAGACTTTTTCCCCGTTGAAGACAAGATTACCCTCTTTCCATCCCTATAAATAGGAGCCAATTTCGTGCTTAGAGGGAGGAGAAAATCAGGTCCAAAGTAAGCCAAAAAGCCAGCCTTCCTCCCTTTTCCTGCTGCAGATTTTCTTCTTTTTCTTCCTTTTCCAGCTGCAGCCGCTCCAGCCAACTCCACCGCCGTTTCCACCACCAGCTTCAGGTCCTCCTCCTCCAGCCAGCCATCGCCGCCACGCCAGGTGGTCCGCTCACCTTCCTATTCTTCTTCGCCGTCACTGTTCACGCATGAATAGTAGACGTGAATAATTCACGTCTGCTGTTCATGCCTTTTAGCCTTGTTCATGCCGTCACTGTTCGTTGTTCATGCCTTTTAGTTTTTTTTTCCTTTTTCTTTTTTTTTCAAAAATATTCAAAAAAATTGTGTTTTTCTTAAATATTTTTCCACCAAGTTTGCTTAATATTGGGTTGTATACTTACATTGTAAGATACAAGTCCGGTATTAAAATACCCGGTTTTTTTTGAAATATTAAAAAAAAAATCAAAAAGAAAAAAATATTTTATCGCATACGGCCAAGTCCTAAAAATTTTCCAAGCATTTTTTTTTTTCAAAAAAATTGCATCTTTCTCACGTTTTGAAAAATCCAAAAAATGGATATCATAACTAGTTTATGATTATCCATTAGGGTTTGGCCAAAATATCAAAAACCTTTTTTCCAATCTTTTTTTTTCTAGGATCTAGATGTAGACTTTAATATTTGAAAGGTGTAAAATTACATGATAAAGTACACCCTCAAATATTAAAGATACAAGGTGTAAATAAATTAAGATTTTAGAATGGTTAGGATTTAACCGAATAAGGTAGAGACTTCCTCATGAGGGGAGATCTGCCTTGAACCTTAGAAAGACCAACGAATAGAAATTCGACCTAGAAAAACAATCAAACAACATTGCAGCTTACCTTAGGTAGGGTGCACTAGGGGTGATGCGTCTTCCCCTTGCACAACCAGTCCCTTACTCAGACTCTCGCAGACCATAGGTTCCTAGTGACCATGATACTAGGTGGCGACTCCAACGAACCAAGCAAAACACAAACAATAAAAAAATCGCCAGCCGATGCCGCGCGGATTTTGACGTGCGACATGCATCATGAAGGAAAATTTGCAAAGCTTGCAAATCCAATGTTGATTCATGCATGTTTTGGGGAACACATATATGCCTTTCCATCTCTTCTATCTTGGTAAAATCATAGTCATTGCTCAAAGCCATGCTTAATCCATACTCATCATCAAAATCACAAACTGGCTGCACACACTTATCAACTTGGTCATAACATGTGATAGAATAAACATTGCTATAAGGATATGTCATTGCATCATGAAAATTAAATTCAATTTTTTCATCTCCTACCTCCATAGACAAGGTATCCTTACCACAATCAATCTTTGTGTTGGCAGTTTTCAAGAATGGTCTCCCAAACAATATAGGAGTGCTGGTTGATGAATCACAAGAATCATGTTCCATATCAAGAATATAAAAGTCACATGGAATAACCAAACTATCAATCTTGACTAGGACATCTTCTATCACACCAAGTGGGTAAACAAAACTACGATCCGCAAGTTGCATTACAATACTAGTTTTATTCAAAGGCTCTAGACTAAGAGAATCATAAACATGTTTAGGCATAACACTAATGGATGCACCTAAATCGCATAAAGCTCTTTTAAAACTAGCATTACCAATAAAACATGGGATAGTAAACGCACCTGGGTCTTTTTGTTTCAAAGGCAGATTCTTTTGAACAACAGCAGATACAACTTCACCCATACTTACCGTTTCATGACCTTTCAGTTTGAAAGCTCTCTTGGTAGTACACAACTCCTTCAAGAATTTGGCATACTTGGGAATTTGCTTGATAGCATCAAGCAAAGGAATGTTGAGTTCTACTTTCTTAAAAACCTCTAGAATCTCTTTTTCCTTGTCCTCTTTCTTTGACCTAGAAGAACTCACGGGAAAGGGTGGAATTGTTGTAAAACTGGAATTCATTGAGTGAGGAGTTACCTTTGGAGTGTTGGTCTTTGTTTCAGTTTGTGGAGGAGAAGGATGATGTATCTTCTTTGTACTCAATTCAGTTTCTATCTCTTCTTCTTCCTCCATCTCAATTTGTTTTGACCTTTTCTCTTCAATTTCTTTCCCACTTCGCAACATGATCGCACTAACATGCTCTATTGGATTCAATGCTTGGGAGGGCAATTTTCCATTCATTTGTGCTTCCAATTTTCCCACACTTGAAGCTACTTGCCCCATTTGCTTTTCCAAGTTGTGAATACTTGACCTTGTTTCCTGTTGAAAAGACATGACATTTTGTTGCAAAGTAACAGTATTAGAAGCCAAAGTTTTCATCATCTCATGAAGATCATCATTGGATGACGATTGTCTTGCTTGATAATTCTGTTGGGGTTGAAATCCATTGGGATGGAATTGTTGGCCTTGATTGCCTTGTTGAGGTTGGTTCCCATATCGTAGGTTAGGATGATCTCTCCATCCAGGATTGTACGTGTGGGAAAAAGGATCATACTTACGCTGAGGTTGTCCGTTGAATGCTCCATCAATTGCATGAGCTTGTTCAATGTAATTTTCTTGCATTGTTGGGCACATATTCGAAGCATGTCCTTGTGAGGAGCATATGCTACAAACTTTCACCTGCTGCACATTTCCACAAGCCAAAGAACGCACAAGAGAAGTAAGATCATTAACTTTATTTTCAAGGTTAGAAATACTTACCTCATTTACTCGTTTGTTGGAGAAGTCTCCACGAGTGCCAAATTGTTTTGAGTTGGCTGCCATGTTTGAGATCAATTGGCGTGCAGCCTCAGGTGTCTTATCTACCAATGCGCCTCCACTTGCAGCATCAATGATACTACAGTCAGTAGGCATCAATCCTTCATAGAAATATTGAATGAGTAGCTGATCGGGTATTTGATGATGAGGGCATTGAATACACAATTGCTCAAATCTTTCCCAATACTCTGAAAGTGTCTCTCCATGAGATTGCCGAATCCCACATATTTCTTTCCTTATGTTGGCAACTCGAGATGCTGGGAAATACTTCTCAAGGAAAATCTTCTTCATGGCGTTCCAAGTTCTAATAGATCCTGGGAGAATAGAGAAAAGCCATGCCTTTGCTGCCCCTTTTAAAGAGAAAGGGAAAGCTTTCAACTTAACTTGTTCTTCATCAACTCCATTCGGTTTCATGCCAACACAAACCATATGGAACTCCTTGAGATGAGTATGAGGATCTTCTCCTGCAAGACCATTAAATGTTGGTAACAAATGTATAAAACCAGATTTGAGCTCAAAGTTTACATTATTGTCAATGTTTATGCACAATGGTTGATTCTCCACGTTAGGAGCAGCAAGCTCCTTGAGTGTTTGTTGTCGTGCAACCGCCATGGTGTTGAGGTGAACTTCCTTTCTTAACTTGCGTAAAGTGCTTTCTATTTCAAGATCAACCTGCACTAGACTCTGATTAGTAGAACGGGTTACTGGCATCAATTGCTAAGAAAACTCAAAAGAAAGCAACCACACAAGAGAAAAAAAAAATGCAAATTATATGAAAATCCTATGCTAGAAAACTAAAACTACCTAAAACCTTAGAACACAGTGGAATTTGGCCTCGATAGGGTGGGGCTAGTGGTATACCACTAGTCTTGTTCAGAATGTCATTTCACTTTAGAAAACGAAGGTTAGAAACCTAATTCCACAAACAATTCTGTCTTCAACAGTACCGCTGCGGCAAGTGAACAGTAACACCGCAAGCAAAAATTCTGTTTTTGTTTTTTTTTTTTTTTTTTTCAGAAATGTAAATAACAATCACAGAAACTAAAAATAACAGTACAAGCACAAGAATCAACTAAAATTACCTCCCCGGCAACGGCGCCAAAATTTGTTGCGATGTCGCGGTCGCATAAATTAATTACCCTAGCTTAAAACACACAAGATAGTATAGAGCAAGCAAGGGGTCGATCCCACGAGAAAGTTTGAAGTTAGATTTTTATGTTGTACGTTATGTAATTGGGGGGGATTGATTTGAAATGATTTAAACTATGGCAGAAATTAAACTAGCAAACAAAATCAATTGAAACTGAAATATATCAAGAAAACAAACCTTGGTTGCAAGCACACACCACCAACGGAAATTAGAACCGATCCTTGAAACGAAACTCCAGTTTATATTATGAATTTTATCTTTTCTTAATATTGGTTAATTAACGGATCCGCCGTATAACTATCCCTAACCAACAAACAATCACAGTGTCCGCACTAATGATTTAATCCAATGGCAGCTTTAAGATCTAGATAAATTCATTAATCTTAACAACCAAGTTGTCAATTTGTGTTGCTATGATCGAATGTCCTCCCTAAGTTTAATAACGTAGTTCCGCTACAATTATCAAGCTTAGTTGCTTCACAAGTTTATATACCACAACTCCGGTTTTGATATCAAACTTAGCAATAGATTGTTCAGAATAATAACTTAGAGTCCGCTCTAGCAATTATCAACAACAATCATAGGAAATATGCATAGGAAAACAAACATACTCATTCATAACATAAACTGAAAATAAAAGGAAGAATAAATCTCACAGTTCTTGAAATCCGAAGGTTTGTTGTGTCCTTGCAACCAAGAAAACGAGCTTAGCCTTGCATATCTATTGAACAACTACTCCTAAAGATGAAAGAATACATAATTTTTGATTTGTAGAGAGGAGAGTTTGTGTTTTCTTCCTTCTTCTTTCTCTTCTCTTACCTCCTTCTACTCACCCTCTATTTATACACAAATTGTAAGTAAGAAAATATCAAAGCTCAAGTGTGAACATCAATAGATGGTGGTAGTGTGAAGGCTGCTGGCTGCTGGGTTGAGGTTGGTGGCTGCCATGAGGTTGGTGGCTGCCTTCCTTGACCTTCTAGAATATTTACTAGAGGAGCTAAATTGCTGGTGGGTTTGGATGCTTCTAGATGAAATTTGGATTCGTTTCTTCACGCAACCTGCTTGCTGGCAGAATTCAGCTGTCATCTTTGAAAAATCATATATACCTCATATGACATTGTTTTTGGCTGAAATTTGGAACGTTTATAGATCTTTGAGTAAGGAATCCAACAAAATTGAGTTTGCATCAATTGGACTTCTGAAGCTCCAGATATTGAATTTTGAATGGGCAAAGGTCAACATTGGCAGACTGCGAGATTTGACTTTGAAGGATGTGATTTCCATGATCTTTCTCTTTTTATTTTTCTTGCATTACATTTCCAGAAAGGTATGGATGTTAGCTTTTTAATTCCACTAGAATCACTTCATTTCGATCTCTTAAACTCACGCTCTGCACAAAATACCGACTGAACGTCAAATCTACCAATTACCTCCAATTTACTCCTTTTTGCATCTTTCATCCAAAAATGCCTTCAAAACATAAAACAAAGAATATCAAGGCATTTTATATAAATAACATATGCAAAACACTAGTTAAATGCGGGTGAAACTATCGAATAATATGGTTACATCAGGAATCATACTCACTTCCAGTGCTCTTCACTCCGTAGACCAATGGATGGTTCCCTCCGAGTAAGATATGCACAACCTCCTTCATGTGAGGCCTAGCAGAAGGCTCTTTGCTGGTGCAGAAAACCCCCAGTTGGAAAACATTGCTCATTTCATCAACGTAACAAGGTTCCTTTATCTCCTCATCTAAGGCATCGACTATGGTTTTTCCTTCTTGCCCGTGACGCAATGCCCATTTGGTGAGGCCTTTATGACCGTAATTTGCTGCTTTTCCCGTTGTTAGTGTTAAATAATATTTATGTTGTCTTATTTATTAAGGGTAGAATAGTACTTTCAGTTTATCCTATATATACTTTATTTGTAATTAGGTTAAGACTATGCATTCATAATATACAGTTTATTCAGAATTCTAACCTCCTTTTTGTGTTTGATCTCAATTAGTTTAACATGGTATCAGAGCTGGTTTTATGGAACGAAGCTTAATCTCAAATACAGCTTAGCGATCTCAATTTTTTTTTGGAGTGATATTTTGTCTTCCGCTTCTGCAAAATTAGGTATTTCGACAGTCTCTGCAATTATTTTGGTATTTCGACAGTTTCTGCAATTATTTTGGTATTTCGTCTTCCCTTCAGCTTCTGCAATTTGGTATCTGCGTTCAATTTTTGCAAATTTGTTTTGTGTTTTGGGAGTAATCGTATAATTTCGAGAAGATATTTGTTTAGTTTCTGCAATTGAGTATTTTGTCTTCCGCTGCTTTTGCATTCTGGTTATCTGTGATTGTTGATTATGGCTACTGAAAGAGATGATTCGCTTCAGTCTGTGAGTGTGAGGTTGGATGGGAAGAACTATTCATATTGGAGTTATTCATATTGGTTATCTGTGATTGTTGATTATGGCTACTGAAAGAGATGATTCGCTTCAGTCTATGAGTGTGAGGTTGGATGGGAAGAACTATTCATATTGGATGGGAAGAACTATTCATATTGGATGTGAAGAACTATTCATTTTGTCTTCCGCTGCTTTTGCATTCTGGTTATCTGTGATTGTTGATTATGGCTACTAAAAGAGATGATTCGCTTCAGTCTGTGAGTGTGAGGTTGGATGGGAAGAACTATTCATATTGGAGTTATGTAATGAGAAATTTCCTTAAGGGTAAAAAGATGTGGGGGTATGTTAGTGGAACTTATGTGATACCTAAGAATATTGAGGAGGGGGATGCTGGTTTGATAGATACATGGGAAGCAAATAATGCAAAGATCATTACTTGGATCAACAATTCTGTTGAGCATTCAATAGGTACGCAGTTGGCGAAATATGAGACAGCAAAAGAGGTTTGGGATCATCTGCAAAGGTTATTCACACAATCAAATTTTGCAAAACAGTATCAATTAGAGAATGACATACGAGCTCTTCATCAGAAGAATATGAGTATTCAAGAGTTTTATTCTGCTATGACAGATCTTTGGGATCAATTGGCTCTTACAGAATCGACAGAATTAAAGGCATGTGGTGCCTATATTGAGCGTAGAGAGCAGCAAAGATTGGTACAGTTTTTAACAGCACTTCGCAGTGATTTCGAAAGACTTAGAGGTTCAATTCTGCATCGTTCTCCACTGCCTTCTGTTGACTCTGTTGTCAGTGAGTTATTGGCTGAAGAAATACGTTTTCAGTCTTATTCTGAAAAAGGAATTCTTTCTGCTTCAAATCCTTCTGTACTAGCAGTACCTTCTAGGTCATTCTCTAATCATCAGAATAAGTCTCACACAAGGGTTGGCTTCGATGAGTGCAGTTTCTGTAAGCAGAAAGGTCATTGGAAGGCTCAGTGTCCTAAGTTGAGACATCAGAATCAAGCTTGGAAGCCTGGAAATCAGTCACAATCTAATGCTCATAGACCACCTCAGGGTTATAAACCACAACACCACAATACTGCAGCAGTAGCTTCCTCGAGTTCTATTACCGATCCTAATATTTTGGCTGAGCAATTTCAGAAGTTTCTCTCCTTGCAGCCACAAGCAATGTTCGCTTTTTCTTCCATAGGTCAGTTGCCTCATAGTTCCTCAGGTATGTCACATTCTGAATGGGTCTTGGATTCTGGTGCTTCTCATCATATGTCTCCAGATTCCTCATCTTTTACCTCTGTATCCCCTTTATCCTCCATTCCTGTTATGACTGTTGATGGCACTCAAATGCCCTTAGCAGGTGTTGGTTCTGTTGTCACACCTCACATGTCTCTCCCTAATATTTATCTTATTCCACAACTCAAATTGAATCTTGCGTCTGTTGGTCAAATATGTGATTCTGGTGATTATTTAGTCATGTTTTCTGGTTTTTTTTGTTGTATACAGGATCTGCAGTCTCAGAAGCTGATTGGGACAGGCCGTAGGGAGAATGGACTATATATTTTGGATGAGTTAAAAGTGCCAGTTGCCGCTGCTGCCGCTGCTACTACTACAGTTGATTTGTCTTCCTTTCGTTTGAGTATTTCATCTTCTAGTTTTTATTTATGGCATTCCCGTCTAGGTCATGTTTCGTCTTCTTGTTTGAGATTTTTGGCATCCACAGGAGCTTTAGGAAATTTGAAAACTTGTGACATTTCTGATTGTAGTGGATGTAAATTGGCAAAATTTTCTGCCTTACCTTTTAATCGAAGTATTTCTGTTTCTTCTTCACCATTTGATTTGATTCATTCTGATGTATGGGGACCTTCTCCTGTTGCCACAAAAGGAGGTTCTCGATATTATGTCTCTTTTATTGATGATCATACTCGTTATTGTTGGGTTTATTTAATGAAACATCGTTCTGAATTCTTTGAGATATATGCAGCTTTTCGAGCTCTTATCAAAACTCAATATTCTACTGTGATCAAATGCTTTAGGTGTGATTTAGGTGGGGAATACACTTCTAATAAATTTTGCCAATTGCTTGCCCTAGATGGAACCATCCACCAAACTTCATGTACAGATACTCCTGAACAAAATGGTGTTGCTGAAAGAAAACATAGGCACATTGTCGAAACTGCTCGTTCTCTTTTGTTGTCTGCTTTTGTTCCTAGTGAGTTTTGGGGAGAAGCTGTTCTTACTGTTGTAAACTTGATTAATACAATTCCATCTTCTCATAGTTTGGGTCTATCTCCTTTTGAAAAGTTATATGGGTATATCCCTGATTATTCCTCATTTAGAGTCTTTGGTTGTACTTGTTTCGTTCTTCGTCCTCATGTAGAACGAAGTAAGCTATCCTCTCGATCCGCTATTTGTGTCTTTTTGGGCTATGGTAAAGGTAAAAAGGGTTATCGTTGTTTTGATCCAATAACTCAGAAACTTTATGTGTCTCGTCATGTTGTCTTCCTTGAGCATATACCTTTCTTTTCTATTCCATCCACTACTCATAACCTGACTAAATCTGATCTTATTAGTATAGATCCATTTTTTGAGGATTCTGGTAATGATAGCTCTCCCCATGTTCGATCAATTTGTACTCATAACTCTGCAGGTACTGGTACTTTACTCTCTGGCACACCTGAAGCTCCATTCTCATCTACAGCCCCTCAAGCTTCATCTGAGATTGTGGATCCACCTCCACGTCAGTCCATCCGTATTCGTAAGTCCACAAAACTACCAGATTTTTCTTATTCTTGTTATTCTTCATCATTTACTTCCTTTTTAGCCTCTATTCATTGTCTTGTTGAGCCCTCTTCCTATAAAGAGGCAATTCTTGATCCGCTTTGGCAGCAAGCTATGGATGAGGAACTTTCTGCATTGCATAAGACAGATACTTGGGATCTGGTTCCTCTACCTCCTGGTAAGAGTGTTGTTGGTTGTCGTTGGGTGTATAAGATCAAGACTAATTCTGATGGGTCTATTGAGCGATATAAAGCTAGGTTGGTTGCCAAAGGATACTCTCAACAGTATGGTATGGACTATGAGGAGACATTTGCTCTGGTTGCAAAAATGACTACTATTCGTACTCTTATTGTTGTAGCTTCGATTCGTCAATGGCATATTTCTCAACTTGATGTTAAAAATGCCTTCTTGAATGGAGTTCTTCAAGAAGAAGTTTATATGGCACCCCCTCCTGGTATTTCACATGACTCTGGATATGTTTGTAAGCTTAAGAAAGCATTATATGGTCTCAAACAAGCACCCCGTGCTTGGTTTGAGAAATTCTCTATTGTGATCTCGTCACTTGGCTTTGTTTCTAGCAGTCATGATTCTGCTCTTTTTATTAAGTGCACTGATGGTCGTATCATTCTGTCTTTATATGTTGATGACATGATTATTACTGGTGATGACATTGATGGTATTTCAGTTTTGAAGACAGAGTTGGCTAGACGATTTGAGATGAAGGATTTGGGTTATCTTCGATATTTCCTGGGTATTGAGGTAGCATACTCACCTAGAGGTTACCTTCTTTCTCAGTCAAAATATGTTGCAGATATTCTTGAGCGGGCTAGACTTACTGATAACAAGACTGTGGATACTCCTATTGAGGTTAACGCAAGGTACTCTTCTTCTGATGGTTTACCTTTGATAGATCCTACTTTATACCGCACTATTGTTGGGAGTTTGGTATATCTCACCATTACTCGTCCAGATATTGCATATGTTGTTCATGTTGTTAGTCAGTTTGTTGCTTCTCCTACTACTGTTCATTGGGCAGCTGTTCTTCGTATTTTGCGATATCTTCGGGGTACAGTTTTTCAAAGTCTTTTACTTTCATCCACCTCTTCCTTGGAGTTGCGTGCATACTCTGATGCTGATCTTGGTAGTGATCCCACAGATCGCAAGTCTGTTACCGGGTTTTGTATCTTTTTAGGTGATTCTCTTATTTCTTGGAAGAGCAAGAAACAATCTATTGTTTCTCAATCATCCACCAAAGCAGAATATCGTGCCATGGCATCTACTACCAAAGAGATTATTTGGTTACGTTGGTTACTTGCTGATATGGGAGTTTCCTTTTCCCATCCTACTCCTATGTATTGTGACAACCAGAGTTCTATTCAGATTGCTCACAACTCGGTTTTTCATGAGCGGACTAAGCACATTGAAATCAATTGTCATCTTACTCGTCATCATCTCAAGCATGGAACCATTACTTTGCCTTTTGTTCCTTCTTTATTGCAGATTGCAGATTTCTTTACCAAGGCGCATTCCATAACTCGTTTTCATTTTCTAGTTGGCAAACTCTCGATGCTTGTAGCTGCCGCATCGTGAGTTTGAGGGGAGATGTTAAATAATATTTATGTTGTCTTATTTATTAAGGGTAGAATAGTACTTTCAGTTTATCCTATATATACTTTATTTGTAATTAGGTTAAGACTATGCATTCATAATATACAGTTTATTCAGAATTCTAGCCTCCTTTTTGTGTTTGATCTCAATTAGCTTAACAGTTAGTTCAAGAAGAGACAGTCCAATCCCAAGATCCATAAAAGGCAGAATCAGGGATTTGATCCATGAACACAGTAACTTTCATCGATGATCTGCTAAATTGATTTGGATCACCATAGCAAGGTTCCAGTTCTAGGATAGAAGTGAGGGATCAAATTGTGAGTTCCTAATTGGTGGAAATCAAGCCTCTTTAGCAACTTCAAATAACCAGGCCTTCAGAAAGCTGATTAACAAGAAAGCGCACAGAAAAAATAAATTATGAGCAATATGAAACGCGTAGCATTCAACAAACAGAAAAAACCCATAAGAACTGGTGTAGTTCCAGTTTATGACTTGTCTACCATAAAGACAAGGTCAAATTATAGTTAAGGCATTCTTTGGTCAACACTGAACAAAACATGACACCCTATTAGCATTGTACCTAGGACATTACACAGAAAAGTGCCGCTTTTAACTTGTTTTCTCCCATGAGGACTTGAGAGAGGTTCTACGCCGTCCTCTCTTCTCATTTCCACCAGACATTTTATCGTTGTTCTTACAGAGGGTGAAGTGCGGTGGAATTTTGAGTCAACCCAACAGTCTCGGCAATCTGGCTTTTTCACGACCCGAGTCCCGGGTCTATGACCGACAACGCAGGAGTGGTGCTGAAAGGACACCCCACCTACGCTAAGTCTCAGAACGGACATATCAAAAGAACATTTTATTCAAAAATACGCAGCATTTCATAATCTTTAGAAATATTATATTATTCAAAACTGATAAAACCAAATGATAGTTCAAAACTTCTCATCGGTAATTAAAACAAAAACAATAATTCATAATACTATTTACATTGTCAAAATCCAAACTTAATTAAACCAAGGTAACAGTGGAGTGTCTAAGACATCAAATCAAAACTGAAAGGAAAGCCTCGCAAACAAGCAAGGCATACCGACCAAAACTGAAGAAACGAAAACACTCAACAAAGTCCAATTGCTATCAGAAACTAAGAACCTGAAATAATATTAAGAATGAGGGGTGAGTTCAACCAACTCAGTGAGAGAATAATATTTAATAAATATTTTAGATATTAATAGTTTGCAAGAAGATTTATCTTGATATACATACACATATACATACTAAACATATTATCATAACATAGTGGAATACATGTCAGATATCAGATAACACTCGTAGGTGACCAGATGACCAGCTAGATATACAGAATACTATGTGCACACAGGCTAACTACTCTCTGTTAGCATGGAGTTACTGACAAGTCCCATAATAAGGCATAATAGATATTCACAGAATCATCAAAGAAACATATATCATATCAAATAGAATTTACTTTGACAGATTGCGAGTGCAAATTCAAGAATAAATGAGTTCTTGGGAAATAAAGCAACATATATAAATATTCAAGAAATTAACTAGTTATACTCATCGTATAATCAACATACATATTTATTTATATTATATACATATTAAAGATTATCTCACTCACCCAAAAAATATAGAACTAAAAGGAATGTCAAATGAAAAACTCGAAAATCATATTGAAGATCGTTAGGAGAACGTACAACAATATATGAAATATACTCAAAAACAAATCAAACAAAAGATCCCAATGCATAAAATAAAACCGGGCTTAATCTCCTAAGTTTATGGACTAAAATGACAATTTTCCAAAACAGGGGCCAAAACGTAATTTTACTAATTTTTGAGGACCGAACTGTAAATATATAACCATACTGAAATTTATCCATAATTCATCCTTATCTTTGTCCATAATCTTGAATTATTCCCCAAGGGCCAAACTGTGATTTTATCAAAATTTTAGGGGTCAAATCGTAATTTGTCAAATTGAAGGATCAAATTGAAAATATCATATATTCCTAATTATACTGGAATTTTTCCCTTCAATCATCCTCAGCTCTGTTCAGAACCTCAATTTATGCCCCAGGGACCAATCTGTAATATTTTCAAAGTACGAGGACTAAACTGTAATTTTCATAAATTGAGGGACCAAACTGAATTTTCGTCATCTTCAACCTAAAATCCAGAATTTTTCACAGATTACCTACTGTTATCCCCTGATTTCTAACACAATTTCACCATTCAAACAAAATCATAATTCAAAATCATCATCTTTCAATTCAATCTCTCAAAATCAACCAAATAATTAAATACCCACAACAATCAACCCCTAACCTTCAAATAAATTCATCAATAAACTCAAAACACAATCTTCAAAACTCTAAAATTAATCAAAACTAAAATTTAAAGTTTAAATAACATATTATACACTTCAAACCATAAATCTTACCTTTTAAACTTATTTCCTCTGCTTCTCGTCTCCTTCCTTTATCCTTCTCTCCTTTCTTTTCTTTTCTTCTTCTTCCTCTTTCCCTTTCTCTCCCGCAACTCTCTTTCTCTCAAAATCAGATCCCTCTTTCTTTCTTTTTTCTTTCTTCTTTTTATTTTTATCAAGTTTTATTCCATTACCGTAAAACCCCTTATTCAATTTTACTCACTTCTAAGCCTTTAAGGGCTTTGTTGCCTTTTCCTATTCCTTTTTATTTTCAAAACATTACAATCTCCCCACCTTATAAGAGTTTCGTCCTCGAAACTTAATAGAAAAGATTGAATACTTATCGAGATTATTGAAAAGATGAGAATACTCCTCACGCATCTTATTCTCAAGCTACAATGTCGCTTACTCACGTGAATGACCTTTCCATTCCACTTTCACTAAAGCTATATCCTTCGACCTAGGCTTCCTCAGTTGTTGGTCAATTATAGCTTCCGATTGCACCTCATAAACCATATCATCTCTCAATTTAATGGGATGAACCTCTAACACATGTGATGGATCTAGCATATACTTCCTTAGCATGGAAACATGAAATACCGGATGAATAAAGGATAGATTAGGTGGCAAGGCAAGCCAATATGCCACTACCCCTACTCTTTCCAAGATCTCAAAAGGCCCTATAAACCTAGGACTCAACTTTCCTTTCTTCCCAAATCTGAATATCCCTTTAGTCGGGGAGACTTTTAGGAACACATTGTCACCCATTGAAAATTCTAGATTACGTCTGCTCTTATCCGTATAATTCTTTTGCCTGCTCTGAGTTGTTTAAAGCTTATCTCGAATCACCTTAATCTTATCCGAAGTAATCTGTATTAACTCGGGACCCATTAACCTCCTCTCACCAACCCCATACCAACATACAGGTGATCTATACTTCCGGCCATACAAAGCCTCATATGGAGCCATATCAATGCTCGCTTGATAACTATTATTATATGCACACTCCACCAAAGACTTGTACTTGCTCCATCCGACACCAAAGTCAATCACACAAGCTCTTAACATATCCTCCAAACTTTGTATAGTCCTCTTAGATTGTCCATCTGTTTGAGGATGAAAAGCAGTACTTAACTAAACATTAGTCCCCAAAGCTTCCTGAAACTTCACCTAAAATCGAGAAGTGAACTATGGACCTCTGTCAGACACAATTGAGATGGGCACACCATGCAACCTTACGATCTCGTTAACATAGATTTCTGTGAGTTTTGCAAACCCATATGTCACCTTTACTGGCAAGAAATGAGCTGACTTGGTTAAACGATCAACTACCACCCAAACCGAATCATAACCCTTCTGACTTTGAGGCAAGCCTAACACAAAGTCCATAGTGATCCTCGCCCATTTCCATTCAGGAATCAATAATGGCTGCAAAAGCCCTGGTGGTTTCTGATGCTCACCTTTAACCCTCTAAGAGGTCAAGCATCGAGATACAAACTCAGCAATGTCCCTCTTCATACCATTCCACCAATAACACTCTTTCAAGTCTCTATACATCTTGTTAGAACCAGGATGTATAGTATAGGCAGTTTGGTGTGTTTACGTCATCACATCTCTTTTCAAATCATCCACCTCAAGCACACACAACCTGGAACCAAATCTCAACACACCATCTTCGTGGATAACAAAACCCGGAGCTCTCCCTAACTCCAATTCATCTCGAATTTTACAAAGTCGCTCATCCTTCATCTGAGCTACTTTAATCTGGTCTACCAAGTCTGACTTAGCCTGAAAGTGAGCTAACAATGCTCCCGATTCACAAATCTCAAAATTGACCCTCTCATCTAACAATCCATGTAACTCTTTAATCAAGGGTCTCCCATCTCCTGAATATGAGCCAAACTACCCATAGATTTTCTGCTTAAGGCATCGGCAACAACATTTGCCTTGCTCGGGTGATATTGAATCGTGCAATCATAATCACTTAAAAATTCCATCCACCTTCTATGTCTCAAATTCAGATCCTTCTGCTGAAAGATATATTGAAGACTCTTATAATCTGAAAATATCTCACATGTCTCCCTATACAAGTAGTGTCTCCAAATTTTAAGGGCAAACACTATCGCAGCCATCTCCAAATCATGTGTGGGGTAATTTTGTTCGTGCTTCTTCAACTTTCTCGAGGCATAAGCAATCACATTACCATTCTGCATCAAAACACAACCCAAACCAATCCTGGATGCATCACAGTACACGGTAAAACCACCAGACCCTAAAGGTACTGTCAAAATTAGAGCCGTAATTAACCTTTCCTTCAACTCCAGAAAACTCTTCTCATATTCTTCTGACCATTGAAACTTGACACTTTTATGTGTCAACTTAGTCAACGGAGCAGTGATTCAGGAAAAATTCTCCATGAATCTCCTGTAGTATCCTGCTAAAACCAGGAAACTCCTAATCTCAGATACCGTAACTGGTCTAGGCCACTGCTTAACTGCCTCCACTTTCTGTGGATCAACCTCTATTCCATTCTTGGACACCACATGTCCCAAAAACCCAACACTCTCTAACCAAAACTTGCTCTTCGAGAACTTTCCATACAACTGATGATCTCTTAGAGTTTGAAGCACCAATCTCAAATGCTTTTCATGTTCCTCTTCACTTTTTGAATACACCAAGATGTCATCAATGAACACAATAACAAACTTATCAATAAACAGCCTAAAAACCATGTCCATCATGTTCATAAAACTCGCAGGTGCATTCGTTAACCTAAAAGACAACACCAAGAACTCATAATGCCCATAACGAGTCCTAAAGGCAGTTTTAGGAATATCCTCATTTCTAATCCTCAACTGGTGATACCCTGATCGTAAATCAATCTTTGAGAAACATTGAGCTCCTTGTAATTGATAAAAAGATCATCAATGCGAGAGAGTGGGTATTTATTCTTAACAGTCACCTTATCCAACTGCCTATAATCTATATACATCCTCATTGATCCATCCTTGTTCTTTATAAATAAAACAGGTGCCCCCCATGGAGACACACTCAGACGAATAAACCCCTTATCTAACAAATCTTGAATCTGCTCCTTCAACTTTTTTAATTCTGTTGGCGCCATCCTATAAGGTGCTATAGAGATTGGTTTTGTTTCTGAAACTAGATCAATACAGAATTCAATTTCCTTATTGGGAGGTAGTCCAGGTAAGTCATCGGGAAAAACATCGATGAATTCCTTAACTATTGAAACTTGTTTTATCTCCGGGACCTCCATATTCACATCATGCACATAAGCCAAAAACCCTTGCATACCTTTCGTACCATCCTTCTCGTGATGGCCAAGAGAATACTAAATGGAGATGATAACCCATCTCTATAAAAAGCAAACTATGTCTCCTTATCAGGCTTGAAAACCACTATCTTATTCCAACAGTCAACTGAGGCATGATGCCTTGACAACCAGTCCATACCTAGTATCACATCAAAACCTATTATTTCTAAAATTACCAAATCACCTAAAAGGTTTCTACCTTGCACTTCAACTTCAAAATCAACATAAACATATTCCCCAAACATAACCTCATCTGAAGGGGTAGCCACACATAAAGGACTCTCTAAGAAAATAGGTTGTTTAGTAAACATTAAAGCAAAATATGATGACACGAAAGAGTGAGTTGCCCCAGTGTCAAATAAAACTCTAGCCTCGAAGGAACATATCAAAAGTGTACCTGAGACAACAGTATTGGATGCCTGGGCATCCTGCTGAGTAATGGCAAAAAACTCGTGCTTGTCTCTGACTTGTTGGCGCAAAACCTCTACCGCTTATTCCACGGCCCCGCTGGCTACGCTCGCCAGCTCCACGACCACCCTAAAACACAGAATGGCTAGCTGACTGAGTCTGAGTAAGAGATGTAATCGGTACAAAAGCACCAGGCTTAGACCACCGCTTGTTCAGACAATCCCTCAATAAGTGATCAGTCTGCCCGCAACCGAAACAAGCTCCTATCTGCCTATAACAGACTGTGCCATAATGCCTAGACCCACAAGATTGACATTGAGGCCTCCCATTTGAACCTTGTGGTGTTAACTGAACAATACCTCGACTCTGAGTCAGACCAGCTCCACTCATGCTATGTCTATTGTTTCCCTCTACAGTAGACCTTGACAATAAATTCCTTGACTGACTTAATTGGCCCTACCGACCTCCATGTCCCCTGTTAGGACCTGTATCAGACCGTTGCTAAAAAGAGAACTGATTTGCCACCTTGGGCCTCTTGACCGAACCCACTGATAATTCATCCTCTAACTCTCGTGCCTCAATAGCTCGGGCACGATCCACTATGGCCGAGTACGTCTTAAACTCATGAGCCCCAATAGCTTTGAATAGGTAGCTATTAAGACCCCGAACAAACCTCTTGATCTTCCTCTACTCAGTCGGTACCAAATTTCCAGCAAATCTGGACAACCGCATGAATTCCACTTCATACTCTATCACAGTAAAGTCACCCTGAACCAACTTCTCAAACTCATATGATCTGGCTTCCCTCACACTTTCAGGTAGAAAACGCTCCAAAAACATCCTAGAAAATTCCTTCCATGCCCTCGGTGGAGAACTAGCTGCCCTTTCACCTCTCTTGAACTCATACCAGTTCACAGCCACCTTGCCTTCTAGCCTAAAAGATGTTAAAGTCACTGCACGATGATTCGTGCACCCCATGGCCTCACACCTACGCCACACTGCATCTAAAAACTATTGTGGGTCCTCAGAGTTATCTATACCCTTAAAGGTAGGAGGTGCCAGCTTAAGGAACTCTGACAATGGCACTTTCACCCCATGCACAGTATGGGAAGTCGAAGATGCATTCTTATCCTTCTCATTTTCTCTCTCAGTTAAAAGGTCAGCCAGGTTCTGCATGGCCTGTCCAATCTTATCCAAAGCACTATCAGTATAAGGCACCCTATTATGGGATTCCTGCTCCTGGTTCTTACCAACATCCAGACCATAGTCCTCCTTAAATTCAACCTCATCCTGAACTTATGCTTCCATTGGTTGAGGTGAAAGGGTTCTAACCCTCTTTTTGCGCCTCTCCTTCCTAAGTTGAGCGATATGAATGTCCTCTTGATCATTACCAACATAATCGGTATTAAATACATGTTTAGCTCTCGGCATATTTCCTAAAAGAATGTATTCTTATATATGTATCAACATAACTATAAGGACAACACACCAAACACTAGATTGGAGAATTATAAGATGAATGACATCAAGACAAGATAGATCCTAAGCTCCACATATTACGAGGGTTTTGAATAATAATAAATAAATAAAATAGATTACGAGGTTTTAATAAAATCATGCTCTGATACCACCTTTTTCACGACCCGAGTCCCGGGTCCATGGCCGGCAACGCAGGAGTGGTGCCGAAAAGACACCTCACCTATGCTAAGCCTTAGAACAGACATATCAAAAGAACATTTTATTCAAAAATACACAGCATTTCATAATCTTCAAAAATATCATTATTATTCAAAATTGATAAAACCAAAATGATAGTTCAAAACTTCTCATCGGGTAATTAAAACAAAAAACAATAATTCATAATACCTATTACATTGTCAAAATCCAAACTTTAATTAAACCAAGGTAACAGTGGAGCGTCTAAGACATCAAATCAAAACTGAAAGGAAAGCCTCGCAAACAAGCAAGGCATACCGACCAAAACTGAAGAAGCGGAAACACTCAACAAAGTCCAACTACTATCAGAAACTAAGAACCTGAAATAATATTAAGAATGAGGGGTGAGTTCAACCAACTCAGTGAGGGAATAATATTTAATATACATTTAAGATATTAATAGTTTGCAAGAAGATTTATCTTGATATACATATACATATACATACTAAACATATTATCATAACGTAGTGGAATACATGTCAGAGAGCATATGACACCCGAAGGTGACCAGATGACACCAAAGGTGACCAACTATGGGATGATCAGTCCGTCACAGGCTGATGCCTCTCTCACCAGCTAGGGATACAGAAATTATTTGTGCACACAGGCTAAACTACTCTCCGTTAGCATGGAGTTTCTGACAAGTCCCTTATATCAAGGCATTTTAGATATTCACATAATCATCAAAGAAACGTTATATCATATCAAATAGAATTTACTTTGACAGATTGCGAGTGGCAAATTCAAAGAAATAAATGAGTACTTGGAAAATAAAGCAACATATATAAATATTCAAGAAATTAACTAGTTGTACTCATCGTATTAATCAACATACATATTTATTTATATTATATGCATATTAAAGATTAATCTCACTCACCCGAAAAATATATAAAACTAAAAGGGGAATGTCAGACGAAAAATTCAAAAATCCTAATTGAGGATCGTTAGGAGAACATACACATATATGAAATATACTCAAAAAAAAATCAAACAAAAGATCCCAATGCATAAAATAAAAACCGGGCTTAAATCTCCTAAGTTTATGGACTAAAATGATAATTTTCCAAAATAGGGGGCCAAAACGTAATTTTACTTAATTTTTTAGGACCGAACTGTAAATATATAACCAATACTGAAATTTATCCATAATTCATCCTTATCTTCCTTGTCCAGGAATCTTCTTGAATTATTCCCCAAGGGCCAAACTGTGATTTTATCAAATTTTTAAGGGTCAAATCGTAATTTGTCAAATTGGAGGATCAAATTGAAAATATCATATATTCCTAATTATACTGGAATTTTCCCTTAAATCTCCCTGAGCTCTGTTCAGAAACCTCAATTTATGCCCAGGGACACAAATCTGTAATATTTCCAAAGTTCGGGGACTAAAACTGTAATTTTCATAAAATTGAGGGACCAAACTGAATTTTCGTCATCATCCAATCTCCAAATCCAGATTTTTCACAGATTACCCTACTGTTATCTCCCTGATTCTAACATAATTTCACCATTCAAACAAATCATAACTTAAAATCATCATCTTTCAATTCAATCTCTCAAAATCAACAAATAATCAAATACCCAACAACAATCAACCCTTAACCTTTAAAATAAATTCATCAATAAACTCAAAACAACAATCTTCAAAACTCTAAAATTAATCAAAAACCAAAATTAAAGTTTAAATAACATATTATACACACTTCTTCTTCTTTCCTCTTTCCCTTTCTCTCCCGCAACTCTCTTTCTCTCAAAATCAGATCCTCTTTCTTGTTCTTTTTTTCTTTCTTCACCCCGGGGTGAACAAAAAAACGCGAAAAAAAATAACCGAAAAAACCAAACCATGAAAAGAAACCGGATTAAACCGATTAAAATTTTTAGAAAAAACGACCGGTTCGGTTTGTATCGGTTTTATAAGCTTAAAAACCAAACCGAACAAAACCTGGAAAAAAGCCAAGCCAAAATAAAAAAAAAAAAAAATCGAGCCAAAAATGAAAAAACCGAGCCAAAAATAAAAAACCAAGCCAAACTAGTTGAACCGGTTTTTCCCTAAAAAATAAACCGAAAACCAGCGGGTGCGTCGAACGCAGGTGTTTCGGTTCGGTTTTGGTTTTTTTTTTTTTGAAATATAAAAAATTTCAGTTTGGTTACCTTTTTTTATAAAAACCGAACCGAACCAAATTTATTCACCCCTACTTTCTTCTTTTTATATTTATCAAGTTTTATTCCATTACCATAATACCCCTTATTCAATTTTACTCACTTCTAAGCCTTCAAGGGCTTTGATGACTTTTCCTATTCTTTTTTATTTTCAAAACATTACAGACTATCGTTCCTTAACACCAAGCATCGTAGGGTCCCAATCATTCCTTAATACTAACGCAAGCATCATGGGGTCCCAGTCCTGGGACCCGACCATTTTCCTCTCTGTGAGAGATGGCATTCCTACTCGGCTATGAGACCCGAGAGTGAGAGTGGACTCTTCAAGAAGAAAAGAGAATAACCACTTAGCGTGCTTTGAATGCGGCTGAGAAACCAACTTTTAACAGCAGGCTATTAGATGACTAGAGAGTATACTGCAACATTTATGCACGAGAAAAGATCATCATTTTCTTCGAAGACCTATGAATTATTCAAAATCGATCTAGACGCAGCACTGTTTGATGTAGTAGGAAACCAGTGAACGCAGACAGTTGCTGCATGATGTTTAAGACAACCTTTTTTCTTTCCAGCAAAAATCATGTTTCATGCAAATGATGTCTGAGACGAAAATTTGTAAACACGGCAACTTCAAATATTTCTGCCGGTCCAAAACTGTGAGGCAGAGTTCATTGAGAAAAAACATAGAATTATCCTAGAAATTTCTCCTATTAAAACATCTTTTCCAAATAACGATGATTGAAATTTAACAAGTCCATATTCGTTATGATATCCAGCTATCGTGAATTATAAGAGAAATTCCAGAGAAATCTTATTAGATAAGATTTATGTCACACCATGGAATTATGGCACCTCGACCATCAACTCACAACACAAAAGCTTGATCCAGTCTAGATAACAGCTTCAAGGCATGATAAAACATAGCAAAATTCTAAGCAAAACCTGCCATTGCACCAAGCCAGGTTTCCTAGTTTCTAAAATCAGGGGAGTACAGAACCTCGAAAAACACATTTCTACAAACATCATATGCCACCAGTATAGGGACAGTTTATAGCAATGAGTTTCAAAAGAACACATTGTAAAACATCATAAACTCAACATCATAATCCAAACACTCATAACAAAGACTATGTAGTAGTTACAATTATTCCTCACACCTCAATAATGTTACCGGTCTAATTCGCAGCCGAAATGAAGAAGCCAAATTCTCAAGAAGAAAACATTATTAACTCTCCAGAGCCAAAATAAGAGCTTGAGTACCTAAATTCCCTTCACCATGAGCCTTAAGAGACAAATAAAGCTGCTGGGCCAGAGCTAATCCTGGCAAAGCAAGTTCTTAAGCAAAGGAGTGGAATCATACTCACTTCCAGTGCTCTTCACTCCGTAGACCAATGGATGGTTCCCTCCGAGTAAGGTATGCACAACCTCCTTCATGTGAGGCCTAGCAGAAGGCTCTTTGCTGGTGCAGAAAACGCCAAGTTGGAAAACATTGCTCATTTCATCCACGTAACAAGGTTCCTTTATCTCCTCATCTAAGGCATCGACTATGGTTTTTCCTTCTTGGACGTGATGCAATGCCCATTTGGCGAAGGCCTCCATGCCATCATCACCCATAATTTGCTGCTTTTCCCGTTGTTAGTTCAAAAGGACAACCCCAAAGCTATAAACATCGGTCTTCTCATTTACTTCTAAATGTTTGAGCATATACTCTGCGATTCAAGTATAAAACTAAGAAACTTCAATATTAGGTACTGGAAAAGGAGGGCAAGGAAGCAAATACACAAGGATAAGAACTGAAGAGTGAACCTTTACCTGGAGCTATGTAATAATAAGTACCGGCAACAGCTGACACGGTAGCAAGTTCTTCCTGCTTAATCAGCATCTTTGCTAAACCAAAATCAGCAATTTTTGCATTAAACTCAGAATCCAACAAGATATTGCCTGGCTTGATATCTCGGTGAACTATTGGTGGGGAGCAGTCGTGATGCAGGTAGCACAGACCCTGAGCAGCCCCCACTGCTATCTGCAGTCTCTTCGGCCAGTCCAGAACATCATGATTTACTGAAGCTGATGCACTGTTTGATCGCCTTGCTGTATGCAGCCATTGATCGAGACTATGATTCACCAGATACTCATAGACAAGAAGTTTCGAATTGTCACTGGCAATACAACAGAGCAACTTCACTATGTTCAAATGCCTTATTGTACCCAGCGTCAAAACTTCAGCGAGGAACTGGTCTGAATTCTGTTTATTTCGAGATTCTTTTCACAGCTACATCACCAAATTCCATTTGCAGCAACTACGATATACGTCTCCTATCCACCTCTTCCTATCAGGTTGCTTTCTTTCAATCCTGAAATTATGCTTGATGCAGTAAAATTCAACTTATGAAAGTTAATTAACTTCCATTCTGAATCCAGGCTTCTCTTCCTGTGAAATCTGATAATGATGAATGCCAATAACAACGCTAACAGAAAGGCTCCAAACAAAGCACTTAATATCAAGGCTAGGATTTGGGTTGAAGTTTTGCTTGATTTATGAGGTCTGGAATTGCAAACCTTAAAATGGTATAGGGGATACCTTCTTGTACAAAGACCAGATTGATTCAAGAAACTAGTGGCATTAAGCAACATTCTTCATACTCAGTGGGGATTTGCCCCCATGAGATTATTGGAAGAGAGATTGAGAAAAACAAGCCTCAGAGAACCAAGTTGTGGTGGAATTTTTACCAGAAAATTTGATTATCTGATAAGTCCAGTTTGACAAGTCAGGTAGGAAACCCAAACTTTTCAGGAATCTGTCCAGAAAAGCCTGATTTTGACTGAGTTTAGAGTAGTTAAAGATTTCCATGAGATTTGATGTCAGATGGAAGTGCTCCGCTCAGCTGGTTCTTTATCAAGTAAAAGAACCGTCAGATTAGGAAGAGCGGTTAATTCAAGAGAGGATAGTGCCAGTAAATTGGTTCATTGCTCGCTTTGTAAGACTAACCAGATTCCTCCAAGAATTCCCTTTCAATGGAAATACTCCAGAGAACTTGTTGTTACTTATCTCGAGCAGTGAAAAGACTTGTTGACACTTCATTAGGAAGCTCTCCAGTGAACAAATTATCACTTATCATCAGTGTTGCAAATTTAAAGCTGTCCATAAACCAACATTTAATATTGCCAAAAAATGCGTTGTTTGAGATTCTTACTGTTAGCAAAACTACTGCATTCTCAAGTGATTTTGCAACCCTCCACCGAGCTTATTATCAAAAGCTACCACTCCTGTTAAGCTACCTCCTCATGGCATAAATATTCAGCGCAGGTTCCCTGTAAGCCTATTGTAAGCAACCTGGAAGCCTCAAGGGGCTGAGTATCGCCAATATCTGAAGGATTGACCCTGATAAATTGTTGGCGAAACAACTTAAAATCTTTCAATGCCGGAAGACGATACCAATGCTTTCTGGGATCTCACCAGATAACTGATTCAAGAACAAACTCTCAAACCTGATAATTTGTCAGCTTCCCAAAATCCAACGGATTAGTACCAGTCAGATTGTTTCGCCGAAAGATCGACGGAAGTCAAATTCAAGCTTCAACAACCCGAGGAATTTCCCCAGAAATTTGTTCGTCGTGAAGAAACAGCACTCTCAAATTATCACCATGAAAAACTGCCAGGAATAATATTTCCCAGTAGTTTATTAAGGATAAATCCAAAGTGCCCAAGCCACCATTTCTCCAACATTTGTGGAATCTCGCCAATCAAATTCGCTCCGGAAATCCACAACTCTCAGTTCTTCAGCTGGTTGAACTGGAATGAACCTTGATGGAAAAACCATGTGACCATAGATAACTCTCAAGTTAGACCAATGCCTATTCTGAGGAAAGTGCCGTTGAACTGATTTCATAAACCAGAGTTCTTTACTCTGGAACAGTCCATGGCTCAATATTACCAGAAAGTTATTTGCATAAAGGTTAAGATGAGAGGCAGCCAACATCAATATCATCAGAATTGTGCCAACAATTAGTTCTGAGATGTCTAAGATCTCCAACTTGGACAATTTATGTACAGCTACAGGAACTTTCCAATAATATTGTTATTAGAAAGTGATAAATGTGACTCTAAGGTCTGAAAGTAAAGGTGATATTCCCAGATAGTGTTCTTTTATCAAGGATGAGTAGTGAGGAGTTATCGGACAGACTACTCCAGCCTCAAGCCAATGAAAGGAGTTTGATGAGTCCATGCTCAAGAGACAACGATTTTCCAGTGTTTCATTCTTAGTAGAACTGGCTTGTCTTGATCAGAAATTGAGTTGAGAAGGAAAAGGATGAGGTGAGGAAGTAATTAAAAACAAATGGGCTATTCCGACATTTCGTGAGGTTTAGCTGTTGTTCTGGGTTGAATCGTGCAAGTATGAACTACAGAGAAAGGATATTTATAGAGGTGATATGCTCAGATTTCGGCATCTATATACTGTTATCAATATTCAACTGTTTGAAGATTAAAAAAAGTCATTAGTGATCTCCTTCAAGTCTTTCGCGCGCACTCAGCTAAAACACGAAGTTGCGTGGCGTTGCTTGCAAAACACTACGATGTAATAACTATATAAATTAAACATATACTTATAGCAATTAGCTTTAATGGTTCCTTGACCGTTTGTCAATAAAAGAATAAAACCAACTTAGTAAGGTTTTTTAATTTTTTTAAAATTAATTTAAACAAACTAAAACCAGTCCAAAACTAAAACAGTTCAATTTAATTTAGTCGTTTTTTCTTAAAAACTAAGAGATCAATTCTATCAAAAGAAAATAATAATTAACCTTATATGAAGCAACGAAAACATATATAATCCCTCAAGTTTCAACAAATCACTCTGAAAAAACTTATATATATGGAACACCAATCAATTGTTATGTCGTAATCAATAAAAGCTTTATATAACAGAATGTCCTTCCCAACCCCACGCCAAACACCTAAATATATCTCGCATATTTAATGAATAATAATAACAAATGCACCATCCCTCTCGAGTTTACCCTGCAGAAAGTAGGCATGTGATCACAACACAATACAATTCAGAAAACCTCTAATAATTATACTAGAAGAAAGTAAAAGGATAGAGAGAAAGATCTCTCTAAAATGTGCAAGTCTTCTTTTTATGTTAAAAACCTTTATACTTAAATTAGCATAATATAGAAAAAGAGCATTAGAAGCTTTGATTATGGTGGAAAAGAGCATTAACGTGTTGTATGTATTTGCCAAAACAATTTAGAAATGACAAAAGATATGTTTTTTATGAAAAATTTTTTTATTATCTTTATTTAGAGCAACATTGTTATACAATCTTGAACCCATTTCTGTGCCATGCCAAGAAGTAGGCATAGGGCTATTGTCACCTACAACTTTGGACTTAGTAAGGACATGCCTAAAGAGACAAACAAGACGTTACAAAGTTGTTTTTAAAAAAAAGAACTTTTATGGATTATGTATTATTGGATGACAATAATGAGATATATTTAAGGGACATTTAGACAAATAAATCAGCTATTCATTTAATTACATTAACAAAGTTTTTCTCTAAAATTAGTGTTGAGTTGACCATGTTTAACCTGAAGTTACGCATCCGGGTCTGGGTGTAGAAGCCTTATTTATGTTCAGTCTTCATGGGAATGTTAGCTAGCCTTATTATCTAAGGTATTTGTTGTGATCATATAAACATCTCTCAGTCCAATCTTGTAGGTTTTATAGAACCTAAAATTTCATCCCTCGTCAATTACCATTTTACTTAGTTTAAATTCATATATGATTGTAATTTGAATAAATCTAGACTTTTTAAATATATAACTCATCAAGTTTAAATTGTCTACTATCTTGGTTTGAAGAGTTAACCCTGAAATGGACTACGATATTGGAGAGTGACATGCAAATTTGAGTATATAATAATCAATTCGAAAAATTATAAATGCTAGATATTGGACGGTCCTCACCATGCATGACACAGTTCTGGGACAAGCGAAATCAGCTATCAAACAACCGTAACATATCAACTAAACGAAATCCAAACGGTAAAACTATCAACAGGAACCAGGAAGAGACCACAAGGGATGAGCTGCACCATTCCCGCAGGCAGCTTCCTGGAGGCAGAATGAAGCTGAGTCTGAAGCAAAAAAAATCCAGATTATACATCACCTGATAACAGCTTGTCAAGGGCATGATAAAACATAGCAAAATTCTAAGCAAAACCTGACATTCACCAAGCCAGGTTTCCTAGTTTCTAAAAGCAGGGGAGTACAGAACCCGAAAAACACATTTCTACAAACATCATATGCCAACCAGTATAACAGTATAGCAGAGTTTCAAAAGAGCACATTGTAAAACATCATAATCCAAACACTCATAACAAAGACTATGTAGTAGTTACAATTATTCCTCACACCTCAATAATGTTACCGGTCTAATTCGCAGCCGAAATGGAAGAAGCCAAATTCTCAAGAGAAACATTATTAAGCCTCTCCAGAGCCAAAATAAACTTGATACCTAAATTTCCCTTCACCATGAGCCTTAAGAGACAAATAAAGCTGCTGGGCCAGAGCTAATCCTGGCAAAGCAAGTCCCATATTTTGACACTCCTTCAAACAAATCCCTAAATCTTTCACAAAATGATTGACATAAAATCCAGCTTCGAAATCCCTCTTTAAAATTCTACTCCCATATAAATCAAGTGACTTTGACCCTGCTGCCCCGGTTGAGATTGCATTTAAATAAGATTCAACATTTAATCCAGCTTTATGGGCATAAATAATTCCCTCTACTAATCCAACCATTGTTGATGCTATCGTTATTCTGATTTTGCCAATTTTGCGAAATTGACCTTTCCCGGGGGCACCCATGTAATTAACCCTCCCCATGAGGGCAAATAGGGGACTTAGCCTCTCGATGACTGTTTTATCTCCTCCTGCGAAAATTGCGAGGCTACCGTTCTTGGCGCCGCGGTCGCCTCCGGATACGGGGGCGTCAACGGAGTGGCAGTCCTTTATAGTGGCGGCTGCTGAAATCTCCGCGGCTAGGGAGGGTTTCAGATGTTGGTCATGGTCGACGAGGACGCCGCCGGGGCGGAGTCCTGGGAGGGCGCCGGAAGTGGAGTCAAGGAGGACGCTGCGGACGTCGGAGGGAAAGCCGACGATGGAGAAGACGACGTCGGATTGGGAAGCGACAGCGAGAGGTGATTGAGCCAGGCGAGCTCCCATGTCGATTAAGGGTTGGGCCTTTGAAAGGGTCCGGTTGAAGACGGTGACTTTGTAACCAGCTTTTATTAGATGGCCGCACATGGAGCGGCCCATGACACCAGTTCCGATCCAACCCACGCGCGTGTTTGATGGGCTTAAGGACTCGAAGTTGGCGGTGGCGGCGGCGGCCATGGTGCGGTGGAGTAGTGGGAGAGAGGAGAGGGGAAGGCTGTGAGAGTTACAGTGAAGAGCGTGTGGAAGTAAGAGTGACAGTCGCATCGCATGTCCTCGAATATCAAAATGTCTATAATATCTGGTCATGATATCTGTCCATGATCTGTAAATCTGTTTAGTTTTGGGGGCTTTTTGGACAGGACAGTACAGTTACATTGGGCCGGCTTAATGTGTTTTTGTCTTCGGCTATATACATCAGAGAAATTTTTGGACTGGATTTGGTTTGGATTATTTTTTTTGTTTTTAAAATATATTTAAAAAAAAATTAAAATTATTTTTAATATTAATATATTAAAACAATTCAAAAACAATTAATTTAAAATAAAAAAATTTAAAAACACTTTTTAAATGTAAAAAACAACTCTTAATTAAAAGGCATTTGTTATACTTAAAATATTTACATGTTTTACTGTGTTTGTTTTTAAAAAAAAAAAATTAAAACAAAGTATGTTTTTGTCAATTAAATTATTATATGAAGTTTGATTAAAAAAAATATTTTATGAAAATCTTTGAAAGCCGACAACAACATAAATGAAATAAAAAAAAATTCTCGTTCTTAAGAAAAAATAAAGAGGTAAATATAGACAAAACTCTTTAAGGAAAATGATGTTTAGTATATATGCTTTTGATTTGATTGGTTATATATGATATTGATTTTATTTATAGAAATATATTAATTTTAATAAAGGTTTATTTATTTTTATATTCATAAAATATTTAATTAATTTAATATTTGATTAATAAATCTAAAATAAAGATAAAGTTTTTGAGACAAAAAATACTTTGTAAAGAAAATTATAAAGTTGTTATAAAATTAACATAAATAAAAATTATTAAGATTAACACATATTATGAAATTAAAAATTTTATGAATATTTTTATGATTTCATTATAAACTTATAAATTATGAAATTTATATTCTAACAAAGCATTGTTTTTAAATATTTTTTATTAATGATCTATTAAAATTGAATATATTGATGAAAGTTGTTTGAGACTAATCCATATTATATTTTTTATATATAAAAAAAATAATTATTTTATAAGTTAAGATACTAGGAGATGAAGAACTAAATATAGATAGATATCATATGAGCTGTAAACTAAATAGACCCATAAAAAAAAATTATATGAAGAAATCATCTGTGTTATGAAAGAGAGGAAAATAGACAAAAAACACAGGCGCGGCGGCGGCGGCGGCAGCCGAACTAGACTCGAGTTCAGAATGATGCGCAAGGAAACAGATTGCAGTGGAGGATATGAGAATCGCATCACTGAATAAATAGCAATGAACCAGTGAGGGTTTCAAAATCAGCAGGAGAACTCTTCAACATTCGAGTATAAAACACTGGACTATATATATTTATGGATATCACAAATAAAACATATGTTCAAATTTACCAACATGGCACAATTTTGGGAGAAAAGCCTGCACCAACGGTGCATATTTACGGCTCCATATAGCCTGAATTTGTCTTGCAGCGTGGAAGAAAAACAAGGGCATCGATTGCATCATTCAACAAACAAATATTGGTAAAAAAAAATTATCAGAACACATGCAGAAGTAGACCAACATAGAGAGGAGCAATCATACCAACTTATTCTCAGTAACCAAGTAGCTATAATACAGGCAATAAAATGACATTAACGCAAATGAATTCTGCTAAGAGGGTTATGAATCCTATTTCTTTTGGTATACTAACAATTGCAAACCCATCAAAAGGAAACGCAGTCAACAACACATCCCTTTTCCTCCACCTAGAATTAACACAAATGGGGCAGCAACAATGAATCAGGTAACAGGTAATGTCAAGTATAAAGTAATCTTTACAGGAGTATGAATAGGAGCTGCCCAATTTTCCGACTGCTGTGGTCAATAAATTAGCACAACTAGCTAGCTAAAGTAAACGCCGTTCATTCTCAACATATTGTATCTCCAGCTATATTTGGTGGCTCAAACAACTCGTCTTCCCCTCACCCTTTTCTCCATCTTGCTTTTCCTAATGCAAGCAATTTCAATGAGCACAAAACAAATAAACATGTTCATTTACTGCTGTTGGTAAATCGCTAGTTTTCCATGACTGAAGAGGACGAGACTCGAAAGATGAGCAACAATACCAGTTTATATTCAATGTGGCCAAGAACAAATGCATAGACAAGAAACCCAACAAACAAATACATATACAAGGAGAAGGCACAAAAAAATCATGAATTCGTACAGGGTCAATGAAGCCCTGAGCTAAAAAAAAACAGAGAGAGTAAATTCCAATCCGCATATCCCTACCAACTTGGCAAAGAAGCAGACCCTTAAGATCCACTGCAAAGGCACAAGATGAAGCTACAAAAGAACGCACTACTAATTGAAGTAAACATAAGAATATCAAATTCAAACACTCAGCACAAAATCTTTCAGTAGCCAATAACATTAAAAGATAAAGGCACAGCCAAATACAGACTGTTATTGTAAAACCAAATTTCAACAAGCCAGAGCTTTGCCTCATGACATTGAGATACTATTTCCCATAGCTAAACCATTGACATTGAGAATAATCATCCAGCAGAAAACTGTTAATCTCAACAACAAAAACTTAGAAAAAAAATACAAAATTGGCAGTGAATTATTATACATTGATGCAACTCTGTTTCATAATCCAAACAGAGAAATTAGATTTAAAGCGGACAACAATCCAGTACAGCAAGTTTGGACCTTCGCAAGTTCCAAAATCTTTTACCTCCTAATAACAAGTTGATAGAACCCTGAACAAGCTCATCCTTTTCATTTTTTTGTTACTTGTATTCAAAATTTGGTACTGGTGGAGCATCAAAACTCTCTAAAATCTCGGTCTTGCTTCCACTACTACTCGCCTCTGATTCCTTCTTCTTCCCTCCTCCAAACCACCCACCGAACCACGAACCCGACTCCGAACCACTCACAGATGCACCCTCTTGGGCCTGGGCGTGGGGCTGGCCCATAGGAAAACCAGGCCCACCGGCCATAGCAGGAACAGGATCTTCAATAATAACAGGCATATCCTGTTGAGCACTCATTACCTTATTCAGCATAATCCCAGCTCCTTCAATCAAAGCCAGTAACACGCCACCAAACATAGCCGAGCGAGCCGACGCGCCAAGTCCTTGCCGCATGGATAGGAAGCCACCGGTGGAAGCGCCAGCTATGATTGAGTTCCATGGATCTTCCTTCTGCCGGAGGTAAACCATTGAGCAGTCAAAGGCGGAGAAGAGGCCTCCCCAGACGGCAAAGCTACCACCAACACGCGGAGCGTTCATGCGAACGGCCTGAGTTCCCCCGATAAGCCTTGTACCGGTTGGAGAGCTGTGGACGCCTTTGATGAAGTGGAAAACGGAGCCGCCGACGGCTCCCATGCCGAAAGCGCCGCCAATATCATCGAGAATACGATCAGGACACGGCTCTCGAGAAGTTTCAGGTGTTCCCATATCGGCGATTTGATTATTAGAGAGGAGGCTTTGTTAGGTTATTCGAGTAAGAAGAAAAGAGAAAGCGGTGGATCGTTTTATTATTTATCGTTTTATTATTTAGCTTGAAGGAGGGTTGGAAAAGGATTGATTTTACGAGAGTGTCCTTGAAACCGGGATATTTCCTCTTGTATTTCGGTCTGTTTTGTCGGCCGCTTTTATGCTGCCTACTTTAGATTTAAAACATTTTTCAAAAATAAATATTATGAATCCAAACTAATGATTTCAATTTTATGTTGAAGATTTTAAATAAAATTACTTAAGGGGTATTTGAAAGTATAGTGGAAATTGCTTTTCAAAATATTTTTTACTTGAAAATGCATCAAAATAATTTTTTAAACAAAAAAAATTATTTTTTAGCATCAGCATATCAAAAGGATCTAAAAATACCAAAAACATATTAATTTGAAGTAAAAAATTTAAGTTTTTTTCAAAAATACTTTTAAAACATAAAAATAAACATGAATATTAATATTGAAGTCGTTCCAAACATCTATTGATTTAACTTTATCCTCAAAGATAAATACACAAATACTCATATTATAAGATATAAAGTTGGAAAAGCATAACCTACATATTTAAAAGTGTATTTAATTTTTATTTACACTATAAATGAATATTCATTTAAATTATATAACATTATAAATAGGTAATTCAATTATTGAAAATCAACCTCATATACATAATTTCTTTCTATAATTTATTATTTATTTATAGTTTTTCTTTTTCTTACTTTTATTTATAGATTTTTCTTCTACTTGTTTATAGCTTTCTTATATTTTATCTAAATTACATTACTTTAAATTCTTTCTTTTTTTCTAATCTATTAAAGCCAAGTAAGAAACTCTATATTCTATTTGATTTGCGAGATTGCTTTTTACCTCTACTAAGTTAGTTTTTCTTTATTAAAATAAAGAAATTAGAAATATAGCTAAACAGTTTTTGGTATTTAAACTCATTGGCTTTTATCATCCTCTTATAAAAGTGATATTGTCTTTTGTTTTTTTGTTTTTTTGCTCATCATGTCATCCCAATGTCTTTATTTTTAAAGTACGTGTAAGAATACTGAGTAGCAACACAACTTCATTGAAGTAAAATCTGAAATTAAATTGCTTTTTTTTTAATCATAATCCATATATTTTCCTTCAAATGATTTTTTAAAACAAGTTATTTATAACAGTAAAAATTACTTTTTAAAATAATTTTTACTTAAAAATACATCAAAACAATAATTTTTTAAAACAAATTATTTATAAATTCAAACTTAACAATTGAAAACTTTGAAATTACATAGAGGATTTGTAATGAAAAATGGTGATGTTCATGTCATCTTTGATATCAAAACAGAAGATAAGATATTAAAATTATAAAGTAATATTCATTACTTATTTTTTGAGAAATTATCAAATATTTAATTTATTAATAAATTTTCCAAATACAAGAAAAAAAAATGAAGAAAAAGGATCTTATTCCAAGTAATGTGTTCGTACACATTAAAGGATCCGTATTATTTTCGGCACCAAGCTCCATAAACAAGTAGTTTTGTATGTATAATAAAGTGATGTAAATCTCAATTTCGTAGGCTGTTAATTTCAGGAAGTGCGATGAATGATGTTTGTGTTGAACCATGTAATTCATTTATGAAATAGAAACACTTGAAAAAAAAAATTAAAAAAAAATTATTTGAAATGCCTTTTTCATAAAATTAAAATTTAATTTGACAAAATTAAAAAATTATTCGAAAATGTTATTAAATTTTTTAATTTTTTGATAAGTTTCTACCTTTTTATCTTAAATATTTTTGGAAATTTTTTAAAATAGAATTTAATGGCTGCGAATATTAGAGGGTTTTTTTATTTGTTTACGATTTCTTTAATTTCAATATTTGTGTTGTTTTGTAATCTTATTATTTGTTTAACATCTTCAAAATAATTTCTTACAAGAATAATTTTTAGAGAGCTTTAGTGGCTTAGAATTTTTTTAATTTTGTTATTTGAGCATTTTGAGTTTTTAATTCCTTAATTATATTCAAAAGTTTAATTTAAAAAAAAATAATTAGTTTTTTTTAATCTCTGGAATATTTGTAAGAATTTTAATGACCAAGAATTGTAAGAATTGTTATTTATTTATTTATTTAAATATTTGGAACTTAAAACTATTATTATAAGGCTATTACTTAAACAATTTAGTTCAATCTAATACGCAAATAGTTTCTAAGAAACTTATATTATATTTATTTAGTATGCAATATTTATAAAATACAGTGGATAACTTTTGATTCATCAATCAAAATAATGAAGAAATCTGAAAATATAAATAATAAAAAACTTGATAGTAATTAGTTCTGTCACATAACATTATTTAATGAATAACAACAATTAAGCTATTTAGAGCAAGTTTGGAATTGTCGTAGCAGTGATGGTTCAAAGTGTTTTTCGCTTAGAAATACATCAAAATAATTTTTTTATTTTTTAAAAATTATTTTTAATATCAGCACATCAAAACGATTTGAAAATATATAAAAAAATTTATTTTAAACAAAAAAAAAATTCAAAATTTTTATAAACATATTTTACACCACATTTCTAAACACAACCTTAAGCTCAGACGAGGGGGAAATAACATACAGAGAACCATGTTAAATCTTAAATAGCACCTGAGCATAACACAAAACATCAAGTCCGTCTTAGCTAAGTTTTCTTTTAAGTCATAATTGAATGATATGGTTTGAAAAAAATTGTTTTATAATATATAACTCTGGATATTATAATAAACTCAATGCTGGGTATTATCTTTTAGAGTGTGTCTGGTATTATGATAGTTTTTATAGTTATGGTTTGAAAAAAATTGTTTTATAAAAAACACTTTTAATTGAGACTGGTTTGATAAAATATATGTTTGGTTAAAACTGTGGTTGAAATTAAAGTTGAACAAAAAGTAGTTCAATATGTTTGGTTAAGAATGCTTTTCAAATTAAGGTTATAAAATAACTAAAAAAGACATATTAATATTGATAGTTTTTAATTGAAATATTGTAGATTTAATTATTGTTATTACATCATGAAATAAACAATATTTTATATAAATTATTTTGTATTGTTCCATTAAACTATATACAATTCCATCACGTATAAAATCCATCCGACAAGGACTACAGTTTCCATGGCTTCTTGAGCATGTAACAACATTAGGTAAAATATCATTAGGAACAAAATTAGGATTGCGATCAAATTCTGCAAATGTTACGTCATCATGCGATCTCCTTCTAATGTAATTATATATTTCCATTGAATAATATTAAACACTAGTTTTTTTTAATAAAACACAATATCTAAGAAATTTTGTTGGATTTTTTTTTTATTGTAATGGGTCAGACCTAGTCCAATGTATTTAGGTTTGAGCTGGACCAGGTCCAGACCATAAACAGTGGAGAGTGTCTCCATGCAGCAGAAAAAGAAGAAGGGGAAGCGAAAGAACAAGCTACCCTGCACGGCGGTTTTAAGAAGTTTTGAGTTCTCTTCTTACTAAAACAAAATGACGAAGACCAGCTAGTAATAAATCTGCATTATCGATGAATGAGAGAGGAGAACACGCCCCTAAAAGCAAATCAAAATTGCTTTTCAAGAAATTGAGTTCCAGCCTCAATTTTGGGTGGGACCCGCAATAATACATGTGTGGTTAATATCTAACCAAACACTTATAAACGGTGTTTTATTGTAAACGCAACCACAACGCCAAATACACACTTATTTAGGTAAATTTTGAAAAATAATATTTAAAATTAATTTTTTAAAATGTTTTTGGATTGTTTTGATATGTAATATTAAAAATAATTTTTAAAAAATAAAAAATATATATTATCTATACTATTAATATTTGTTTAAACTTTAATATTGTTGACAAACCAGCATACTTGCCAACAATCATTTATAGGTAATAAGAAAGTGGAGTAGCGTATTATATTACACATTTCAATCAAATTCTTAAACAATCAATTTCAATTCCCTTTCCCTTTTTCCATGTAACAAGAATTCTATATATCCTACACTTAACAAGAATCTTAATTAAAGTCTTATCTTCTCAAATATATGTTGTTGTCGTGCCTAGTTGATTTTGTGTCATCAATTTTTTTTTTATCTAATAAAATATATGTATTATTGATGTGCGCGTGCGCGTGCGCGCACATATATATATATATATATATATATATATATATATATATATTATATATATATATATATGCACTCACGAGTATTGGAAGAAGATTAGCAGTATTAGAAGTCCATGTACAATATAACATATTAGGCTAGATTAGTCAGCAAGTTTAGTTTATAATAACAAGAGTGTTCTAAACCAATTAGATGTACAAGGAAAATCTATTGTTTATGCTTCTTAAAACTATAAGCAAGAATGAATTATTTAGTTTATCATGATATAAATATTCTAATTAAATTAAATATTCAAATTAAAACTAGAGAGCATAAGAAATATGTGAAATATGTACAAACACACCATGTCAAACTTGCAAATCAATACAAAACATATAAAGATATTAGTATGCACATTAACCATATATTCAAATAGCCATAAAAAAAATTGAAATAAGATCATAGCATGCATACTAATATATCTTATTAAAACAAATCAAAGAAAGATTACTTGTTGAAATACTCTAGAATAAATATTTTATCTTTAAAACTTTATTACTATTTGCAACAAGCTTTCCAAAATTTCAACAACATCATCTTGTTTAGAATCACTTTTAAACAACGTCAACAAATTAAGAAAATATAATCCAAGTATCTCTCAACAAAATCAAACCTAAACTCTGAACCTGGAAGAAAATGAAGCTTAAAACATAGAAGAAAACACTAAAAAATAAGGTGGTGAAGAGTTTGAGAAATATGAAAAAAAAAAGTGCAAAAAAACTCTTATCGCAAAACCCCTTTTATAGTGAGTTTCGGATCCAAAATTTGTAAAAATTAATTTTAATTAATATAGAATAAATTTCATCCATAATTAGCTTTGATTACCCATCATAATACCGAAGTTAATTCTAATAGTTTTGGTTTTAAAGAGATGCAAAAACTATCCAAAACTATCTAGGTTTATGAAGAATCAGTTCTAGAAAAATGAAACTGATCAAGCTTAGTCTATGGACCGGAGAAAATAATCATTTATAGACTAAACCAAAGCCTAAATTCAAGTTTGCAATAAATAACTTTTGTAGCCTAATAAATTATTTTACATTTAACCCAAACTTGGTCCCTACCCAATCCTGAGTATGAGCTAAGTTGTGCATGTGTACATGAATTTTATCTCAAATCTCATTCTGTTTAGGTTATGTTTTATCTCAAATCTCACTCTGTTTAAGTTATCTCCCCTCTAAAATTTAGGTGTTTTTTTTTGTCTAATTTTAACTTTTCACCTTCCCACTATATAAACAACAAGCAAAGCTTTTTTTTTTTTTTTTCTCCTATGTAGGATACAAGTTTTAAAAGAGTTTAGGTTTCTCCAAAATATCTCAACCATGAGTTCTTTGAGATCAATTTTTCATCCATCCATAATTGTTTAAATTATGTTAATATTATATGTTAAAGAGCTTATATTATAGATTAAATTCTAATAAAGTTTTAACCTCAAAAGTGAGTGGACCTCACTTTTAATTTGACCTCAAATACATCTATTAACCATGTTTTAAACGAAGTTCCAATAATCACCCTTATGAATGAAAATTATCTGATCAGTTTAAAAACAACTTAAAGATTGGTAAAAAGATATTGATTTGTTGGATCACACAACATGATAAGTAGCTTTTGGCTTTAAACATTTCTTAATGAAATAATATCATATTTACTTGGCTAACTAATAAATGTGTTGTCTTAAACTATTCAAAATTTTATATAAATCAAGACAATAGTATTCACATAGCTCTCTACATAATGATTTTATTTGATTTTCGTCGTTGTGTTCATTTTGTTTCTGAATAACTCTTGGATTCATGAGTACTTTTGAGAATTCAACCTTTTTTCAGATTTTCTTTTTAAAAAAACGATAATCTTTCTCACTATTATAGCTGATCTTTCATTAAGAATATTATGTTATACTCCACTTGGTATACCAAGATATGAAAATCACTAAGAGCACAATTCACCATTTATCATGTTACAGTTAGCAATACTTTCATCATATAAATAAACAGGAAATAATAATTTTCAAGTTATGCTAAGAATGTTATATAACTTAATTTTTCATATAAACATAGATGTTGAGATCTCTAGTAAATTAGGTATGGTTATTAACCATTTCATTCTTTCATTTTTAAAGGTTTTATATACACAAATTCTCTGGATAAACTTTTGATTAACGGATACATAATATTTTTCTTTAACTTTACATAGTTAATAATAATTTCATTTGAGAACAAGTGTTTAATGGTACTATATCTTTGATGAATATATCTAGATTTACCATTATACATACTAGTTTTTGCCTTTCTAATTATAGAGCGATTATCACAATGAACAAATACTCCTACCACCTTTTTTGAATCCCCTAAAACAAAAAAGATATAGTCTTGATCTTCCTTCTCTTCATCATCCTTACTATCACTGTACATAGTAGCATCAACATCACTTATAACACCACCCACGCCATATCAAAACCAACACCTTTTTCAACTCCATTATCATCACCATCAGCAAGACCACCCATATTAGCACCAATATCAACACCAACAACAAAACCTCCAACATTAGCACCAACTCGACCACCGACACCATCACAATTATTAATATTAAAACCTCTCATATCATAACCCAATTCAACATCAACATTCTTATAATCAAAATCTAGATATTCTATCTTAAGTTCTTAACTAATGAGGTTTTGGGGAACAATGATCAGTTCAAATTAAATTTGGGGGTTCTTTTTGGGTATTCAAATAAACAAGAATAAAAGGTTTCCTACTACCAAAACCATGTTGCACATTCACAAATTTGGGTTTCTTTTTTAAAATTACAGGGACACTAAACAACTCCTAAACAATCAAATAAATAATTTTTAACAACATCACATCATATTATCATCGATTTTCAAAGCCTTGATTAAAAAAAATACATGTTATATTTTGATTTGAGGATGAAACTTGTTCAAGATTCCATCACCTAGAAGAGACAACAACTTTGAACCACAAAATCATGTGAGAAATTCTTCGGTGTTTATTAGTTAGAAAATAGAGAGAAATTATAATTTATATCTATTTTGGTTATAATATATATTGGCATATTTTGATCATTTTCTCATATTTGAATTTTTTTTTGATTTAGTATGCAAACTATATTTTTTTATACAACATGATAGGCAACTGTAATTTTGATCATATTATAAGAGATAATTTTCCTTTAAATTAAGATAAAATATAAAATAACTAAGGTAAATCTTTTTAAAGTTGTAATCTTTTCATCAATCATCATACAAAACCTAAAAACCCAATTATCTAAAATTAATAAATCAATTATTCATACAAGTAAAATATTTATTATTTTAACTAAATAAAACAAATATCATGTAATTGCGACATAAATGAAAAGTTGATGAAATCATGAAAAATAAATCATACTTAAAAAAATTGAAGTAAAGAAATTTTGTCAATTTAAAAAGTACCTGGTTGAAATAATAGAAAATATTAGTATATCAAAATAAAAAAGATCAAGGGGAGTTTGTTTTCACGGAAAGTGGTTTTCTAGAAACCACTTTTTAAATTTTTCTATGTTTGTTTGCCATTAGAAAAGTTGATCAACGGAAAACACTTTCCAGTCAAAGAAAAATTTAGCTTGATTTCCAGGAAAGTGTTTTTTTTTTTTTTTTTAATTTTGGGTGGAAAAACACTTTCTAGAAGTTGTGAAAAAAAATAGTAATATCATATTATTTGCTGATTATATCAAATTTGGTGCTCAAACTTTTGATTGATATATATTTTGTTTGAATTTTTTTTTAATTTATTCCCTTAAAATTTTTTTTATTTTATTTTATATTAACTTTGATCCTTATTTTTATAATTGTTATTCGCTTTTCTCTTATTAATTTTTTAATTGAAATTTTTTATTTATCAAATTTGGTTCTCATTCTTTTAATTGTTACTTATTTTATTTGAAATAATTTATGAAATTTTAATTATTATTATTTTAATTTTACATCTTTTAATTTTTTTTATTTGTTAGATTTGATCTCTATTATTTTGATTATTATTTATTTTATTTGAGATAATTTATGAAATTAGATTTTTTTTTCAATTTCATTCTCATTCAACTTTTTAATTTGTAAGATTTGTTCTTTATTATTTTAATAAACTTGAAAAAAATATTCATAAATTATTTTTCAGCTCATTTTTCATAACATAACCAAACACTAGAAAATATTTTTCAACTTATTTTTCATGATATTATCAAATATTAAAAAAATAATTCACTTTACATGAATTCACTTTTAAAAAAAATTATTTTCTGGTTTAAAGTTGATCCAATTTAATAATATAAAATAAAAGTTAAAATAATATTAATAATTTTAAAAAAGTATCATATCATCAAATAATATATAAAAAAAATTGACCAAGGAAGTACTCGATTGAAATTTTTGAAAAAAGTCGGTTAATGAAGTGAAAAAAATTAAAAATTATATAAATAAAATTTCTGTACTGATAATACAATTATCCAAAATCTGTAAGGATAATAGCGTTGCTGAGAAAAGTGAGCTGGATTTACTACTCCACTATTTCCTCTGTGGCGGCTTCGTTTGAGGTTGAGAGAAACTGCTATACTGAGGAAGATAAAGGGAGTTATCAGTGGTGAGGATAAATCAAGATAGGGTTTTTGCTTCCTTAAGCAATAAGAACCTGTGTGTTGAATCCATCCACCAGGTATTTACTCTTTGAATTGCTTGTTGCTTTCATTTCATTCATTATTTTAATGAGCGCAATGTACTCAAATCTAGCAAAGGGCCAATTATTTCCCTTGGCTACCAGGGTTTCTTTAAAACCTAGATGTCTAAAACCCCAGTTTTTACCAATTGGGTGCCATTCAAAACCCTCACTAAACCCTCTATGTGACCACTTCACAACACTTTCACATGGTTTTGGCCACAAAGCGCATAAAGTTCGCAACTTTGTGAGACCAACAAAAACTAATTCTGGATTTCAGTGGAAGGACATGGAAATGGGAGGGATAGCTAGAGCCAGAAGTATTTCAGGAGGGTTTAGAATTAAAACTGTTGTGCATTGTTCTGCTAGAAGTTTCTCTAGATCGTTTTTCGCAGAGAGTCGATGAAGGGAGTGGTGTGGTTAGAGTTGGAAAGTCACTTCCTTGGTTGAATTCTAAGAAACTTAAAGAAGCAAAAGGGTTGGAGATCGGGGCAAGTGGAAAGGGTAGTAATTCTTCTTGGGGGGAGTCTGTGAAAAGATTGGAGAAAGTTAGTGGTGACTCTTCCTGGGTGAATTCGAGGAAAAGGTTAGAGAAAGGAACTGTTGCAGAAACAGGTTACTCATCTTGGGAGGAGTCTAAGAAAAGGTTAGAAGAAGTGGCTGTCGGAAAAACTGATCGATCTTCTTGGGAGGACATAGCAGAAGCTGCTTCTGGGAGAGAGATTCACAAGGTGTGGGATAAAGAAAGTACAAGGAGAATGGCGGGTGCTGCTAAGAACAAGCCAAGTGGTTATGGTTACAATGAAAGGGAAGATGGTGTTGAAGGAGGAGAAGCAGAAGAGGATCTGGAGGTTGTTGATGATCCAAGATGGGATAAGATCAAAAATAGGTTCAGAGGAAGGGTGAGTGTGAGAGGCCAGACTGAGAAACCTGAGTTTCAAAGGTGGAATAGGCAGGACAATTGGGGTAGAAAGACATGGAAAGAGGCTACAGAATTTACTGTTCCTAAGATTGCTGGTGAAGGGGTTTTTGGGGTGGGTCCTGTTTTGGCTGCTTTATCAGCTGGAAGAAGAGAATTCTATGCATTGTATATTCAAGAAGGGTTGGATTTGAGTGGCAATAATAGGAAGAGGAAGGACAAGAAAGGGTTTGAGAAAGTGTTGAGGATGGCTAAGAAAATTGGGTTAAGCACAAAGGAAGTTTCAAAGCATGACCTTAATATGATTGTTGATAATCGCCCCCATCAAGGCCTTGTTCTTGATGCATCTCCATTGGAGATGGTGAAAATACAGGAATTAGATGCAGTTTTACCTGATGAAGAAAAGGGTTCTCTTTGGGTAGCCTTGGATGAGGTTACAGATCCTCAGAATCTGGGGGCAATTATCAGGTCTGCTTACTTCTTTGGGGCTTCAGGGGTGGTGCTATGCGCAAAAAATTCTGCTCCATTGAGTGGAGTTGTGAGCAAAGCAAGTGCAGGTTCACTTGAACTAATGGAGCTTAGGTATTGCAAAAATATGATGCAATTCTTGGTTTCATCAGCTGAAAATGGATGGCGAGTTCTTGGTGGTTCTGTCTCCTCAAAAGCTGTTTCTCTGAGTGAGGTTTTGCCTGGTCAACCCACAATCCTTGTTTTGGGCAGTGAGGGCACTGGTTTGAGGCCATTGGTGGAGAGATCATGTACGCAATTAGTTCGAATCCCTGGAAATATTCCTGTTGATGCAACTGTGGGAGGAGGTGATGAAGTGAAAGATGAAGAAATAAATCTTGAATGCTCGAGTGCAGAGTTCCGATCCTTTTTGGCCGTGGAGAGCTTGAATGTCAGTGTTGCAGCAGGTGTGCTTCTTCACCATTTAATTGGAAACAACAATGAGAATCGCAGCATAGGTCATACTTCAACAGTCGTACTGGAATGACTTTTCATGGATGTTTTGCATGACAAGCTAAATTTCAGTTACAAAGAAACTAGTTGCTTTCTCCTCCCCTCTTGGTGTTATATAGGAGCTGCAATTTTATCAGCGTTGTTCAGATTTCTTTGATGATGAAGCTAGATTAAAAGTATATTATTCTCTGGCATTTTGAAACCATCAAACATGCATGGAAGCACTTCCACTTTCGTATCTCCAATAGCAATAGCAAGAGTTTTAATGGCCATGGAATCAAGCTCTTTTTGTCCTGTCAGTAATCAACTGCTGCATTGATCCAAGTGTCTTTCCTTTTGCTGCAATTCTTCAATCTTCTGCATCTTTAGCGTTACCAAGAGGGCTGGGGGTTAGCTTTACCCTCTTTTATTGGTTAATTAGGGAAAATGAGAAATGTTGCATCATGAAGTAAACCGTGAGATTTGGGTATTTTTCTGCTTCTGCATTTTCAGCATCCAAGTTTCTTTCTCCTATGGATTTTCTTCGTTACCAAAGATCCATATGAAACTGCCAATGCGTTTCATGGAACGAATTCTGTTCCGTGTGCTAGTAGAGTTTGGCATTGCTTGTATTGGGGGGTGTTTGGGTTAATATTGTTTTTCAGTGTTTTTTATTTAAAAATATATTAAAATAATATATTTTTTTTATTTTTTAAAATTCTCATTTGACATCAACATATTAAAATAATCCAAGAAAATCATATAAAATTAATTTAAAGAAAAAAACATCAAGCAATATTGTAATTGGTTAGAAGTTTTGTTCAAGGTTAATTTTGAATTAATCATGACCTTGTTTGATTGTTTTTTAAGATGTGGTTAGAATTGTTTCATCGAGATGTTTCTAATAATATCAAATGTATCAAGAACATATTTTGGTGTCCCTGGTGATTTTTTTTTTTTTCATATTTCTCTTGAGCCACATCATCTTATCTTGTTTTTATTTCTTACCTATTGGATTTTAAATCTTATTTGTTGACCATTGAATCTTCATGAAAATTTTAAGTTTTTGTTACGGTTAATTAATTTGCAAAATACATGTAATTTTTAAAGCATGATTAAATAACAACTATTTCTAATAGAAATTGTATACGAAATTAATATTCATAAATGTTGTTACGTGAACTAAAAAAATAGTGTTTACATATAACATAATAAAGTGAGGTTCATATATATATATATATATATATATAAGTTGTTGACACAATATTGTGGGTAGGATCTCAAGTTAGTTTTCAATTATAAAAATGAGACAATGTTACGAGTACGTTTTACTATATCATGATTCTTTTAACTAAGAAACATAAAAATATATTTTATGTTAAACAAAATAAATCTTAAAATGCTTCAACTAATAAACTGAGAAAGAGTTTACTAATGCCAATTAAATTCTAAAATAAAAGGATAATCATATCTATAAAAGTAAAAGATAGATAAATATGATATTTAATGCTAACTTTTCCATGTAATGCACACATTTATTTTTATCTTAAAAATGTCCCTTTTTCTTACCAAGAACAAATATTTTTTAATTTTTAAAAAATAAAGTCTTTATATATATATATATATATATATATATATATATATATATAAATTCATAAATGAATCTCTTTGAAAATATTAAATACATATAAATAATTAAAAATATAAATTTTATTTAGAAAAATGCTAAATAAATAATATAAAAAATCAAAGAGAAAAGGTATCAATCTAAATATAAATTAAAAAAAATATTTTTTTAAAAATACATATAAAAAGAGGTGTCAATTAAAAAAGAAATAAAAAAAATAAGGCGCTGATTAGCCTGAAAAATCAGACTTGTGCACATGGCTAATTTTGAAAATGACTTGAAACAAAGATTGTTATTATTATTTTGAATATGTGTCATCCGCCACATGTTGTTTTGAAAAAAACATTAAGTGTTAACCCCCCCCCCCCATTTCCACCATGGTTGAAAATTCAATGTTTGTGTTTTTTTACCTAGAAATCAAATTTTCAACCTTTTTTTTTTTTATTTTGAAAATACTTTACATTCCTTTATAAAATCGCATATTTCTCAAATTACCCAAAAACTGGTTCATAGATCCAAAATCAACTCAAAAAAAAAAAATCTTCTCTAGCTTAAATCTATTATTTAAAGTGCTGAGAAAACCAAGTAACACTAGAGTGATATTTTCTTTTATTGAATGGAACCTAATGGCACCATTAACTATGTTTTTTTATAAGCTAAATTGATGTTAATCGATATTTTCTCTTTTTATTACCGAAATTTCATATTTTTTTTCTTCCTATTTTATACTTTGATCCCTTCTTTTTTAATTTTATCCCTCCTTACAACTTCTTGTAACCTGAAGGCATAAAAGAATGCAAATGAAAAGAAATAAAGTTTGAAGATAAAATTGTAAGAAAAAAAAAAAAAACCCTTCACCATGGATTATATTAGAGTTTTTGTTCCCTAAAATTTCTATAAAAAAAAATTACTAAAAAATATATTTTTTATGTTTTCACATCGTTTTGATGTTCTGATTTTAAAAAATAATTTTTAAAAATAAAAAAATTATTTTACTATATTTATAAATAAAAAAACATTTTAAACCATATCCGCTATCATAAGCCAAAACAAACCCTAAAGCTCCACCGACATCAAAAGTGTGTTTTCTTGAAAACTAAGAGTCCGTTTGTCTAAACAACAACGTTTGTGTTTCTTTAATACAGAGTGATGCATGTGTTTGGTTACCGCATGTTAAAAATATATAACACGCGGGTCCCATTATTTTGTCGAGGCAGGACTGTGATTTTAAAAAAGCAGTAAAATACTACTTATTACGAGTTCAATCACAGGTTGAACTTTCTAAAGATAACAAAGATGAGAAATTTACCAGCTTATCATCTTCTCTTTTGTTGCTCTTCGCAACCATTCTTTGCATTTATTTCTCTTCACTGCGCACAACAACCCTACATGAAACTATTACTACTAACAACAATTAAAGTAATGGATGTGTCTCTTTCTACATAAAACCATTGAATTATGGGGAAAAAACGAGGGGCAAGGAAGGGGGCATGAAAGAGAAATGCAGGGCATTGCTATTGTAAAACCAGTAATTGTTTTATAAAAACTCAAGTTTGGTCAATATTTGCAGTTGAACTCTTTTTCAATGGGTTTGAACATGTATCCCATGGCATTTTATTGGATGTAAGATTACTTTTTTTATGTAATTGTCTATTAATATTATAAATAAAGTAGTAATTATATTATAATATCAAATTAAATCATAATTTTAAACCAAACATATTAAATTATTTTTTTGTTCAACCTCAATTTCAACTATAATTTTAACCAAACATATATTTTTTCAAACCAACCATAATTAAAATTATTTTTTAAATCATAATCATAAAAAACAAGGTGACATTATCCATCTGCTCAATAAACCAGAAAAAACAAACTGTGAGCAGGATATTTCAAACTTCAAACCTGAGAAGTGGGAGAGAGGGCAACAAATAATCCATAAAAAATCAAAAGGCAAGCAGTAGTCGCCGGCAATTCTAGTCAAGATAGACTGGTAGGTTTCGGTTGAAATTAGCAAGAAGCAATCAAAAACACTAAATCTGCGCTGGGTGGGCCAGGCTATAAAGCTGGGATCTATCTCTGCTAGCATGATCCATGGGGGAAGCAAGAGCTGGCAGCCATGTGACCCAGTCGAGCACCAAGTCGACTATCCTCTCCCCCTGTAAGATGATGACACGTCAAACCAGCCAGCTTCTTGACAGTCCATTTCTTCCCAAAAGCTGAAACTTGTTTGCGATTTTATTCCTCCTCTTCCAAATTGCTACAAATACGACCCACCATGACTGCCTGGATTTCTGGCTCCACCCCCACCGCACCGCCTTTTTCTGGCGGCAAGGTCATGTGGCCTGAAAACATGGCATTCCACGTTATTCACGGCTCCACATGGGCTCTCTCGACACCGGATCTTTTATTTTTAGTTTTATGACGAAAATATGATTTCTATCCGGTTAGAAATGTGTTTTTGAGTTTTATTGTAATAGAATAACAATAATAATAAGTTTGACTTGTTACCATTTTTAATTATTATGAATTAAATTATTTGTATTCAATTTAAATTTAATAATTTATATTTGATTTTATTCTTAAAAGAACATGACGGAATATAAATTTACAAAAAATAATTCAGAAGATTACAAGTATTGCCAAACATTAAATTATGTATATTATAATATTTTAAAAAATATTTTTATTTTAAACACGAAACACTTAAAATTATATGTATTTTTAAACCGTTTTGAATACAATTCAAAACAAAAAACATAAAATTCAACACCTATATATTAATTTTTTCTTGAAAGGGAATTAAGAAAGTTATAAATAAGATATGGATTTCTTAGAACAAAACAGAATCAACAAGGTGCCTTTTATTCCAAGATTGATATACCATTGTTTTATACCAAACCAACCCATTTACCGTATCGCACGTGTTGATCCCTACGATAAATTAAAAAAGCTTGCTGCTAATGCCACGCGTCATTGAACGTTGAGAAGAAACTTACACATTAAGGAAAGGACGCCCTTGCTTTTTCTCTTGGATTTTGCTAAATGGAACTGAAATAAAAATGCTAAAAGGTAATATCAACACAAAAAAACTCTTAGAATATTATATGACATGAATTATGATTTTATTTATTTAATTTTTTTTATTTTTTTTGAATTATTTTAATGCACTAATTTTAAAAATATTTTTTAAAAAATAAAAAAAAATATTATTTTAATATAAAAAATATTTTAAAAAATAATTTGCTTAATTATTATGGGAATTTTAATTATGAGGTATTTATCTTTTATATTAATGACATTGGATTTTCCGAAGTGGAGAGAAGACAGAACATATGCCACGTCAACAGCATAGAGTCTTATACTTTATCAGTTAAAAAAACATTAAAAAAGGGGGGGGAACAAATGACAAGGTGTCATGAAAGGGACAGCGAATGAGGGAAGATTCGGATCAGGAAGCAGCATCTTTTACCCCTATTTCTCTCTCAAATTAATAAAAACATTTAAACCAATCATAGAAAACGAGGGTTCCCTTTTTGCCCTTCACAAATCCCACACGTGCCAGCTGTCATATCTACACACACGAGTCACTCCCCGGCGTGATCTCTCGTTATTCAATAGGTCAACTTTATTTTCACCCCTATAGATTCAACAAGGTCCCAATTCTACTCCTATGATTTATGATTTTCCCACGTCACCCTTAAACAGTCCACTTTTTAATTTTTCCCCAAGCTTTTTTTCAAAAACATTATTAAAATATATGCCAATTTGACAGGGAAAGAAAAGAGAGAGCGAATAAATAAAATCTGAATACAGCCAGCTTTTTGTTTGGTAGTATTTAACGATAAACGAAGAAATTGAAACATTATAAGAAAATATGGAGATAATAATAAAATAAAATAAAATAAAATATAGGGTTAAGAATAAAACATTAAGAAATATAGAGTACCGTAATCAATATATATATTTTGCTGGCTGCTGATTGGCGCAGCTCCCGTCTCTCTGTCGCTCTGACCTGTACATCACCAAACGGTCTCTCCCTCTCCCAAATCTCCCTCTGCAAATTTTTACTCCCAAACAAACCGCCGAAAACAAGGGGAGAGAAAGAGAGATAAATGGAAAGCAAAATTAATTACTGTATTAAATCTTCGGGTAATTAGTAGTATAAAAGTCTCGTCTTCTCTAGCTCACCGCTCTTTCTTGCCCCTCTTTGCTCTCTCCCTTTCCTTCTCCTCTATGGAGATTTGAATAAATAAATAAATTTACTGTATTCTTACAGAGAGAGAGAGAGAGGGGAAGCAATGTCGGAGGCAATGGATAGTGTCCTCTTCTCTCTGAGTAAAGCATTTTGTAGTCCTCTGGCTGTTTTTGTTCAGATTCAGGTTTGTTTCTTCTCTTTTTTTCTATTTCAGATCCACCCCCTTTTGTTCCTTTCTTACAATGCTGACGCGTAACTCCACATTTATTTTCCTGATTTTCTTTTCTTCTTGGAATGCAGTGGATTGAATTTCAATTTTTTTAGCTTTGAATTTCCTTATTGTTTGTCTCTCTTATTTATTTATTAGGATCTGATCTTCTTTGGAAGTTAATTAAAAAAAAAAAAGAATTACGTAAAGGATTGAATTGGATTGCATGTATTTCAAAGTTTTCAACTTTTTTTTTTTAATCTTTTTGGGCGACATTAAATTATTATGACAGTGACTGATCGAATGGGATTAGGAAAGGAAATGCTTAGATTAATTATATCTGGGACGTGATTTAAGTAATTATTGTTCTGCAAACTTGCCAAGTGCATTGGGCTAACCTTGTTTCTCTCTTTTTTTTTAAACCGGTATCTTAAAGTTCATTGGACCCTGATTTTCTGGGGCATTTTAGAAGCATTAGGCATTAGTTTCAATATATCAATAAACATTGAGTGAGATGTACTTTTTTTTTTTTCCTATTCTTAATTCTAGAAAAGCAAAAAGGTGCTTTCTTTTGGGGTTTTATTTTAATTTTACCAGCTCTTCACCACCCTCTTCTCTCTTTCTCCATGTTGTTCCTGATGTAGGGATGTGTAATTTGCTTAACTCTCGCTTTTGGTTGGGCTTGTGCTGCTTATGTCAGGTATTGAGATGTACTCAATATAGTTTTTAAAAATGATTTTTAATGTATTTGCCTTTCGTTATCATTTATTTGTGGCTTGTCTTTGCATGCATGAATCGTTTTGTCACCAACATCTTCTTCTTTCTCACAGGAATAGAGAGATCAGAAGGATAAAAGATAGTATGAGAGCTGGCAACAGCTTGGCATTTCTTTGTCAAGATATTAATGAACTTGAGCACTCTTATCAGGCCAATCTGCCTAGAGTTTCAGTGGTTATGCCTTTAAAGGGGTTTGGAGAACATAATCTACACAATTGGAGAAGTCAAGTAGGTGCCTTTTCTTTCTTTTGCTTCTTCCCCATGAAAGCCGCTAACCCTTTTCCGTTTTTGCTGCTGTCTTCATCAAATTAGTTAAACAACTGATTTTCCCATTCTTTGTTTGGGTGGAAAAGAGTTGGAGTCAAACGAGTATGCGCTGCGTGTTTCATAGTCTAGTTTTGAAATATTTTCTTCCTTCCATTTTTTTATGGCTCTCTTTGTTTCCTAGATCTGTAGATTCTCAGAAAACAGGATTCATTTTCTGCTTCGAGCTGATATGTAGACATCATGATAAAGTCTTTTATGATTTTGTTTGTTAGGGTTTATGTATTCCTGCTTGTTGTAGTTATGCTCTTCCTTTACTTTTGACTGGAAGAAGTTGTGCAATGTTAAGTGAGTCATTGATTATGACTTAGGTATTGTTAAGTGCAGGTAATATCTCTTTATGGAGGTCCTCTAGAATTCCTTTTTGTTGTGGAAAGTACTGAAGACCCTGCTTACCATGCTGTTTCTCGCTTAATATCAGATATCAAGGTATATTTTTGCTTTCACTGGCGTACTTTGTGCTTCAAAACATGGATTCTCCTGTACCAGTACTGAGAGAAATTAAATAGTAATTAGTTGCAAATATATGATTTGACACCCATGGAATTGGTTTTTTAGTTCTCAATTTATTTGTCCATCTTTGAAATTCCATCATTTAATAGAACATCATTAATTATGTCCATTCATAGTAAAATGTGTTCATCTCCATTTCTTTTAACAAAAATCACGAGTTTTGCTCCTAGTCAACAAACATTTTGCTAGTATGAAAATATAAAGTATGGACCAACAGATATACTTCTGCACAGAAACACATAGGCTCTCATTTTATTGATGTTGTGAAAATTAGTAATGCTGTCACTGCATTTTTGTCTCTTGCATCCTTTAGATACATGTTGATTCTGTGAATTACCTTTTTTCTTGATGTGTAATTATATTTCATGTGAGCAGGATAACATTGATGCTAGAGTTGTGGTAGCCGGCTTATCAACGACTTGTAGTCAGAAAATTCACAACCAGTTGGTATGCAACAAGTTTACCATTAGTTTATTGGTTTCTAGCAATACCTCCTATACTGTTAACTTAACCTCATTTGTGTTCATACTTCGTTTCCTTGTCTTACAATGTGATGCAATGCAGCATTTGTTGCTAGGACAAGTCTATATATAAATCCCAATTTTTTTTATTAAGTAGGAGTTTATGCTTAGACTAGTTGCCAAAAGGGACTGATGCTGTGTGATGCTTTTGCAAGTTGTATTTTAGAAAACTAGGATTTCAAAGCTTATATAAAAGTTGGTCCACATTATGCTTGTTGCATAAATTCTATTTATTGGTCTCCTCTAGAGCCACACATTTGTTTGGAATTTCACCAGTGCATTTTTATTCTGCTGTAAAGATTGGTGTGGAGCAAATGCACAAAGACAGCAAGTATGTGTTGTTTTTGGATGATGATATTAGGCTGCACCCTGGTTCAATTGGGGCCCTCACTGCTGAGATGGAAAAAAATCCTGAGGTATGGGTCTTTGATATGGTCATGTTTGTAGTGAGCTGCATTATTTTCATCTTATAGTCCTAAGTTTTTGGCAATTGGAATGCAGATATTTATTCAAACTGGATATCCTCTTGATCTACCTTCTGGGAGCTTAGGAAGTTACTGCATCTATGAATATCACATGGTATAGCACCTTATATGACCTTTCTGTAATTTTGATAATTCATTTTCTGAGCTTTATGACATTAGTGCTTTTAAAATTATTTATTTCATTATGGTATTACTAGCAAAGTTACTGCTTCATTCCAGTCTTTCAGTTCTTAATCACTAAATGATAGTAGATGACTGCAAGTTGGTGAATCGATGAACATATGATACCAGTTACAGCGTCATCTGTCCCAAGCATTTTGTTAGAAAACATGCGATGTTCCCAGCTCAGAGATTTGAAAGAAAACAAATGTAACCATGAGACTTAATGAGATTATATACCTTGAACATTTCCAGAAACTTAAACTCAATGTGGCACTTTAATTGCTTATATTTGCATTGCAAAGTATAATGTTTGTATCTTGGGAAAGGTATGATCATATTCTTTGTGGTTGTTTGGGGCAGAGATGCAAGTCCACATGGCCTTGAGTTTCTTTCAAGCAAACTACTGTGAATTTGTGGGCTGATACTGTTATGACTTTTAATTGCTACCTTGCTTTTGAAATTACCAAAGCTTTGTTCATTTTCACTTAGTTAATTAACTTGTTCACATGTCAAATATTTTCCATCAGCCTTGTTCGATGGGGTTTGCCACCGGTGGAAAAACATTCTTTCTGTGGGGAGGGTGCATGATGGCAAGTAGCTTCGACTACCTTCTAAGATTATGTGCATATGATTGAGATGGTTTTTGATTGCTCTAGATTATTTTTCAGATGCATGCTGATGATTTTAGATATGACCGCTGTGGTGTGGTATCTGGACTTCGAGATGGGGGATATTCTGATGACATGACACTTGCAGCTGTAGCGGGTAATCAACTTTCTATGAAGACAATTTTTTGGACATAGAATCAGCCTCTCTCATTCTTCACTTCACAACTTTTATCCTATCATATGGTACCAAATTTTTCATCGCAAACTTTATGATTTTTTCACAGGTGCTCATAAGAAGCTCATAACATCCCCGCCTGTTGCTGTTTTTCCTCACCCCCTCTCCAGTGATCTCAGCTTTTCAAGGTTTGTGATATTCACTAGCTTAGACTTAAATGTGCTATATTTCATTCAATGTTGATTTATTGACTTTGTCTAGGTACTGGAATTACTTGAGGAAGCAAACATTTGTCTTGGAATCATATATGTTCAAGGTTAACTGGATAATGAACCGTGCATTATTTTCTTCTCACTGCTATTTATCATGGGGATTCGTAATGCCATACCTTATGGCCTTGACCCATGTTGCAGCAGCACTGCAAATCTATATCCAAGGATATGCTCGTGAGGAAACTACATTTGTTTCTAATGGTGAGCACATCAACTTTTCCTTTTCTGGTACAGTGGTTATTCAGAAGTAACTTTTATAACCCTGTTAGTGTGATGTGGGGTGAGGAGTGAGGAGTGAGGGGTGTTTATATGGATAAGTTTTGGAATATTTTATTTTATTATATTTTTATATTTATATTTATTATAGCTCTATGAGACCAACCGTGGATTATTAAACATTTGATAATGCATTAACAAAGATTAAAAGATGATGCTGGTGTCTGCTTTTCTGTATCATAAGGCAGTGCATCACCATGCACTTAATTCATTATAACATATTATACTAAAATGTTGGAGTAACTGATGTATAAATCCATTACAAATACCCATCATGTCTAGCCCATATATGACAGTGCCATGGGTTGGGTCTCTAGCTTTTGAATTCAGGGTACTAGACATTTTTGGCACTTTTGCCTGTCTATGGATCCATCAATTAAATTTCCCTCTTTCCGTTCACATGTGGAGGTTGCAATATGCCCAGAAAAAAATAACATATGCTAGGAATAAGAAGTCAGAGCTAGATACCATTATTACATAAGGGCTTTGATGTTGTTCTTACACAATACACGAAAAAATATAAAGTCTTACACTAAGCAAAATGCTTTTCCTCAGGGTTGTTACTAGTCAGCTGCCTAGCTGCATGCACCTTTATTGAACTTTTCTCAATGTGGAACTTGACAAGGATAGAAGTTCAACTATGCAACATACTTTCCCCTGAGGCACCCCGACTCTCTCTTGCTACTTATAACTGGGTCCTAGTAAGTACTTGTTTATTTCACACAAATGCGGTCTTGCTAGACTTTATTGTGGACATTATATTATGGTTCAAACACTTTTATTGCCACCTTTATTGCAAGTTGTAATTATATTTTCATTGAAAACCATTGCATTGAAAATTGTACCAGACAAGTCTATCCACAACTCAAACATAGAAGAAAATCAACTTACATGCTGTGCTTGGGCCATTATGATGGCAACTTCTTATTAAGATAATGATTTGTCTTTGACAGGTATTTATTGCAATGCTGGTGGATAACTTTTTATATCCAATATCTGCATTCCGTTCCCATTTTTCTCAATCTATCAATTGGTCTGGTGTCCGGTATTACTTGAAGGATGGAAAGATAAACAAGGTACGCCCACAATGATCTTTTGTGAATTTAGAAAGTGCATCTTTCCCTATTTTAAAAGTAGCTTGTTGTAGCTTCGCATGTTTGAGTAAATCAGATTTCAGATTTTAATTTGAGTTGTAGATGCCGGTTCCCTTTTGTATACAAGTGAAATGATCTTTTTAAAGGGCACGGAGTCTAAAATGAAGATTCCTTCACTTCTCATAGCCCTAGTCATTCATGCTGTTCTTTTTAGATAAAATTATATTTTTATAATTTTTGAAACCTTTTGAATTGCCATGGAAGAACTAAAATAGTCTGTTTTAGTTTTGTTTTTTGTTCTCCTAATGCTTGGGTTGAATTATTAAGATTTATCATGGTTGAAAAAGGTACAGATTGTGCAATGAGGCAAACTGTGTGGTTGCTACTCTCTGAGCAGCAGTTTATGTTCTTTTGCAGATTGAAAGAAGCAAGGATAAGGGCCCTAAATACACAGACTTGGCATGGAAACATTTATCTGGGAAGAAGGCAGCTCCTCCCAAACCATCTTTCCTTGGTGGTTTGCTTAGAAGTTTGGAACAGTGGCAACAACCTAAGAAATTTGATGGCTAGAGATGGGCGTGGCAAACTAAAAATCTTATGAATTCTTCGCCACCTTTTAAGATCTGGTGGGGTAGTTAAGGTTTGGGAAACAAATAGTATTGGTGGATTAAATTGTACTCTTGGATAGGTTGGTTTAGCCCATTGATTGATTGATTTTAGTGTTTTAGGAATTTAGTCTCATTTTTTTTGTTCCTCATTCAATCAAATTTGATGCTTCAGTTCCTCTGATCAGTCTGGGTTGGTTTTGTAATATGCACACAGTTCTTCTGTAATCTATTTTCTTTTTTCTTTTTTAAATTAAATGTGAGTGCTGCTGCCCCAAGAAGGTATTTGTATTCTCCGCAGTTGACAAATATTCACTAAATTCATGGTCCGTGGATGCATGATCTGAGCATTGCTGAAAAAAATTGTGCCTTTTATGCTATTAGATGGGCTTGGCCACATAAAATCTGAGATTGAGGATGGCAAATCAGGCAGTAGCTATACACAACTTAAGCAGAGTCGCATGAATGTTTTAAATTGCAAGGCAGTGGAGACAGAAAGAAAACCAAATAGATGCGAGCAAGGATTTCATTTAAAGGATTTATACCCTAATTTTGTAAAAGGCAAAACCTTTTATAGTGGACATGGTGCAGCCATATAGTGTTGGTCTGTTAGATCTCCATAGTTTAGTGTCTTCTCTAGAATGAGTAGAAAGATACATGGAATGCCACAATCGATTGAAAACCTGCTTGACGATTATCATGTTGTTCCTTCTTGTTACGACCTTGCAATTTCTGGTTCGTAAGGCTTACACCATGAAGCCACAGAGTTTGATAGAGGCCAACAACTGCTTGGTCTCTAAAAAAGCACCGATTGTAAAAGTCAGAATGATACAAACCAATGTGACATGAATGGCTAAAATAATGTTTTTGAAGCACACTTCTCTGGATAATTTTAAAACTAAAATCGGCAACAAATGTTACTGCTCAAGATCACCAATGTAGAAGTCACCGATCATGTCAAACACTCGTGTCGCATGTTGCGGCCTGCAAGCGTCGAATTAAAAATTGGAATTAATGTCTGCACACAGTTAAGGGAAAGCTGTGCCACCCCAGCTCAAAGTTTGACAGGTCTTTACAAATTGACTAAATAGTTTAAGCAATGCATGGAGTTGTTATAGTCCAAGCACCGCTGCAATGATCTTATATAATTCAGAGTCAAGAACAAGGCTCCCAAGGGCAGTCATGTGACAGATTCTTTAAATACATGTGCACAGACTCATGGGAAAACATTTATGTTACTACCAGATCACTTGTAAGTAAGAAAACTAATTCAGCTTGGTAGATACATACCCAAAAAACCCTTCAGTTGAATCATCTCCAGCATGTGCTAGGATGGCATCCCCACCTGGGTGTTCTTCTACATATGAGGTAACATCATACACCTGGAATCATAAAAAACAAGTGAAAGAAAACAAAAAATTACGACAAAATTATCAAACACTCTGAGATTCATATGGAGAATTAAGCAATGAACTCAGGCTATACCTTGTCCTTAATAATGATCCAACAATCAGTTCTCTTGTTATGCAGAGAGACTTCAGCTTTACTGAAAGTCTTGGATGCCTAAGAGAATGAAAAAAATTGTTCAAGACAACTGAGAGTTCAATAAAAACACTCCCAACATAATAAAACAAGCCAAGGACCTGTAACTCAAGTAACATTAGTGTCCCCCCTCCCCCCACGAGGTCTCAAGATTGAACCTCTCCTTTGTAACCAAGAAATAGAAAAGGAACAACAAGATCTGCTTTGAACAAGAACTTATATTTGAACAGACCAAAAGAATAAAATAAAGGCATGTAAGAGAATCACATCTACATTCATAAATTAAAGTACTTTCCACATAATAAAGCTGATCTTTAAAACTTAGGATCTATAATATTAAGTCATAAAAATTAAGCAACTGATATATATAATGCAGAAGCATGCATGCGTTCCCCTTCCCAACCCATGCTTCCTTTCTCTTGTTTCCAATGACAAAAATTTAGGATCTGTAATATTAGGCTAGAGACGCACCTTAATTCTGTTATCATTCGAATAAGCCTTTTCTGTTTGAGCTGCATTAGGCAAACTTCCAGAAATCAAACAGAGCATTTATTAAATTATTGATTAATGCTCAAAGAAGAAAGCAGGAAAGGAAGCAATACCAGATTTACGGTTTCTTGGAATCAAAATAAAAACTCCCAATAAGACTCCAAAAATCAAAGCCACCACAGCTATGACCATATCTCAGATTCAGCCCCTTCGACTGCTCAAAAAAAGAAAAGAAAAGAAAAGAAAAGAAAAGACCAACATTCAATTACAATGCCGTGTTCCATTCATAAGTAACAAATTGAACTCTAATATAAAAGTTAATAATAAGAAAAAAGAAGCATTCATATGCCATTCTCAATGCAAAGATTAGTTTTTTCGTTCTCTCATCTTTAACATGAAAGTTTCAAATGGGCATTTGATTTTTTAGCATTTTGAAAGTGATTTAAACCATTTAAAGAATTTTCCTTTTTCTCTTGTACTCCTTGAAAAACCAAATAGTTGATAGAAAGAATCGGAAAGTGTAGAGATGCGAAACTCCAAATTAAACAGTTCATCACATTAAGCTTAAAAAGAATAGTAGTAGTTTTGCTCGGTGAGACGACAAGACAACAGGTGGAGTTAAAGAGAGACAGAGAACCTGTAGTAGCAGTGGTGGTGGTAGCAGCGGAAGGTTGGCTTGCTTGGTTATTTCCGATCTCGCCGACGAGTTCGTGTCCCAGAATCTTTACTGTTGTTGAGTAATCATTGGGCAGCGAGTATTTCATTCCTAAGGTACTTGGGTCGGGTATTCCTGAGGTTATAGTTCTGGCCCATGATTAGTTTTTTTTCTAATTAATATAAATATTATAATTAACTTATATATTTTTAACTAATTCTATAAAGTTGAAGTTAATAGCCATATAAATCTTCAATAACTCTGAAAAAATTTAAATATGTAACTGTTATGGATCAAATTCAATAACTAATCAATTAAATTACTTCTCTTAATTACCTATGATTAGATTTTTGTTGCTTGGATAATGTATTATTTTTTCTATTTTTCTTTTAATTTCATCAAGATATTTTTGTTGGTGTTCATAAGCCAAGTTTAAATTTGGATTTCACTAAGTAAAATTAAAATTAAAATTAAAATTAAATATTACTCTAATACAATCTATATAAACACCATTAAACACAAGATAAGAGAGAATCTTATTTATTAGAGAACTTTATCTTCTTCTCTTAACTTAATGCTGATATTTTCTTTCACAAACTTATAAGCTCTTCATTTCCTATCTAAACTGATTTAGAGATCAAAAAGTCCCAAAAAAACTTGTTTTACAAATATTGTAGTTGTCCAAACTTAACATTGTGGATCTCTTCTCGACAAAAACAATTGGCTTGGCTGCTATTGAGAGTAATATGGTATTTTCATATTTTTTCACAATAAAATAATTAATTTTTTATTTAAAGTAAAAAATATTAAACTAAAGCCTAGATGTTTAAATTTTTTTTTTTTGGCAGCACAATAAAATAATTGAATTACTCTTGAATTTAAATTTTTTTTAATTGTATCTAAGGAATTTTTTATATTTTCATTATCTTTTTATTACTATTTGTTTTATTACTTTTGATTATTTTTAATATGTCAGATTTAATTTTTATTCTTTTTATCGCTATTTACTTCGTTTTTAATCTTTTTTTATTGATTTTTTTCAATTATATTCCTTAACATTTAATTTCATTTAATTTTTTATTTTAGATTTTATCGTTATTCTTTTATTCTTTGTTTGTTTTATTTTAGATCTTTTTTATTAAAGGTTTCTTTTCAATTTCCTTCCTTAATATTTTGTTTGTCAAGATTTTGACTTCATAATTTTTTTACATTTGTCTTCTATAAGATAATCCTGACAATTAACATGAAGACCTAGATCATGGGTTTTAAAGGTTAGCCCGAGTTGAATTAAGTTAATAATTAATATATATTTTTTAATATTAGATTTATTAGAGATTAGACTTTGTTATTTTTTTTTTCATTTCTCTTTCTATTGGGATCTTATGTGCTAGGTCATGATTTTGGATGAGTTAACTTAGGTTGACTTATGCTAATTTAGTTTTGTTCAGTATATCTATTGTTTTTTTTTTTTTTATCATGTTATTAAGTTAATTAAATTTATTAAATCTAATCAAGTTGATGACCGAATTCTCAGATTAAGGTAATGACCCAACTCTTAAAGATTTCTTTTATTTCTTTAAAAACACTATTATTTATATATATTTTATATATATATATAATTTTATTTTTATTTTAGAAAAAGGTTGTCAAATCTAATGTGGATCACTAATATAGTGTACATCTATAACAGATAAGTTCAATATGAGTGTGCATGTGATTTGATTGTATGCATTTTTTTTTTAAGTTTGATCACATTGATAGTAATATGTTCTTAAAAAAAAAGGCTTGACAATCTTTTCATCCTATCTATTTTTTTTAATATTTTTTATTTCTTAAAATAAAATTAAAAATAACATGAAATAGATAAAAAAAAAAGGTTAAGCTAAAATTAAATTTTAAAATATATAGATTAAATATATAGATTCTGAAATCACAAAGGTCAATTAATTATTTTTTCTAAAGAAAAGAGACTGAAATATAATTAACTTAAATAAGAAATAATGGATTATTTTTTGGTTTTGGAATGAAAATTAAGATTACTCTAGGATGATATATCTTGGCCTAGACTTGGATAAAATATAGAGGTATTTGGATGTATGGTAATAATTATTTTTTAAAATGTTTTTTTATTTGAAAATATATTAAAATATATTTTTTTATTTAAAAAAAATATTTTTAACATTAATACATTAAAATGATATAAAAATATATATAAAAAAAATAATTTTTAAAAAAATAAAGAATATTTTTAAAATATAAAAATAAACAAGCGCGTAAAAACTTATCTAAAGCTCTGATATTATCCCTTCCACCGAAAGGTATAGTTGCAAAAATTTATCAATCAATCAAGAATAAAAGACACGAGAAAGAGAATCAATTACAGCGCAGCTTTCTTTGTGAAGATACAAAATCTCCTTTTTACCTTTATACTCCTTCCCCTTCCTTCTATCACAAACAGCTCTTACCAGACGAAGAAATCTACTCGCCTGTTGTCCCGTTTGCTCAGAAAAGCCATCAACCAAAAAATGGGTTGTCTGAGGCCTAAAAGATCCAAAAGCACTTCTAACAAGAAAACCAACACACCTGAAGCTGCTTTCCTATCACAACAACAAAACCCACCAGGACCCAAAAATCTCAAACATGAACTTCTTTTGCAAATCCCAGCATGCACAGTTCACCTGATGGAAGCAGGAGAAGCTCTGGAAATTGCCAAGGGAGACTTCAGTCTTGTTAGAATCCTTGACGAGAATATTTCTCTTGCCACCATAGTTAAAATTGGTGACGATCTTCAGTGGCCTTTGACAAAAGATGAGCCAGTGGTTAAGTTTGATGTGTTGCATTACTTGTTCTCTTTGCCAATGAAAGATGGCGACCCTTTGAGCTATGGAGTCGCATTCTTGGATGAGTATGGAAGCAGCTTGGGCTTGCTGGACTCTTTTCTTTGTGAGCTCTCATGCTTTTCTGGGGCGGCAGCTTCTTCTGCTAGAAGTACTAGAAATGTTGACTGGAAAGAGTTTGCTCCAAATGTTGAATATTATAACAATTTTTTGGCCAAGGCTATTGCTGGAGGTACTGGTCAGATTGTCAAGGGGATCTTCAAATGTAGCAATTCTTACACTAACCAGGTTTGCTTTATTACGAATCATGAATCGTTGTTTCTTTCTGTTTGTAAATAAGTTAATCAGTATTATTTATTTGAACTCAATTTATGGTTCGTTGAGTGATAATTGAGTCTTAGACTTCAATAATTTAAGAGCTTACCTTGAAACATAAAAAATGTTAGCTTGTATAAGAGAAAAAGAAGTGCCATCATTCATGTTGCCATGGATAGTGATTCTAAAAATGAAGATAGAAAAGCAGGTCCACAAGGGAGGAGAAATGATTTTATCCAGAGCTGCAGAGGAGAAAAATGGTGCCATGGCAACAGAAATTAGCAGCAACAGAAGTGCTGGGTCCACAAAGAAGAGCAAAGTCAACAAAAGCATAAAACGGTATCCTAAGATCAGGCCATTTTCCATTACAAATGAGAACATGACAAAACTTTACCCTTCTTTTCAAAGCAAATGTTTGATTATTGCTTTTTACTTTTAATCACATAGTGTGAGAAAGCTGTCCAGGATGACAGAAAAGCTAAGCAAAACTATGCTCGACGGTGTTGGCGTCGCCACCGGGTCTGTAATTACACCTCTGGTTAAATCTCAAGCTGGAAAGGCATTCCTATCTATGGTCCCAGGAGAAGTACTCTTGGCTTCACTTGATGCTGTCAGTAAGTACTGAAGCTAAACTAGTGATCCTATTCTCTTCCTTCAAAAGTGTGATGACGTTTTCTGATTTTCCAAACCACAGATAAGATTATGGATGCAGCTGAGGTTGCTGAAAGACAGGCTTTATCTGCAACCTCAAAGGCTACAACCAGAATGATCAGTGATAGGTAATGACTCTCCAAAGGCAATATGCATGCATGCTTCCACTCGTGTGTGCGTTTCCCATAACTTAGTGACCATGTCACAATTATAATTTGATAAAAAGGTGTAGTGATCCAGCTCCAACCCCAAGTAAAGAAGCATTGTTTAAAGATAAATTTTCAGTTAATTCTCAATTGACATCATAAATACAATTACTCGAAAAAAGTTCACTTCTTTACTAAGTTCATTTCCCCTCTTTTTGGCATTATATTTCTCCATTCAGTAATGAGTAAACTTTACCATGTTCATTTTTCCTTGGCTATCTTCATCGCTATTTTGAGCAACAGGTTTGGAGATAGCGCAGGGGAGGCAGCTGAGGATGCGTTTGCAACAGCAGGGCATTGTGTGTGCGCTGCTTGGAATATATTCAAGATACGGAAAGCCATCAATCCAGCAACATCTGTTTCCACAGGAGTGCTTAAGAATGCAGCAAGGAATAGAAATAGGAGTTATTAACCTGCGGAGTGTATTTATCTTGTAGAACTTAATTGACCATTTTGCTCAATTGGTTCAAAGAACTGGTCACCAGAGCCACAAATTGTTGTCAAGCTTGAATAATATGACAAAATGCTCTGTTTTGTTGCCACTATTAATCGTATTAATGTTCCGAAATGTGAACGATCTATGCTCTAATGCGACAAAAAAGTGTAGATTATCTTTGGGATTTTGTCTCCATAAGAATAAGCAAGTTTTGGACAGAAAACTTACATCCCGTTGGGTTATCTTAATTCTTCTGGCTCCTGATGCATGAAATCTCCATTTCAAGCTCTCATTCCTCACCACAAAAGGAGCACAGCCTTTCAACATAGTAGGTGAAGCAAATAACTCTACCTGAAGATAAAATTATTAAACAGGAATCAGGAATAGAATTAAGCTCAAGGAGAATCAATCTCACAGTTTTAACTTATTATATATTGTTTTAAACCTGGGGTATAACGTTGTGTCATTTCATCTGCCTCTCGTCTTTCTTCTTCCTTTTCATTCATAGCAAAATAATTTCTCTTCGGACACAAGGCAAGAGTAGAATTAGAGGAGGCCTTTTCCGGCATGGTGGCCCTGAAATCACTTTCTTAACAAAACAGAAGAACCCAGAAACCAAAACTATCAACAAAGAGTTTCGCAGATTCCAGGATGCACAGTTCATCTGATGAATGAAGGAGAAGCTCTAGAGCTTGCCAAGGGCAAATTCAACGATAGCTCGAATCTTGGACACTTGCTAACATGGTAGAAGTTGGTGACAATCTCCAGTGGCCACTGACAAAAGATGAGCCAGCTGTGAAGCTTGATTCCCTCAACTATTTGTTTCTTTACTAATGATGGATGGAGGTTCTCTGAGCTATGGAGTGATTTTTTCAGAACAGTGTTTTAACTAATGCTGCAGAGGAAAAAATTGGATTCAAAGCAACTGAAATTAACAGCGATAAAGTTGCTGGGGCCGTACGTTGTCCAATTTGTTTAAGATAATAGTTAATGAATAATTTTAAAGTTAAATTAAAAATGGAGTACATTTATTTATTTTTAGGTTAAAATTTAATTTGTAATGTAAGCTCTTCAATATAAAATATTAATATAATTTAAATAAATTGTATGTAAATAAAATATTAATATAAAAAACTTAACCTATTTTGATGAAACTCAAAATCTATTTTTTAAAAAAAAACTTTTTTAGTATTATTATAAAAAAATTAAAAGTTAACATTAAGCTAAAGAGATAATCAAATTTTTAAAAAGAAAGGTCATAAAAAAACTCAAGTTTGAGTTTATTATAAGATAATTTTTTTTATTATAAAAAATTATATTTTGCCAACTAAAATTTTGAACTTGGATCTAATCTATAAAAAATTATTTTTTCTAACTCAATTTTTATCCTATCCAACTCATAAATAAAGAAGTTAATCATTTTTTTCCAGAAATATTTTATGCAAACATGAATAATTTTTTAAATTATAAAACATTAGATTTATAATTAAAATATTCAAGTTTAATTTTCGTTTATTATAATTAATTTTTTATTATTTTAACTTCTAAAATCAACTCTATAAAAAAAAGGGTTGAAAGAAAAGTTTTTAGCCATGCTTTGTTTAGATTTTACGCACTTTCTCATCTCAGATTTAAGTGTTTTTTTTTTTTATAAAAAAAAAAAGTTTTGAGCTTTGACTTTACTTACTAGTCTAGGATTTATGTTTATTTTGTTAAGAGATACTTAAATGCACATTAATAAAATTTTAAAAATAAATAATTTATTTTTTTACAAAAATAATGTTTAATCAATTTTACTATATTTCAACAAATATTCTTATTTGATTTTGTTTATTCTAATATATTATGCATGTCAGGATGATTAATATTCAATCGCTTATATTACTTTGAATATTTACTTAGTAGGCATGGTATAAATTTTACCTATTTTAGTCTTTGATTATATGTTTACTTTGATTTTGGATATTGAGATTATTTTTTAATATAGTATCAAATTTTTAATAATTAAATAATTATAAGTTTGATTCTCATTATTTTATTTATTTAATAAATAAATAATTCATACATCGAATTTAATACCATAATCTCCATAAACACAATGGGATAACCTTTTAAAGTAGTATCTGCAGCAAACAAAATGGGTTTTTCACTCAGCACATTTTGCTCCATGACCCATGCACAAAGACAACGTTTTTTGAGGTAGATCTTATGATTGTGGTTTTCAAATAAAAAATAAAAAAAAAAATATAGTTAGTTGAGATTAATTGGATTTATATATATATTTGGTAAAAATTATAGTTGAAGTTTATGTGCAGCAAAAAAAATATATAAAATGTTTGGTAGTTGTGCGATTGTAGTTGCTTTTCAAAGTGTTTTTTACTTGAAAATAAATTAAAATAATATATTTTTATTTTTTAAAAAATTATTTTTGATATCTGTGCATCAAAATGATCCAAAAACACTAAAAAATATTAATTTGAAACAAAGAAAAAAATAAAATTTTTTTAATTTTTTCAAAAGCGCTTTTAAAATGTAAAAATAAACAGAGTTTTACAAACTCAGTTAAAAAATATATAAAAACTGCTTCACAAAAACTGCATTTCAAACTCAATTTTTTAATAAGACTTGCAGTACAAAACATAGTTTTTACAGTTATCAAATATTTTACTGGATTTTTTTGCACCGCAAACACAAAAGTAAATACAAAACAAAGACAGCTGGTGTTACCTTGGTTATTTTAGACACTCCTTTCTCCTCATTGTGTGCCACTAACCCCCACAGACTTAATGCTTAATTTCCTCTTAATTTTTTGATTTGAAACTTCCACAGTTTGTTCTGTTTGCTTATTACTATGTTCCTCACTTCTCCTCATAGATAAACTTCCACAGTTTGAAAGCACTGCCTCTTGCTTTCTCTCTCACAAGGCTCTCCACTTTCCTCGGCATTGTCTCCTGCCTTTACCATGGGCTCTTGAAGAGTTGTCTTATTGGGCTTTATGGGCCAGTCGGGGTCTCTTTTCACCAGTCTAGCTTTTCTTGCAAATAGAACTCTTTTCGGCTCAGCTAGCCCTTTTGGGCTTCCTGCTTTCGTTACATTTGGAATCCATACGCTAGGAGGCAACCCATCCGGCTTCTGTTGATTATACATTTTCCGCCTAGTAGAACCGATCATAAAATTAAAATATTCTCATATAAAATAAAATAAATTATATTATAAAATTTAATTTGTAACCAACTCAATATTAAATAATAAAATTTAATTTGTAACCAACTCAATATTAAATAATAAAATTAAAAAAAAAACTTAACATGTTAAACACTATTCTCACGTCATAAGATTAAATTAATTTAATATAAAGTAAAAAAAAAATTATGAATTTTAATTTTCAATTAATCTAATATTAAATAAAAAAATTAAATAAAAAAAACTTTAACCAATGGAGTTACTAATTAAACCTGTCATTCGTATTATAAAATTGAGATAAGTTAATAAAAAATAAAGTTAATATTAAAAAAAATAAAAAAAAAATAAAAGCAAATATTTTATTAATCCCATAAAAAAAAAAATAGTCGGTGTACTGTTAATAAAATTGATTGGATGCTACAGGTTTTCCACATGCGTTGAAAAGATCTTATGGAGTAGAGAAATGAAAGACCGCTTCTTATTTATTTATTTACTTCTTCGTTGAGAATCAAAGGAGGACCACTTCGAATTTTAAATAAAATTGAAATCTTTGGAGCCATTAGGAGGGAATCGCTAGAAACGCTATTAATTTCTTTGGTTTGAATCACACCCAATTAAAAATTCACACCACACTTCTCTTCTCACATAATAATAAAAATGTGTTGAATATTTTTTAATTAAAAATTTATTTAAATACTTATTTTTGTTTTATGAACCTATCAAAATCACAAATTGAAAAGCATTCCTTGACAGAGAGATGATTGTCTCTGGTAGCACCGCGAATTTGACCGTAGCTGGCGCATCATTGCGCGGACAAAAGAGAGATGATTTCTTTTTTATAAAAAGACATGTTCTCCCATCATCAGGACAGCCAAACAAACCTTTTTTTATTGTCTCGGAGTACTCTCCAGCGCGGCCCCATTTCTTTCGATCCAGCTCATAATCACAAACGGGTAACCATTGGAGGGTGAAGATTTTCCATCATATACGCCTTGTTTGGTTGTAGGAAATTGATTTGTTATCTCGAAAACACTTTTTACATTTTTTTAGTATTTATTAGAGACTTCCTAATAGCTGAAGCAATTAAAATGCTCTCTCCTGGCACTGCCACGTATATGAAACCCAGTATGCTTCTACGAGTTATCTTGGTGACTCGGTGATGCAAAATCTGGTCCTGACTAGTTTTTCTCCGGGCCATCTTAAAAATTGACCATTTCAAGTTTGAGTAATCCAACGGGTCACCTTGAAGGATTTTATTATTTATTTTTCTTTATATCCTCTTTATTTTTTTTTTAAAATGATGATGTTTGAATTTAATTTTTTTTTAATCATATTATTTCATGATAGACTCATTGACTTTGCTGATGTATGAACTAACTGGCAAACCAGCAATTATAAGGTTGGGTCTACTAACCAATAACTACACTGGTGTTATTACTTAATTATCCTTAAACCTGAAGGCATGTTATATATGTTAGGACTTCACTTTATTATAAAATAATAAATAGAACATCAAAGGTGATAACTGTGAATTCTGAAATCATAACAATGTTTAAGTTTGGATATTTCTTTTTATTGGATACTTTTGTTAGAGATATATTTTCCTGCTATGATATGTTTGTGAGTTAATTACATCCAAATAGATGGATAATCATAATAGCTTTTAACAAGAATTTAAGACTTGAATGACAAGTTCTTATTGTTTACTTGTTTAAATATTGTTATAGCTTGTCTAGTTTTTTTTGAAGCGAAAAAAATACGGCATGGTTTTATACTTTTTATGATCTAGTCGATTAATTGATATTGTGGTTGAATTTAATTGATGTCAAGATTATAAATTGTAACACCAACTAGATTTTTATTACAATTTTCAATTGCGATATTTAATTAATATCGTGGTTTAGAAATACTATATTTAATTAAAGAAATGTCCTACCAGTTGATTTTCAAAGTGTTTGTTTTTAACATAAAATAATATAGTTTTTTATATTTTAAAAAAATTTTTTTGACATTAATATATCAAAACTATATATATATAATTTAAAATAAAAAATTAAAATTTTTTAAAAATACAATTTCAAATACATTCCTAAACAAACACTAAATATCGCAGCTCACAACTAATGTATCTAAAAATATGTCATTTCCCCAAAACATTATGCTAATATGTTAATTCTTTATTTTTCTTATTTTGTATAATAATTACACAATTTGTTCCAATAATTTGTGGCTTGGCCCACTCAGTTTTAAGTATCTCATTTATGTCACACGTCTATATAGAACCATAGTCAACTGCTACCATCTGCTACTCAGCTAGGTGATAATTTAAGGAAAAAAAATCCAGCTAGCTGTGCCTTCTCGCAGGGAAAAAAAAAAAAAAAAGAGAAAAGGAAAAAAGACAGCGTGGTCTAAAATAGACGTTAATAATTTTCCACGTTTCAAACCAGAGAAGTCTCCTCCTGTCTTCCTTGTAATGTCCATCGGCTGCTATCATTTTTTCTTGGAGGCTCTCTCTATATATACATAGGCTTAGCCTCTCAACATTTATCCTCAAGCACTTGTCTCCTGAGGAGAAAATTCTTGCAGGCTTTAATCTCCCGTCCTTCCATATACTCAAATTCATTTCCAACTCATTTCTCTAATTAATTTGCACAATTCAGTAATGGGGAACGGTACCTCAGCTACAAAAGTGGCATTACCCATTGATACCCCTTTCAAGCTTCCTTCTCCATTGCCATCTTTACCACAAGGTTAGTTTTCTTCTCTTTTCTCTTCTTCCTTGCAATATCTCATCATGTTTAACTTTGATGTTCTAAGAGAAGATACATCGGAACTAACTGAAACTTATGCATAAATCATGTACAGGTGAAGGCTTTGGGAATGGAATCATTAATCTAGGGAGTGGATTACAGGTGTGTCAGGTAGTCTCTCTCAACAAGATTTGGGCTACAAATGAAGGTGGACCTGATAACCTTGGAGCTACCTTCTTTGAGCCCTCACAGATGCCACAAGGCTTCTCTATGCTGGGTTGCTACAGCCAGCCCAACAACAAGATGCTACACGGGTGGGTTCTTGCAGGTAAAGATGAGACAGGTGAAGCCTTGACGAAACCAGTAGATTACACTCTTGTTTGGAGCAGTGAATCCTTGCAGATCAAGCAAGAGGGTGCTGGCTACATTTGGCTACCTACTCCTCTTGACGGTTACAAAGCTCTAGGCTGTGTAGTCACCACCTCCCCTGAAAAGCCTTCCCTGGAAAAAGTCCGTTGTGTTCGGTCTGACCTTACCGACGACTGCCAGATTGACAAATGGATATGGGGACAGGGCAAGGAAAGCGATCCAAATGGTTTCAATGTTTTCAGCCTGCGGCCAAGCAACAGAGGAACTCAAGCTATGGGCGTCTCTGTTGGCACATTTGTAGCCCAAAACACTACCAGTGCTTCTATTTCTCTAGCATGTTTGAAGAATATGGAGTCGAATTTATCTTGTATGCCTACTCTGGACCAAGTCCAAGCAATCTTCCAGGCCTACTCTCCTCGGATATATTTCCATCCCGATGAGGAATACCTTCCTTCCTCAACAAGATGGTATTTCACCAACGGAGCATTACTATATAAGAAAGATGAAGAGTCCAAACCTGTCCCAATCGAACCGACCGGCTCAAACCTTCCTCAAGGTGGTTCCAATGACGGTTCTTACTGGCTGGATCTACCTGTGGAGGAAGCAGCAAGAGAAAGAGTGAAGAGAGGAGATTTACAAGATTGCCAAGTCTATCTACACATAAAGCCAATGCTCGGGGCCACATTTACTGATATCGTTGCTTGGCTTTTCTACCCTTTCAACGGTCCCGGCAGGGCTAAGGTTGAATTGATCACCGTTCCACTAGGAAAGACAGGACAGCATGTTGGTGATTGGGAGCATGTCACGTTGAGGATTAGTAACTTCAATGGACAGCTATGTGGTCTCTATTTGTCGGCCCACAGCGGGGGGACATGGTATGATGCTTCAGAGCTTGAGTTTCAAGACGGAAACAAGGCTGTCGTCTATTCATCCTTAAATGGCCATGCGATGTATGCGAAGCCAGGTCTCGTCTTACAAGGGACTGGGAATATAGGAATCAGGAACGACACAGCCAAGAGTAATAAATTCATAGACGCCGGAGCACGGTTTTCCGTGGTGTCAGCTGAGTATATGGGCTCCAGTGTCGTTGAACCACCGTGGCTCAACTATCTGAGGAAATGGGGTCCCAACATCACTTATGATCTTGCCGAAGAAGCCGAGACGGTGGAGAAACTGTTGCCTGGAAAACTCAAATCTGCCTTTGACAAGCTGGTGAAGAGCCTGCCGAAAGAAATATTCGGGGAAGAAGGGCCTACCGGTCCCAAATTGAAAAGAAACTGGACCGGAGATGAAGTCTGAATGTAGATCAGATGCTTTAAGTTCTTTTCAACGGGGAGCGAACAAAGGAGAATATTTGTGCTGTTATAAAACCCTATTGATAAAGCTTCATTGTTGGATATATATTTGTTTACAAATAAATTAAATAATTTGGAAATCAAGAAACGGGCCTCCTGTTTCGATCATGCAGAAGATTTGCATGATGCTATGAAACACAGTCAATTAATTTGTTTAGAGCTAGGTGATGATTTTTTTTAAATTACAATATTTAAGTTATAATTCAATGTTCCACCTAAGAACCAGGCCGGAATATCAGAGCTTCCTATGGTTTGCACGTTAGTATTTATTATCTATCTATATATACCTTGGTTCGCATGCACCCACGTATTTGATTAGACCTAATCAAAGTTTAATACGTTACTTATTAACCTAATCATTATTCTAGATTATTGCATTTTCAATTGACTTGTTCCGAGAAATATCTTACCAGTTCCGAAAAATAATAAAAAGAAAAAAGAAAATCATTTTAGAAAACATAGAAACGGTTTCGGACAACTACTAATATCCATGGCCCTGCCAGGGAAATGCCGGTCATTCTACTTTTTATTTTTATATTATTTTAATGTATTGATATTATAAATAATTTTTTAAAAAATAAATAAAAAATATTATTTTATTATATATTTTTAAACAAAAAATTACTTCATGTTAATCAACAACCCTAATGTGAAAGTGAATCCTAATTCAAATTTGGCAGCTTTGAAAGTGTGCTTGATGCGGTCAAATTCATGGCTCTACCAAATAAATAAATAAATGAGGTGTAGATATGGTTGGCTAAGGATGGCTGACTTCCGGGTTGGCGATGGATTAATTATAGAAAATTAGAAATAATTCATAGAACATGACCCGCGCAAATTGAGATTATGGCACATATCTTCTAATTCACAATTTGAAATGTATGCCACACACCTTTTATTTTTTTTGGGCATTAAAAACATGATATGATGAATAAGTACTCTCCGTGCACCCACAGAAAAAAATGTGGCTATGACACACACAAATAGCGTGTTTTGCATTGCAAATAAAATGTCATTTGTTTTTTTTTTAAAATAATTTTTCAATGTTTATGGATTGATTTTTTAAGGCCGGACTAATTCTCCCTAGTAAAATATTATCCATTATGGCTCATCCCAATTAAACTTTAATGCCTCACGATTTTATTCCTAACAGCTCGCAGCTCCCAAAATACTTTATACAAGGTTAGCTATCAACTACCTTAATATGTTCTAACTTTGAATACTGTTCTCTCGATGTGGGATGCTACAATCCTTTAATTTAAGAACAAGTTGTCCTCAACTTTGATACCATATGTAAGGCCTGATTTATTTTTCCTTGCAGAATATTGTCTGCTATGACTCAGTTCAACTTGACTTCCACGCCTCATTATTTTGTTCTTGGCAGCTCATAGGCTCCAAAACATGTCCTACAAGGTTAGGCACCAACTGCTTTAATATGTCCTGGTTTTGAACACTCTTCTCTCGATGTAGAATATTACAAATTTTGATATGTTTATTTCAAAAATAAATTTACAAAAAAAAAAACATTTTAAAACATAATATTTACTACATTTCCAACAAATTCCACACAGGTGTGTGTATATATATATTCACGTTGTAATGTTAACTTGACCCTGTCACAATTCAAAACAAGAAAAAGAAAACCCTAATTGTTTTGCAAATTTCAACTCACCTTGTTTTCTTCGGCAGATAGGAAAATGAGTTTACAATGAAGGAAATCACTATCCAAACAACAACAAATTAAGAAATCCTAATCCATTTACAATTGTTTTAACCCATTTGCTTCATCTTGCGTGCTTATATCTATTCTTTTTTTTTTTTTCTTTTTCTTTGAAACCCTAAAATTAACTTAAGTTGATTTGAAAGACTCATGGAAGTTAACGTAGAAATTAAAGGATGAAGAAAATCAGATATTTTTATTCATATGTTTTAACATAATATATATTTCAATTACAAATACAAAACTTAAAACAATGGATAGCAATCCTAAAGATACACTACTTGAACTTGAATCCTAATTGAATCAAATTCTACTTCTGTCTGAAATTAATCTGCAGCTTGTCTCTAAGAAGAAGACAACTTGTAAACACTTGTTAAGAAAACAAGAACAAGGACTTGAAAGCAAACAAACACTTTGCCAAGCAATATTTCCATGCAACACCATTTTGGGAACATTGTGCAAACTATGCTTCAAAAAAATTTAATTTTTTTTTGTTAAAAATTATTATTATTATTATTTTATGTTTTGAATTGTTTTGACATGTTAATTTCAAAAATAATTTTTAAAAAATAAAAAATATTATTTTAAAAATACTTTAAAAAAACAACCACAACCATACACCCATTTTAAAAATTATCTTCACTTAGCGTGGTTTTAATTTGATCAAGGCTTCTTTTTTTTTTTTGTGTGTGGCCGCCATCCTTTTATTGGCTTTGATCCCTTGAGCTTTCCTATAAAGAGAAAATTCGTGCATGTTGCTCTCCTTGTAGCTGCACGTTTACTTTTGTATGGAATTCTAGATCACATGATCATAAGCCAAACATATCATTCAAACACAAAGATATAGTTATTAGATTTTTTGTTTGCATATAATTAATGAAGTGTTGGTTTGGATTATGAAGAAATGATTGTCATGAAATTTGGTTGTTTAAAATAAATAACTTGGATAGGGTTCATTACTAAAAAATTGACTAATGCAAGCAAAAAAACCGATGAAATGTCTTTGTCGGTATATTGCAGTGAACTTTACCGACATAATTTTTCATCTCCGTATCATTCGGTAAGCACGGACAAAACTTTTTCATTAGTATATATCAATGGAATATACAGTGAAAAAATAAGGAATAAAAAAAGTCAAACAATATGATGACGTGAAACTTTTACCGACAGGATTAACTCGACGGTAAATTACGTCCTTAAATACGCCGACGGGAAAAATTCCTCAATATATATCAATAAAATTACAGACAGTATTACAATGAGATTAAAAAAAAACAAATTGCACGGTAACATGATATTTTTACCGACAAAATGACCGACATAGTTACCATCATAATAATTATATCAATCATTCTTTTAACAATATTTAATTTATGACTTGCCAATCAACCCTCCTCTTCTCCTTCCTTATTTCTCTTTCTTCCTTATACATTTTTTATTCAACAAACAACCACCCTTTCCCCCAATCTCAACACAATTAATCAACCTCCCACAACAAATCTAGCTACCACAACACTTGATTTGTTAGCATCCATGTTCTGATAAAAATTTTATTAAGGATTCTTCATCTTAAATAAGCAAATCTATTATTTTTTTATTTGAACACAATTTTAAAATGTTAATTTTTTTTTTGTATTTTTTGAAGTATATATATTTTGTTTGGGTGTTTACTTGTTTTATAGTTTTTTCACATACAAATTAAATTTATTGTATGGTTTTATGATTTGTACATCTTAGGGTTTATTTTAGATTTTTTTTTAAAAAAATATATTTGTTTGTAAATTGATGAAAACTTATGTCGAATTTTTTACTTCAGTGTTCTGTGATGAAATAAATAATTACTTATTTAATGAGTTCATTTTATATTTTTTTCAATTTCATTGCGGAGTTGTAATTTTTGGTAAATATGTAAAAATTTAAATTTATATAAATAATTGATAATAAATTAAGAGAACTATTAAAATAGATTAAATAAATTTGAGCTAAACAATATTTTTGCAAATTTATTTAGTTAATATATGTTGTCATTATTTTTTTATATAGGTTTGATATAATTAATGAATTATCGTAATGGTTATATCGAGATTCACCCTAATGGTTGTAGGTGATGAATTATTATAATGAGATTCAGGATTTTATTACTTATACAATATTTAATCCGAGAAATATTAGTAAAAGCGATATTAGATGCTCATATAAGAGGTGTAAGAATAAAAAGTTTCTCGATCCAGATGTTATAACGATGCATTTTCTACAAAAAAACATTCATGAAAAAAATACCTATATTAGTATCCACATGAAGAACCATATGTTTCTTACAATACCATGACAGTAAAGATGGTTGAGTTAACTTTTAGTGTTAGCATCGTGCTTGGAGTTGTAAATGACAATAATAATTCTTATAGAAATATGGTTATGGATGTGATAGGAATGAATCAGGATCATGTTCAATCATAAATGAAGAACCTTAATGTAAACGAGATCAGGTTTTTTGATCTTTTAAAATATTCTGATCAACTATTATGGGATGATTGTATAAAACATAATAAATTATTAATCATTGCACAGGGTATAATAATATTTCTATTGTATTTCAAAGTGCAAAAAACCAAAAAAGCCCTAGGTTAACAACTCAGTTTTTTTTTTTTTTTTACTCTAAAGGTAATTAAGTATTTTAACTATTTCAATGCTTTTGAAAAGACTAAAAATCCCCTAGCAACAACTCAAGAAATTGTTAAATCTAGGGACAAAACTATATTTTTACTGTGCAAAAAATAAAAATAAAAAATAATAATATATCCCTAAACAATCTTTTAATGACTAATGGACCAATAATAAAGACTAAAACACCCTCAATATCATCACACTTTTTTTTTTACTCAAGGGCAAAAATATAATTTTATTATAGCAATCTATGTCTCCTGCTACAATGAAAAACCCACACGATTTAAAATTTTTGTTAATGGTTTTGTGTCATTTGACATTATTTTTTTCAATATTAATTGATAGATAATAATCTTTTTATCATATTTGATATTATTGCTTTGCTTGCTTAAACCTTTTTGACATTCATTGTTGCAATTACTTTTAGGTACAAGTTAGATTTTTTATGTTATTCTCACACAATTGGGTATGCATTTCATCTATATTGTTAATTTCTGAATTATTTTATTGTAATATTTGTGATATTATATATATATATATATATATTTTTATAGATGTTTTTTGCTTGATTTAATATTTATAAAGTATATTAATTAAGTACAAGTACAAGTACAAGTACACATCAAATATAATTTTAGTTTATTGTAAAAATAGAAAGATATATGGCATCTATTTCATAATACTAATTATATTCATGGACTTGTTTTGGTAAAATCAATATATAGAATAATAATAATTGTTAATTCAATAATTAAATAATATTCGAATAATCATAATACATAAAATATATATTAATTTCAATATTAAAAAATACCTTTGTAAATTATTTTTTATTAATTAATATATAAATTAATAAATTGTTAATTTATTGATTATATAATATCTTAATTAATTAATAATTCCTTGTGTTTTAAAAAATATTAATTTTATTAAGGTTTTTGTTTTTTTTTTTTTAAAAGAAAATTTTTCCTCGTAATTATCAACTCTTCATTCATCCCTGTCTGATTCTGACACAAAAAAAATAAAATCTTTCTTTGCCCGGCGGCCTGGCCTTGTTTAATTCTAAAACCTAAGAATAGAAATCAGGCGAAACTGAGTTGAAATGGAGGACTACAGAGACGGGAAACTAAGCATATACAGAGCAGCAAGAAGCATAAAACGCAGAGACAACACAGTCTACAACGCATTGCAATCAATCCACGAAGACTCAATATTTGTGGGCGAAATCTCTCAATTATGGCCAGACCTTCCTCTTATAGCCAACCTCCGTTGTGGCCTCTGGTACTCTCCAAAATTCCATTCTACTTGTTACTTCAAATCCACTGATGGTCACACCAACAATTGGTCCTTCAATACCTCTCGCCTTAATCTCCATGTTGCTCTTCTTTCTGGCAAGTCCTATTAATAACATTTTTCTATGTGGTTTTTTTGTTATTTTTGTAGCTGATACTGAATTTTTGGGTTCTTGTTAAATTGGTTAGGACAGAAAGGAGGATGTATTATCGTGGATTCTACTCGCAAAGGGAAGAGGTTTCCTGATAGCATGTCCAAAACAATACCCATTTGGACGTGTGTTCTGAACCGTGCTATTCTTAATTATAGAAATAAAATGCTTGATTCTGGTTTGCTGATGAATAGGGTGAGCTTTTTCTTTGTTGTTTATATGTCTTAATTTAATTCGATCCTACTTCCGTTTGTTTTTAAATGTTGTCTTGGAGTATATATGGCTCATTGCAAGTTATATTTAAGCGTAAATTTTATTGCTTCTTGATGTCGATATGGATTCCTTTGTGTTGTTGTCTTTCTTCTATCGTGCATTTGTGACCAAATTGCTTGTGACAGGAGGTGGCGGATTATTCTAATTGTGCTGAAGATGTAAAACTAAAAAATCATAATTGGGATTGTTCTTTTCATCTACCACTTTGGGTTCCAGATACAGAGAAAGCGGCAATCGAGGAACGTATAGAAAAATGGACTAACCAGTTGGAAGCAAGTGGAGCTGATATTGCATCTATTTCTTCCTGCTTGAAAAAGCCTCTACGCCCTTTATGGATATCACAGAAGACTGTAATCTGGTTAAATGAAGTACCTGATCATAATCAGTGGGATTTCACTCCTATTATACTTGTTTCTGCTTCTTCTTCAAGTGATGTTTTTCGAAATAAGACTACCTCAGAGTTTAGCTGGAATTATATTCCAGGAGCTGGAGACGATGAAGAAAGTTGGGCAAGGGGTTTGACACCCACCCATTTCTGGAGTCATGTGCATGATCTTATTAGTTCAGGACCTGATCTTTGTAACCAAAAGGTTGCTGATATAGTTGAAAAGGATAGAGTATATCGTGCTCATAGGGGAGAGCATGCTCCTCAAGTTACTGTCAAGAATCTGAAGATGGCTGATGATGTGGCTGATGTTTCTAATGTAGAACTACCATTAGCTTCAAATATGCATAGTGATGATACTACTTTACAGCCATCTAATGATTATTGTACAACATTTTGGATAGGATCAACCAATCTTGTTATAGGAACAACTAAACATGGTATGCTTTCTATTTCATATATATATATTTTTTTAATTTGGCATGTTAATATGTTAATTCAACATATTATCCTGTTCAAATAATATTCCATTTGATTTCCAGAAATTTAGGATTCATTATTTTGAAACTGCTATTTTATTACTGTCATGTTTGTCATGTCTCATTTTTTGAACGTAATATTTGAGCAGTAAAGAATATGTGCTGTTTTTTTGTTTTTTGAATCTTTTCTCTCTAGTATTTTTTGTAGGGAATGTCTAAATGGTAAGAATAGAAAACATGCCAATTAGGAATTGAACTCTCTTCAACTAGACCTGTTACAGATCAGATTTTGTTGCATTTACTTCAAAACAAAAGGTTTTAGCAAAACCTGTATCGTCTTATGAAGAGCCTGGTTGATCTGTAAGATATCAAAAGAACACAATTTCTTTTAGTTTACTATTTTTTTTTCTTTTCTTTTTTTCTGAAATAGCTTAGTGAAATTTAAAAATAGTACATTATCCTCAGTTTAATTAACATATTTGATATTATGAAAACACATAGAAATCAGATTATCATGAATGCTTAAAATCCTTACATGCCTTTTGATTTGGAATCTTAAATTCCAAAACATGGCTTATTTTCTTATCTATCAAGTAGTTGCTTTATCACACAACTTTTCCAAAGTACAACACAATGTTTCTCACATTTGCACTGTATATTATAAGCAAAATTTTCTTTTCAAGGCATTTTGAGTACTGTTTAGCAGTCATTTTTTGGTCCTTTGATTTTTGGAAAGTAGCTTTTTAACTTGAATTATCAATTATTTTCATAAGATGGTTCTGCTCTCTATTAATATAGGTCTATAATATTTTTCCTCAATAATCGGAAGAAGCTTATCAACTGTTCATTGCATCCCATTCTTGGTGGCATACTATGTTGGCATGCTTCTGCTGAATACTATGAATAAGCATTCTGAACACCATTATCTTTCATTTAGTACAAACCCATGTTTCTAGATTACTGGTTTATCAAATTCTTTTTATATGTCCAGTATTTTCTTTGGATTTCCAAGCTCATTTTGAGTACTGTTTAGCAGTCATTTTTTGGTCCTTTGATTTTTGGAAAGTAGCCTTTTGACTTGAATTATCAATTATTTTCATAAGATGGTTCTGTTCTATATTAATATAGGTCTATAATATTTTTCCTCAATAATCCGAAGAAGCTTATCAACTGTTCATTGCATCCCATTCTTGGTGGCATACTATGTTGGCATGCTTCTGCTGAATACTATGAATAAGCATTCTGAACACCATTATCTTTTATTTAGTACAAACCCATGTTTCTAGATTACTGGTTTATCAAATTCTTTTTATATGTCCAGTATTTTCTTTGGATTTCCAAGCTCATGAATTGAGGAAAGACTTCCCTTATTTATATTGTGTTGAGAGAGGGAATTTAAATGGTCATAAATATGGAATCTATTAGACTGATTCTGTATGAATAAGAGTACTGTCACTTGGACAATGTCAATGGCAGAGGGCGTTGCAGCAGGTGAGGCTGCTTTAGCAGTGGGTCCAGTGAACGAAGTTGGTGTATGTTTCAGGTGCTAGTCTCTATATGGGTTGTACTTGTCATTGTGAAGATTTTGGTGGGTTTTGGAGGTGCAGAAGGAGGTGATTTGCATAGTATATGATACTCGGGCATATATTGCTATGGGGAAAGTATATCAAAGTGCCTGCAATATGGTGTAGTTATTGCTATGGCTATGAGAATATGTGAAACACTGTAGTGTTGTAGGCAACATGATTAAGTGGTAGATAATGTCGTTCAAGCCATAATACATGATTATCCATTTTGTTTCTCTTCTTCTTACACTTATTTTTGTGTTTACTTGTTGATGCAGCTGCACTTATGTCTAATGTTGATTGCATATTGAACTGTGATAAAGAACCAGTCTCTATCAATCTTCCAGATTCTGAAGCCCATTTGCATCTTCCTATGGTGGTGTGTAAAAAGAATTGTTTACAAGATTTAACCATTTTCTGGAAGCACTATTCTTTTATAGGAATGTTGTTTCACTTAAATATAAGTTTTTTCTTCCAGAGCTCGAAACTGGATAGGTTTTCCTTGTTCAACAATCTTCCAGCTGCGGTGAACTTTGCAAAATTGAACCTTAGAAAAGCACATAGACTTCTAGTTTGTTGCCGTAGTGGTAAGGATCCCTAAATGAGATCTTGCTAGTAATGATTTTTATTGAATATGCTTAGTGATAGATTTGTTGCGGGTTTTTTTTAGCCCAATTTGGTTTTATGTTTTAGCATTTGAAATGATTTTTTTAACATTTGTTCAATACCATTTTGTGTCTTTTGAACTTCAAAAACAGGGAATACAAGCATATGTGATTGTCCTTTTGATGGCTATGTTATGGATTTGCTAGAGAAATGGAATTATTAATATTATTTTTATATATTCTTGTGAAATCACGGAAACTGTTAGATGACTACTAATATGTCTTTACTTGTTTCCAGGTGAAGATATCAGCGTGTGTATTTGTCTAGCTATTTTGACATCATTATTCGATGATAAAGGTATGATGCTTGCATATTGCATTGAGATTGTGCCATTCCTGGCACTCATAAAAGAGAAATTATACACCAGAAGAAATTATTTATTTATTTTCTTGTTTTGTTGTTGAAGATATGATAGTGCTTTCCCAGCATATATTTTGTTTGGCCTTTTATTCTCATTTTGTTGGCATCAACCCTACTTTGCTCCTTAGAACATTGCCAAATAATTCAAGAAGTATGTTTTCTTGTAATTCTCATTTTCTGATGTTTGGCCCTTGGATCAGGAACTTTTGATGATGGAAGATCCTTCAGTGAAACATGTATTACTAAATTGGAGATGCGGCGTCGTCTTGTATTTGTCTGTAAATTTGGAATAACTGCTCGACCATCAAGAGGAAATTTGAAACAGGTTTTTGGTTTTCTTACTGGAGGAAGTGCTGCTTCTTCCTGACCATTACTCTCCACTTTGACATTGTTGAGCTGCTTGTAGGCTGGCATAACCTCATAAGCAATACCTTAGGACACTCCTGGAAAATCCACAGCTGTGCATCTTACAACATTGAGCAAGTCTTTTGCAACTGTTCAAAACCTCTTTGCACTGTAACACTGAGCTAAAACTGTTTTTGTTTCTCTCATGCATCCGTCTACACAAGATCAAACTTTCTGCTGAACTAGGATCGCACTGTTCTACTTTTGCTAATCACCATTTCTTTCAGTTGAGCGCTCATGCCTGACCCTACATGACATTATAGAGAAAGTAGTGATTGAAAAGCGTTTCTTGGGTGATAATTTAGTGATCCCCGCAATGACATTGCTAAACATACCCAATTAGCATCCTTAATCTACATGCAGTAGTTGTTCCACCGTTCAAATGGATCTCGTCTTCAAAGTTCAAATGCTTCTTTTCTTTATACATGGATAGATTAATGGCTTTACAGCAATAAAAGCAAGCTTATAAAGATGCGTGCCACTAAAGTTAATCGCATATATGATAGTGGCTGGCGTCTCCCTAATATTTTTTTGCATGGCCATAATCAGAAAACACAGCACTAGCGGGGAGGATGACAGGAAAACAAACTAAGAAAGCAGCATGGACCCCATTTTGGGGATGGAGGTGATGACCCTCTATTATTTTAATCTTCTTACCTCACGTTTTTGGCTTTCCATCAATCATCATCTTCGACACATTGTTGATTTCCTTGAGTTTGTGTGGAAGGGAAAGGAATTGAATACAAAATAAAACCAGTACGTGACAAAATGTTTGATCTATTTGCCTGATGATGAGATGGTTTTAGGTGAATGTTTGCAGTTTATTCGGGAGTTCTTTCCTTGCATAAAATAGGGCTTAATCTTTTGGTGTGACCACAAATAAGAACAAGAAGAAGAAGAAGACGTTGGTAGAGTCAATCCCATCATCTTTAAATACTCTGTTATTTTTCTGTTCTCTTGCACGCTTCTTAGATTAATCTTACATCATAGACAAACTGGTGGGTTGGGATTAAAGTTGAGGAAGTCCCACCTGGCATGTCTAAATCCCACTTTGTTACCCTAATCAATCAATCAATCCATCCATAGCTTGGATTACTGTGAAACTTTAATCTCTTTCTCTTTTCTTTTTCTTTTTTCTATTCTGCACATTTTTCGTGGTAAAAATATAATTCTTACGTAATAATATTAAATATAAAAAATGATTAAAAAAACTTTAAGAACAGATACTAACAGTTGGATCAATGAACCTGGAAGTAGATCCCATTTAGATATTTTAATCCAACATATATATATATATATATATATATATATATATATTCTGTTATTTATTTATTTATTTATTATATGCTATCTTGATGTTAATCATTATTCCTTTTTAACAATGATTGTGATATATTCTAGAAGTCAAAAATTGGGAATTTTATTTTGTCTCTTGATATTAGTGTTTTTCAATCATTAAAAGTTTACTCACAATTGAATAGTAGATTATCAAATATATGCTGACGAAACCTCTACAAAAGAGCAAGTTCCTCCTAGATTGAATTGGGCTAAAACAACTGAAATGATGCAACTAAGGTGTCTACAGAACTTGCAAGGCTAGCTCTTTTATGCTATTAAAATCGATTCTTATCTCATAAATTAAATATTATTAATGAATTGTCCATTATTCCATCAATCATTTTATCAATATAAAGCATTATATTATTATATGATTTATCTTTTTCAATTTCAATATAATATTATTTATAATTTCATTGGTATATACTGAAGGATTATTTCTATCAATATATTTATATAAAAACTTTATTATCGGGTTAATTCTATCAAAACTGTTGAAAAAAATTAAATATCATCGTATTTTTTTTATATATTTTTTAGTACAATTTGCTCGATATTTACCAAAAAAAATATAATAATAAAGAAGTTCATTAGTAAAATTCACCATAATCTACCTTCAAAAAAACAATTTCATCGCTATCTGCCAAATTTATGTAGAAAAATGCTATTTCCTTTATATTTTGGATAAAGACGAGGGGAATTACAGGAAAACATAAATAGTCAACATAGAAGGAGAAAAGTTATTCTCTTGATTACTATTCTTTCACGTTTCTTCATTTATTTTATTTTTAATTATTTATTTATATATCAGATTTTTTTTATTAATTTAATTTTGATTATTTTTTCTATTTTTTAAAATTCATTTTATTTTTATCTTGATCATGTGTCGTGTATTAGTCAAAATAACCTAAATTAATTAAGATTTTTTTTCCTAAGTTTGAATTTTTTTTTCATTTTTATCTTTTGGGATTTGGTTATTGACTCTTAACATTTATGATTTTTTTGTTCTTTTCTGTGAGGTTATTATAGCTCGCAAGTTAGTCAAGTTAACCCAATTAACTCGTGTTTTTTTCTAAAAAAATATTTAGCTATGGTTTTTTTTTTTTTTTGTTTTTTATCATGATCTTATATCATAAGTCATGAATTAGTCAAGTTAACTTATTTTTTTTTTATATATTTTTTTACATTTTTTTTTTTATTTTATCATTTAATATTAAATTTTAAATTTTTTAATTTGTTTTGTTTTTTTTTTTTATATATAAATTTATCTCGGGTTGCAAATTAATCTAAGTTATCCCGCGATATAATGTTTGTGAATTAGGGTAGGCAGATAATCACAACGAATCATAAATGAACCAAAAACAATTACATTTGGCACATGATTCATGTGCTTGATCATCAGGGAAAAAAAAAAACTCTGGGAATTCAATGTATCTGCTTATTTGATTGCAAGAAACAATGTAAAGGTGGTGAGAATGTTGAAATTGCTTTGGCCGCGTTGAATGCTTTTGACCAACTTTGAAAATTGAGTTTAAAAATGCAGTCTGTAGCCTCTGCTCTCTGGTGACGATCAAGAAATATGGTCAAAATAATGATAGTTTATAACTGTGTTCACAAGTGTCTTTGTATTGCTAACAGCACATTGTTTCAGGCATGTAATTCTTTATTATTAAGCCCCACTAATTGCCTGGCGTGTTAATAAGCAAGAACTAGTGATTCTTAACCTAATCTACTCAGGTGATCTTCCATAGGGTTAATAAGCAAAAATGGCTGACGAAGAGGGGCGGCAGCGCCGTTAAAGGCGGCTAATTTTTGGGCGGAAAGCCGGGGTAACTTCCATTTATCCACGTTTATTATTTGAACCAGACAAAAAAATGAAGGTGATCCACGTTATAATTAGGAAAAGCTGATTTAAAAAAAAACTAAACCCAATTAAGAAGAGTCTAGCTAAGATTAGTGTGCGCATAGGATAGTATTGATTAGTGTAATTATACACGATGTGTAAATTCTTATAGTCTTAGTGCATCTGTGTCTGAGTAAAATAATGTTCTTCCATCAAGTATCCAAATAAAGAACTATTGATCGATAATTGCACGTTTATAAGTATTGATAAACTTATGAAGATTATGTTGGGTTTCATGAAAAAACGTGTAGAATTATTTAGGATTTATATAAAAATTACTATAAAATTATATATTCTTTTTATATTTAAATAATTATTTTAAGATTGAGATGTCACAAACTACAAGTCATTTCCAAATAATTGACATCTAATAGTAATCTATACAAACACAAAGTGAAAAATCTTCTTATAATCTTTTTAAAAAAAAAATTATTATATCTTTAAATGCTAACTCATTTTTTTTTGTGTTTAACTGTTTATGTACTATATTCTTATAGTATCATTTAATGTACAAAATATAAGAAGCATAATAATTTATTTTTAGTCTAAAAATCCTATAATGGTAAAATATCAATTTTTTTCTTAAATAATATATATATATATATATATATATATATATATATATTTTAGTCTAAAAATCCTATATATAACAATATTTATTTTAAGATAATTTTAGAAATTTATTTAATCACGTCCATGTACTTGATTTTTTCTAGATCTAGAATTGTAATCCGCTACATTAATTGCATTTTAGTTCTTTAATTTTTAAAATTTATTTACAATCAAATCACACTTAATTAATCATCCAATTTTAATTTTTGACAATGGTTTTTATGTATATGACCTATTAGGTTCTTTTAAGTTGGCTCAAATATAAATCATAATCTTAAATAAAATAAGATTAAATAATTAAATAATTTAATTTATTATCAATTTAATATTTAATTGATTTATATTTAAAGATCAAATACAATGTCTACATAATTTACCAAATATTAAAAAAAGTCATAAGTGCTTTTGACTTAACCTTTTAGTAACCAGCTTGTTTCTCAGTATAATTATTATCCTTCATTAAGAATATTTTGATTTAAATATTATAGCATAAATTATATCTTATCTGTTAAATCATTTTAGTTTTCAACACTATAGTCATGATTATTTGAATAAAATTTAAAACTCACTCTATCTTGGTCCAAGAATTTCATAATCAATATTATTTAAGAACAAATAAAATATTTTTTTTTTTCTAATTCACCAAGAGTGAATGAATCCTATCTTGATTATTCAAAAATCTTCATATAATTTATGTTATACAAAATATTTTCTCGTTTTTTTACCCTTAATTAGAACCATATATGGTCAGGATCAAAGTATAATACTTCCTATATATAATAACTTAATGATCTCAAGTCTAATAATCACTTACACAACTATCATGTGACTCTTTTCATAGACATTGGTATTCTCTCCATATGAAATTCATCTTGTGTGTTAGTTTAGTATACATATCATTTAACAAACACCTGCATATATTAATTTCAAGTATCCATATACTTTGTTAATGAAAGCAGCTGATTTCTTTCGTGAAAGAAAGATACATAATATGTATGGTTCTCAACAATTCTAATTATTAATTAATGTCTAGTCTTAATAGATAATTGACTAGGAATATTTAGAAATAAATGTTTTATATAATATAAATCTCATAATTATAAAAACTTTATAATTTCTTATGCAAAAACATTTTTATTCTATGAATTTTTATCTTCTATTCTAGATTCATTAATCATATATTAGATTCATTAATCAAATATAAATATTTAAAGATAAAAAAAAATTCTTATTAATAATAAATATGTCTTAACTTGAATAAAATCAATGTTATATATAACCAAAACGGAAGACATAATGTTGAATTAGTTAAAAGAAATTATCTTGTAATTTTGAGTTATTATAATTAATTTACTAATCAACCTGCATACATGTCTATGTTGATAACTTCATCGTCATAATTATTTTTTATTTAGCTTTTATAAAATCTCATTTTTTTTTTATCTTCTTTTAACTATAGCATATAAATTAGGCATTTCTTTTTTGAAAAAAATGTTCTGCAGGATTTTATTTTTTCTAATGTTTCCTCTTGAATTTACATAGTTTCATGTCTCAGGTCTTTTCGGCATGCCAAATCCAGACCTTATTAGTAAAATAATTAAATTTGCGCAAATTGTTTTGTATCATGACCAGCTAGTAGGATTATTTATATAATAAATACTAGTTTTTTTAAAAAACAAATACCTGAAAGAATTTCAATTTTAAATTTAGAGTAAAAATTGTACCTGAAATAATTATTTTAATTATTTCTTTAGTCAAAACTCCCTTTTTCTTATTAACTTATTTTTTTTATTTTGTTAAAAATATCTTTTTCTTAGAAGCATGGGTTTTCAAATAAAAACTTATAATAATTTGTGAACTAATTTTCAGCAATAAAATAAAAAATAATACATCATGTTTTTTATTCAACTATATACAAAGATTAAAGAATAATAATTTCAAGAAAAAATGTAAAAAAGAAATGATAAAAATAGTGAAATATTTATTTTATTCTTATTGATTGAATATTTATGTGCAATATCTTTAAAATATTATGCGTATTAACATATAAAATCTCTAATTTCATTTTAAAAACATGATATAATTGATTAGTTTTTAAAAAATCATTGTATTTATTTATTTAAAAAAGATTTTATATATATCTATATATATATATATATATATAGAAAGGAGGCTAAAAAAAGATTAGATGCTCATGGACTAGACAAGGCTTGCACACCTAGCTTATAAGATAGATGATATGTCATCTACTACAACAAATAATTATTAAATTCAAGGTATTTGGATTCAAATACCAACAAATTTCAATTCATTTTCACCTATAAAAAACTCTAAAAACTTTGATAATTTCATTTACAATTCAGAAAGCCTCTCTGTTTAATCTAAAACCTAAAAATAAAATTAAATTTAAAAAAAAATCTTTCAAATCATTAATTTTTTTTTAATAAGATTAGATATCCAAACCATTTTCATTAAATACTCTTTCAAGATGAACCTATCAACACTAAGATTAGTGTTTTTGGTCATTGGAATATGAGTCTTCTGAAAACTTTCACTCTGCTTCTTTTCAGTGATTTTCTTTCCCCGCTCTCAACATCCAAGGATTAAATAGTAAAAAAATGAAGCTTAATAGGTCAACTATAAATGTTGGAAATAACAAAGACCAAAATGCAAAAAACAAAAATTTCTTCAATGTCATTAAATAGTTGTCCACAATAGAAATAAGTCTTGAGCTTCTGATTAGTTTAGTGATTTTATTTTAGTTTATCAATAATAATTTCCTCCACCACATGATTGTATGAAAAGAAATCAATTAATGATAATCTTTAAAAATTATCCATATTTTCTTATTATATGTACTTCTGTCAATTTCTTCTATTGTTTTTTATTTAGATTTTTTTTCTTACATAATCTTGAAAGAATTATGGAATTAAATATAAGAATTAAGGTAACATGAACGATGAACATGATCACTGATTTTGATGGAGAATCAACAGTTGGCCATATTAATTAGAAAATATAGATAGATGAAGGGTTACGATTCATTGATTTTCTAAGGGTGCGTACAGTACTGATAGGTTTCCATGAAAAAGGAAGAACAAAAGATGAATAAACTGGGCTGCTACGTTCAAATTTCTTATTGGCGAGAATCAATGATGAAACATGTAAGATGCTTCTCTAACCCACTCATAAGAACAATGAATTCTAATACTTGGATCCATACGCTGCATATGATACATATGGGGCTAAGAGAATATAGTAAGGAATTATTCCACTGCTAATTAGACATATGTGATATTTGGAAGGGAATAATATACTGATTTTCAATAAGAATATGATACTTTGGAAGACGAATTAATTTGAAAAAGTGGAGCGGTGGACCCCCAATTATTCTTATCATATAGCAAATTTACGCGTTCTTAGTCTTCTGGTTTCTTTTTCAAGCAGAAATTATGAGATTTTGTGCATTATTCCTCTTCCTCAACAGCTACATGTTGTTGGTATATATGTGATAGCAAGGTATGGGGTCTTAATTTGGAAATTAATATTCCTATTCTAAAGACTAGAATATATATATAATTAAAAAGTCACGAGTTCAAATATAAATTTCAAGTTTAAAAAGTTTTTACTTAAAATGATAATATAAATCATATCTTGAAATCTCATTTAATAATTTAAGTTGTTAGATTGAAATAATATTTTGGATATTTTATGTATGTATTTGTTTATATATATTAACATCAATAATTAGGTTATTTATGCATAAGCCAAATTAAATTATGTCCTCAAGCAATCCTATAAATCATGTAAGAGATTCTTTTTATAATAAACAAAACGAAGATAATCCACCAACATGAAACCATCCAATTCCTTACAAGATGACATAAATGTCTTCTTTAATACTCATTGATTTTAATTATTTTTCCTATGCTTGGGAGGCTTCAGAGAAGATCTCTTTGTACAGTGCACGGTTGTGACCAGATGTTTGGAGCTCATTGGATGCTTGTTAAAAGAATTACGAGAATAAAGAGAAAAGAATCGAGAAGAAAGCAGCTGGAACAGACAGGTCTCATCATATATATATATATATATATATATATATATGTTGATTCCAAGTGGCCGGAGATATGTATAAGAGGATCTTGAGAGTCCAACAAAGACAGCTAGCCACATAGTGGTATGACAGAATATGGTCTGATCATGAGCAAGCAGGAGAGCCAATTTATGAAATAATTAATCAATTGAAAGAAGAATATGCTTCATCAACTCGACAATTTCATTTTTTTTCTTGTCTGCTTATTTAACATATGCTACACTAAAATATATATGCTTGAGCTCTGTAATTATGTTCATCACTAATATTATACATTTTTCAGAAGCTAGCCTTTCATTTCAGTCACAGCCATTTCTACTTTCTTAAGATAAATATTAGTTTCTTTAAAGCAATACGAGCCCACATTGTAGACCACTGTTTTTACTGCATTGAAACAGAAACGCTAGCTAGAAAAAGAATGCAACTGTTGACATGAAATTAAGATTTGAATAAAAGACTTGCAAGAATATGTTAATTTCTAATGATTCCTTCAACAGGAGCTGCCCTTTGCCTGGACAGATTCCTTTATGGGGTAGATAGAACAGATTCAGATTTTTGTTCTGATGAAGGAGGCAAATATTACAGTAATTGTGTATCTAAATGGTAGATTTTCAGTTCTTGAGTCTCGGTTATAAATTAACATTGTTAGTACATTCACTTGCAAGCACAAACCATAATATATATGTTTGAAATATCATGGGATAATGATGTATAAATAGCTAGATTGTAATATCAAATTAGGTGGACAAGAAGCTGACAGAAAAATAAGGATCCATTTTTTAAATCTCTAGCTATAACTTTGTGACAAATCATATCTTGAATTGAAAAGATAATAGAGAATAGAGTTTTGTGGAAGGTAGGAGGTTTGTTCTAATTAATGTGGAGGCTATCCTTTTTTTCTATAAATGAATAGTGTAGAAGATACATTATACTATATAGAATAACTATATAGATGATATTTCTTATAATATAATGTATTCCATAATATCATGAGATTTTATTTGATAGTTTAATATTTCTGGTTGATATAATTTTTTGATATAATATCAAGATGTTAATTATTGAATAATAATGAATTTAAATCTTCTACTTTCACTTTAATTAATTAAAGAATAATAACAAAGGAGTAGGCTTGTGCAAGCTAGAAGAGCTTTTAGGTATCATATCTTAAACAAACAAAGACTAAAGCAAGCAAATAGGAATGGAAAAGGAGACATTAACAGGCAGGCCCAATTGGTCAGAGTCATCTTTCTTGAAAACACTCTTTTTATCCTTGTCTTAGCTTGCTTGATGCTACAGAAAGTGACCACTATGAAAAACACTAGAAAGAATGCCTTTCTTTAACCACCCCAATGAAAAAACTTTATGACAATTTTGGGTCCGCTTCATGGAAAATCACCACTCACTTCTTGATCTACTCTTATATATATATATATATATTGATACGAGAGTATCAGTATATGTTTGGGTTGAGGGAGTCAAGTCTCCAATGCACAAAACTTTGCCCTTTCTACCTCTTTCTTGGTGCTAGCTAGCTAGCCAGTACAGCAGCATCCTACAGGATCTTTGCACGGAGATTGTTTTTGCGAGTACAAAAATGAATTCTGCGAAGAAGAATGAGAGGAGAGGAGAGGAGAGGAAGTCCATAGCCAATATCTTTAGATATGCAGACTGGAATGATAGATTGCTTATGCTGCTGGGTACTGTTGGAGCTATTGGAGATGGCATGTCTACAAATTGCTTACTGGTGTTTGCCAGCCGCATAATGAATAGCTTGGGTTATGGTCAGACACGACAAGACAATTACAATTTCATGGTTGAGGTCCAAAAGGTCAGTGACTTGCCAGTCAACATTTCCATTCCTCTATCTCTCTGTTGCTAACTAAAACACAGATTTCCTTTTTTGTTTCTGTCAACAGTGCAGTTTAGACTTTGTGTACTTGGGATTAGCGGTCATGGTGATGGCTTTTATGGGTAATCTCAACCGCACTAATTTGATCTATACGCATGACTTTGCTTTTCTTTCTCAAGACAATTAATGTCTTGTTTGGAAAAGTGGTGCAAACATAATTCAATCCATTGTGTACCAAAGAACACTCCAGGAACAAAAGGAGGCCGACAGCAAACGTCACTACAAACAATTACAGTAGAACAAGAAATGAAAGCATCTTTTGGAACCCTAGATACTGACGCTACCCCATTAAGAAAAACAAGTGATTGATTAAGATGCTGAAAATTACTTCCTTGACTGTTAATGTTGCACTAAATCAGTTCATTTTATATTCACAGAGGGTTACTGTTGGAGTAAAACGAGCGAGAGACAGGTTTTGAAGATCCGATACAAGTATTTGGAAGCTATACTTCGACAAGAAGTTGGGTTCTATGATTCACAGGAAGCAACTACTTCAGAGATCATCAACAGCATATCAAAAGATACTTCTCTCGTACAAGAAGTACTAAGTGAAAAGGTAAACTTAAGGTTTCGTCTCTTTATGGATAGAAAACATCTTAAATTCTATGTATGAGGTAGATTGGCAAATCTGCTCCACCCTTTTCCTTTTGCTTCCCTTACAATCTTCCTTTGATGTACAAATGTTATGAAGGATGAAAGTACTCCAAGATCTCAAATTCTGTATTCATTTTTATTGATATTATTCTCATAGGAGCACTTATTTAACATCATCTCTAACGTTTTTAGGTGCCCATATTTTTGATGCACGCTTCAGTATTCTTCTCAGGACTTGCCTTTGCCACATACTTTTCATGGAGACTGTCTCTAGTAGCCTTCCCAACTCTTCTTCTTCTAATCATCCCTGGAATGATATACGGAAAATACCTTCTCTACTTGTCAAAGAAAGCTCGGACGGAGTATGGCAAAGCAAACTCCATCGTGGAGCGGGCATTAAGCTCCATCAAGACTATTTATTCATTCACTGCGGAGAAGAGAATCATCGATAGGTATTCAGCAATATTGGATAGAACAACGAAATTGGGAATCAAGCAGGGTATAGCCAAAGGTCTTGCTGTTGGGAGTACAGGGCTTTCTTTTGCAATATGGGCTTTCCTTGCTTGGTATGGAAGTCATTTGGTCATGTACAAAGGAGAAAGTGGAGGGAGGATCTATGCTGCTGGCATTTCCTTCATATTGAGTGGACTGTGAGTCGCTTTCTTGCATCATAACTTTAGATTTGTGCATGGCCAGTCTAAATATTTGTATGTCTAGTGAGGTGCTAACTGCCAAGTGAAACTTTAGTACGTAGATCCTTCTCAAATTATCCCTAATTATCAAATCAAACAAATAATTTCATGAAAAATACTAATAGGTTCATCGAAAGGTTTCAACATGTATATTCCTAAGTAGCCATGATTGAACCTACAATCCCTAGACTGAGAAAAGCTCTCCCCAACTTTAACAAAATTGTTATGATAGAATTGATTTGAGATTCGATAGCATGTTCCCACAATACACATTTTATATACAATCTGTCCTTGAACTTTATGTTGGATCAAGGATTTCTTATTGTTAATTGGTTACATATATATTAGATGCTAGAAACATGCATGAAGGGGTAGGGATTTAGTGGCAAGGCTTTAATTATGCCTACTTTCTCATTTGAAATCTGTAAAATTGTGTCTTTAGATTTAGCTTTTCCAGCATGTGTAGTTGGACACACTTTCTGAACTCAGTTGATGCATAGAAAATGTAACCACCTTCCAGTTTTATCTCATGAGGATTACGATGAGGCCAAGAATCTCTGGCACTTGTGATTCTTTGAAGCTTCATGGTAGTTTCTAGCTGTCAGTCCTGAAGGTGGACTTGGACCTTTATACTGTGCCCTAAGCTCATCAAGGTTCACAGGCCAACGGATCTGTCCACATTTGTTGAAACCATCCACCAAAATGTTGTTTTCCTTCGTGAAACTGCCTTGCCCTAAACATTATCGAACCATTAGAATGTCTAATTTGAAGGCAAATTATTGCAGAAATAAATTTATTCATATATCTCACAAACTTTCCCCCGTACGCATGAGTTTTTACTTGCAGTACTATTTTTGATGACCTCTACACTCACCTAAACTCTAAAAACCACCGCATGCGACACTAATCTATATTAAAGATATAGTCATGTCATTCTTTTATAAAGTGGAGAATTTGTACGTAAAGAATTACCTTTGCTTTTTCTTCTTTTTATAAAGGGAGGAATGAAAAAAGAAATGCTTAGTGTGTGATAGTAATGTCATCTACAGAAGTTCAAGTTAGGAAAAACTGGAAAAGAAAAAAAAAAACATTCCAAGTACAAGGAAAGAAATTAAGCTTAGGGGGTTACTGTAAATGGATAGTAGGTCATGCTAAGAATGCTAAAACGATCGTCCATCAATCTTAAATATTAGTGGCACTAGATTGAACATTAAGTTGCAAACTAGCTTGTAATAGTAATTATTAATTGCTAGAAGTAAAGTAAATGATTATGAATGTTTTTTGTTTTTCCTTAAGAAAAGGAATGAAATCAAATGTTAAGTTAAACATGTGTCTAGTCGTATGCATCAAAATGTTTTTCTATCGAAGTTCCATGGAAATCACCATATCTAGTAGACAGGATAATTAATGAAAACAATCCACTTTCTGAATCATTAATTATTTAGCAATTGAATTGTATGCAGATCCCTTGGAATTGCACTTCCTGATCTGAAGTACTTCACAGAAGCTTCTGTTGCTGCTACAAGGATATTCAAAAGGATTGATAGAGTTCCAGAAATCGATAGCGAAGACACAAAAGGACGTGTATTAGACAAAATTCAAGGCCAAATTGTATTCCAGCATGTCAGTTTCACATACCCTTGTCGTCCAGATGCCGCTGTTCTCAAAGATTTCAACCTGGAAGTTGAAGCAGGAAAAACAGTAGCTCTTGTCGGAGCAAGTGGGAGTGGAAAGTCCACAGCAATTGCGTTACTCCAGCGATTCTATGATGTTGATAGTGGCATGGTCAAGATTGATGGTGTTGATCTAAGAACATTGAATTTGAAATGGATAAGAGGACAAATGGGCCTCGTTAGTCAAGACCATGCCTTGTTTGGGACTTCAATAAAAGAGAATATCATGTTTGGGAAGCTTGATGCCACCATGGATGAAATCATGGCTGCGGCTATGACTGCAAATGCTCACAACTTTATAAGGCAGCTTCCAGAGGGGTATGAAACAAAGGTAATAATTTCTAGTCATTTTTCTATGAATCTACCTGAGATCGGTATAGTCATCTTAAAGGGTGTCTTTTGCAGTCACTTGTGCAAAACAATTCCCTAAGTATATATAGTCATCTTAAAGGCAATGCTTTTGTGTAATAGGTTGGTGAAAGAGGAGCACTCCTATCTGGGGGACAAAAGCAGCGAATCGCCATTGCTAGAGCAATAATCAAGAACCCTGTGATTCTCCTACTTGATGAAGCAACCAGTGCTCTTGACTCTGAATCAGAAACACTGGTCCAACATGCACTAGATCAAGCCTCCATGGGAAGAACTACACTGGTAACTTCTACCATTTTTCCCTTATGAATTGTGAAAGAATAATGTATTGGAACCACAAGAATTCCTTCAAAATTGTTTTTAATTTTCTACCCGCCAAAATCAGATCATCATTTTTCCACTCTAACAATAACAATGAACAATCTTCAGGTTGTTGCACACAAGCTCTCTACAGTTCGAAATGCAGACCTCATTGCAGTCGTTGACAATGGTAGCATCATTGAAATAGGTTCCCACAATGATCTCATCAACATACCAAATGGCCACTATGCCAAACTAGCAAAGTTACAGAGACAATTCAGCTGTGATGAGCAAGAACAAAATCCTGAAATTCCCTTTTCTTCAGTAACTAGTAGTGCTGCTAGGCAAAGTACAGGAAAATCAAGTCCAGCCATCTTTGCTTCACCATTGCCTGTTGATGATCGCCCAAAACCAGTGCACATCCCCGCGCCTTCCTTCTCTCGGCTTCTTTCCTTAAATGCCCCTGAATGGAAGCAAGGCCTGATGGGAAGTATTTCAGCTGTAACATTTGGTGCTGTGCAACCTGTCTATGCGTTAACCGTTGGTGGAATGATTGGAGCTTTCTTTGCACCAAACCATGACGAAGTGCGTGACCGAATACGTATATACTCTTTAATATTCTGTTCTCTTTCCTTGTTCTCCATCATTATAAACCTTGTGCAACACTACAATTTTGCATACATGGGTGAGAGGCTAACCAAGAGAATTCGATTGAGAATGCTAGAGAAGATCTTGGGTTTTGAGACAGCTTGGTTTGATGAAGAGGAAAACTCTAGCGGGGCTTTATGTTTAAGATTGAGCACTGAAGCCTCCATGGTTAAAACCCTTATCGCAGACAGAGTTTGTTTATTAGTTCAAACCACTTCTGCAGTTACTATAGCAATGATAATGGGGCTAGTCGTGGCTTGGAAGCTTGCAATTGTTATGATAGCGGTGCAACCCCTCACAATTCTGTGTTTCTACACGAAGAAAATTCTGCTGTCTAGTATTTCGACAAATTTTGTCAAGGCACAAAATCAAAGTACTCAAATTGCAGTGGAAGCGGTCTATAATCATAGAATTGTGACATCATTTGCGAGCGTGGGAAAGGTACTTCAACTTTTTGACGAGGCTCAGGAGGAACCAAGGAAGGAGGGCAGGAAAAAGTCGTGGCTAGCAGGGATTGGCATGGGATCTGCTCAGTGCCTAACTTTCATGTCATGGGCTCTAGACTTCTGGTTTGGAGGTACTCTAGTGGAAAAGGGAGAGATATCCGCAGGAGATGTGTTCAAGACATTTTTCATTTTAGTGAGCACCGGGAAGGTTATAGCTGAGGCAGGAAGCATGACTTCAGATTTATCCAAAGGTTCAACAGCAGTGGCTTCTGTGTTCAAGATTCTGGACAGACAATCCCTGATTCCAGGTTCTTACCATGTAAGTTACACATTTTGGCTTATATAGATTATTGTAGCACAAGTTTTTTTGTTGAATAACACTTTGCGATTTCTGTTAGGCCGGTGATGGAAGTAGTGGAACCAAGTTGGAAAAACTAGGTGGAAAGATAGAGATGAAGAAGATTGATTTTGCATATCCAAGCCGGCCGGAGACCCTAATACTTCGGCAGTTCTGCTTGGAGGTGAAGCCAGGCACCAGCGTTGGACTAGTGGGAAAAAGTGGATGTGGAAAATCAACCGTGATTGGATTGATTCAAAGATTCTACGATGTCGAGAAGGGGTCAGTAAGAGTAGATGGAGTGGACATAAGGGAACTAGACATCCAATGGTTCAGGAAGCGCACTGCTCTTGTTAGTCAAGAACCCGTGTTATATTCAGGAAGCATCCGGGATAACATCATGTTCGGGAAGCTCGACGCGTCCGAGAATGAGGTGGTGGAGGCTGCAAGAGCAGCGAATGCTCATGAGTTTATCTCGTAAGTCTTACCGATCAGTGTTTAATTAGCTCGATCCATGCATGTCTAAACAAATTATGTGATTGTTAACTTCTGAAAATCTGTAATTCTGTGTAGATCACTCAAAGAAGGGTATGAAACTGAGTGCGGTGAAAGAGGAGTGCAGCTTTCGGGAGGGCAAAAGCAAAGAATAGCCATAGCAAGAGCTATACTCCGCAACCCAACCATCCTATTACTAGACGAGGCAACAAGCGCTCTCGATGTGCAATCTGAGCAGGTTGTGCAGGAAGCACTGGACCGGATCATGGTTAGAAGGACGACGATTGTGGTAGCTCATCGGCTAAACACTATAAAGAATCTAGATTCCATTGCCTTCGTCGCCGATGGAAAGGTGGCGGAGCGAGGAACCTACGCTCAACTAAAGAACAAGAGAGGTGCCTTCTTTGACTTAGCTAGTCTTCAGACTTAGATGGACACACTTGTGCTTTAATTGGAGCACCTACGTGTGTTTATAAGCATGATAAGAGGCTCGGAAGGATACTGGGATGGAATTACTGCTGCTTGAAGAACTGTAAAATAAACACGTGCTTCCATACGTAATTAAATTCTCTTATGTTCCTTCCTGTGATGTTTTAAAAAGTTCTGCATTAGTTGGAGACTTACAATTCAGCACTGATGAGTTGCAAAGCCTAATCGATTGAACAGGAACAAAAAATCTATCTCAAAAAAGTGGTTTAAAAATCTGGAATCAAAATATATATTAATTTCACTAACAGAAAATTGATAATTACAAACAGAAACATCAATTGATTTTTTCCATGGTATATTGCGATGATCTTTACCATAATTTTTTTTTTTTTTTTTGTATTTATTAGTAAACATTGACATAAAAACTCTCTTGATTTATACGAAGAGAATTGCAGTGGAAAAATAATAAATGAAAAAAAAAGGTCAAATAGGACAATGATATGTAATTATTACAGAAGACATTACTGATGGAATTAACTCAACAGTAAAATACATCTGTAAATATGCTGACAGAAAAGATTTCTTGGTATATATTGAGAAAATTGCAAAGGGTATTACAATGAGATTTAAAAAGGACAAATCGTACGGTGACATGATATTTTTACCGATAGAATAACCGATGGAGTTACTAATAGAATAATTATGTTAGTAATATCATCGGTAATATTTAATTTATGACCTGGTGATCAACCCTCCTCTCACTCTCCTTGATTTCTCCTTTTTTCTTGTGCATTTTTTTTTCTGCAACAAACAGTCACTCCTCAATCTAACACAAGTCAACCTCATACATCAAATTTAGCCACCACAACACTTAATTTGTTAGCATTCATGTTCTGATTCAAATTTTATTGAATATTTTCCACTTTAAGCATAGTTTTGAAACCCGACCCGATTATTGACCTGGTCAAGTGATCGGGTCACAGGTCAGATAGGTTAACCCAGATTAACTAAAAAAAAAACCCTATAAAAAACACCTCTCTTTGACATCTCTCTTCTTTTATCTTTTTATTCTTTAATTCCTTCTTCAATGCACTACAAGAGTAGCAATATACCCAAAAGCCACAAACAATCCATCACTAAGATGGGTTAATAATTTGCACTTGTCTAAATGAAGATGAGTTGTAAGACTTTCTCTTCATTTCCTAATCCTTCGATCCTTAGCATCTCGGGTGCCAATGAATGCCTCTGCTTCCGCTTGATTCAAACCATCTCCGTTGAGCCTCTCTGGACTAAAGGGCAAAGCGGCTCGATGTCAGAAGATGGGTAGAAGGCTAAAGGCCACAGAAAACATAGAGTGAAAGAAGGAGATTCAAACCTTTTGGGTTTCAAAGAGTTGAGTTAATTAGGTTTGCAAATTGTAACTGATATTGCTTCGTTTTTCTTCACTCTTCAGCGTTTTGGCCTTTTAAAAGGTCAAAACGAAGTCGTTTAATGACTGTTAATATAAAAAAAAATGATCGGCTCTCACCCAGGTTTGACCGGGTGGACCGAGTCCCGGGTCGACCAGGTTTCTCTTGGCCAATTTCCAAGCGGGTTTTTACCTCCACCCAGACCGGTCCCAGGCCCAGGTCAACCGGCCAGGCCGGTCCGAGTTTTAAAACTCTGACTTTAAGTAAGCAAATCTATCTTCTTCTTTTTTATTTATTTAAACTCAATTTTAAAATATTAATTTTTTATATATTTTTGTAGCATATGTATAACTTCATAAATAAAATAATAATTGAATAGTATTTGATAAAATAATATAAAAAAATATTTTTTTTTATTTATTTTAATGCATTATAATTAAAATTGAAGAAAAAAAAAGAGAGAAAGGCAAAAAAAAAAAAAAGAGAAGAGAAGAGATTAGGTGTTTGGTAGGTGGGTTAATGCACTTAACACATCAAAAGAAGGCAAGGCATTTGGGTTGTAAGGTCGACCCACACGAATGGCTACCTATTTATTTTTTTAATATTAGTGGATGACAAATTGTTTATTTATTAATTAAAAAAACAAAAACTAACAATGCGTTGTTTTTAGTTACAAACGACGCGGTGCACACTTGCCGAGATTTCAAACATAAAAGAATTGGGTTTTCTTTGTCATAAAAAAACTATTTTTCAATCCATTTTCATCTAAAAATATCTAATAAATAGCCTTGCAACCTCAATAAATGAATTTATCAACTCAAAACACCTCTAAAATTAGTCAAATAACCCAAAATCAAACTAAAAAAATATTATTTCCAACCCCAATTTACTTTTTTAGACAAGTCATTTCTGTCATCAAGAGGAATACACTGATTTCAAATTTGATATTTTATCATAGAATCCAGCCAACCAATTTTTTTCTTTCTTCTCTATCATTTTCCAACGACTCTCTCTCAAACTCAGGGATCGAAATGCAAACAAAATGAAATCTTAGACCAAAACATAAAAACTTCAAATGAAAGGCATAAAAAAAAAAGAAAAAAAAAAGGGAAGACTCTAGTGATCAAAATTAAAAAAACTCACACCTCATGTACAATAAAAGGAGAGAGAGAGAATAAGAGGCAAGTTTTTTGTCCAGTGTCAAATTTGTTCCCCCAGGTCTCAATTTGTTTTAAGCAATAAAATTGAACTTTATTTTACCAAGTCAAGCATTAAATTAATTTCAAGACATTTTCTTGATACTATAAGAACATCATATAAGAATAATTGAAAGAAATTATGATGTTTAATTCTAAAAGATATAATGTAAAAAGAAAAAAAAAAATTGTGATTTAAATAGAAAAAACTACAAGGATAAAAATTGGTGCGCCAGCAATTCAGGGTGAGTTTAGCTTACTTCGAGATTTTCATGGACATCTTTTCACCAACCATACATGGTGGCCATAGGTACAAGTTAGGATTAGAGGGAGCAATTTATATATATATATATATATATATATATATATATATATATATATATATATATATATATATATAAAATTAATTGTCCAAATAACAAATATACTAAATTGCAAGGTTATTTTTTCATAGCCATAAACACACTTAACTATTCATTATAATATTAAAGTCAAATCTATGGTCTTGGCTAAAAAATTAGTTGTTTATGAACTAGAGATGTTTTAATATTTTTCACATGGGGAATTAGTTATTATTAATTTGTTTGAGGGTATTTGTTAATTCAACATTTTAAATAACAGTAAATGAAAATACCCCCAGGAGTAAAAAAAAAATCAATTGTTTCAGATAGAGATATTTTTATGTTTTAGTACACGGTACAATTACACATGTAATCTTAGATCCAAGAAATTTAAATCATTAAGGTCACCATATTAGGGTCTTTTAGTTTAGTTTTCTCTCTCTCTCTCTCTCTCTCTCTCTCTTGTTTATTATTGTTGTGGTTAAGGGTAGTTATGTAATTTAACATTAAAATATTTTTTAAATTGGAAAAAGTTGATGGCACCTAGATAGCATGTGCTTTAGCATGGAAGCCTTCATGTATTTGTAGTGGCATGTGCAACAGCTCATGCTAGTAAGAAATGGGCTTTTGCACACTTGAGGGCCTAGCTGTTGTGGTCAACTGCAAGTTCAATCCTTGCGAACGTCCCGGGTTCGACCCTCTCTGTGTACCCTGTCACCCTCGCGGTGTCTTACCTGTCCACTGGGCTTGCAGGATGTTCAGTGGGCCCGGGGATTAGTTGTGGTGCGCGCAATCTGGCCCGGACACTCCGGTCATCAAAAAAAAAAGAAGAAGAAGAAGAAGAAGAAGAAAGAAATGGGCTTTTGCCATATCATTTTAATCCCCATCGTCTCTTCATCTATAATAGGTGGTGCATATAGTCAAAATATAGTTGGTTTATCACTAGTGACCATGTTTTTCCCTCTGTTTCTCTCTCTTACTTGTAGAAAAGCACTATGATCCTCATTGTTATTGGTATTTCAAATTCAATCTTTTTGTTTTGATTTTAATATATATATATATATATATATATATATATATATATATATATATATATTGGTCAAAGTTTTATTTGTTTTCAATTTAACCCTTGGTTTCTAATTTGTATATGTAATATGTTTTGATTCGGTCCTTCTGCTTCTTTTTTTTTTATCCTTTTGTCAAGGTTTTTATATATTGCTTTCAATTTTATTATTCAAATCAAGTTTATGATTTTTTTTTTGTTTTTTAAATGAGAATAATAATGATTTCAATTTGGTCCCTTTTTTATTTTTCTTATCGTTATCATTGGCTCTTTTGTCAAAGTTTTTGTAGTTTTTGAATTCTATCATTCAAATCAACTTAAGGTTTTTATTTTTTTCGATAATAATAGTAATAGTAATAGTAATGATGATAATGATGGTGATTGTAATGGAAGTGGTGATAAAATAAAAAATGAGTAATAATAATAATAATAATAATAATAATAATAATAGTAATAGTAGTAGTAATAGTCTTAACTGTAGATTTAACAAAATATCAAGACTTGGAAATTATTATACTTTTATCATAAGCAATATTTTATATATTTTTTAAACTTTATTTCAATAAATATATATTATTATTTAAAAAGAAAAAAGAAAAAGGGGTTCTGTCCGGCGAGGAAGCAGCACGAGCACCGAGAACAGTTACATATGAGCTCCAGACACGAGGACTTCCAGAGCAGTGATTGAAGATATTTCTTAGTGTCACATGCATTGAGAAGGCAATAAATTCTCACAGGTAGATCCGGGTACTTGTCTGACTCGTCTCTTAACTCAGGTCGGTTGCCTGAAAGGAGTTGACCTAAAATCGATATATCCAACCAGGTACGTCAAGTCACCATCCATTTTACTCAGTTAAGATTCAATTTGATACATCAGTTTGAAGGAAGTGATTTAACTCAGCAGGCGAAAACGGGGTCGAGTAATCTCGAATGATTTGCTGCAGTTTTTGGACGATAGCCCCCGAGGAAAAACAAGAACAATATGGGCGAGGACCTGCAAGAAGCATTCAAATCTGGCCAAATCTCTACTGTTCAAGCTTTTTTTATTTTTTATTGTTAACCCTAGCCCTATAGTTTTGTGGGAGAGTAGCCAATCCTTTCAATGAAGTTGGTGAAGTGCCTTGATCTAAAAGACATGTGTGATTGGAATAAAACAAAACAAGATATAATAAAGAAAAAATTATATTCTATAATAATATACAAAATGTTTTTATAATTTGCTTGCTTGATCAAGAATGATATAGAAAAGTCTGTTTGAAACAATAAAGAGATGTTATTAGTTTTTTAACATTATTTTTTTAACTAAATTAAAATGACAATTTCTCTTTTCATCAGAATCATGTTAAAAAAAATTGTAATTATCCTAACAAAAAAGATAATTGACTATAATTCAATTATGATTTAGTCAATTATTAAATTATTTATCTAAATATATTTAATAATAAAATAAATAATTAAACAAATCATATATTAAATAAAATATGTGTGCCAACACGACTTTAAAATATAATATAGTTGAAAACATAAAATAATAATTTTATCATATATATATATATCATTTTTTTTTTGTTAAAATCTAACATTTTTATATAGCTTTTAGTTCTTAGATATAATAGTGAAAATTAAGATAATTAAAATCAATAATTTAGATTTGAATGTAAGGAAAACAATTATAATTATTAAATATATAAAGGAATATTTGTGAAGAAAAGTCTTAAGTTGATTTTTTCTATCCTTATTTTAAGGAACAAAAAAATAACTAAAAATTATCTTTGAAACCAGAATAAAAACTCATTTATATCTTCATCTTCATAATTACATTAACAAAATACTAGGTTGTGGCTAAACCATTGTAACCTTACTTATAAAACATTATTCATTATAATAATTTTCTTTTTTGTTTTTTTTATTAATTCAACCCTTCAACAACATAATCTTTGTTTTTTTATTGGTTTTTTTTATTATTTTCAATTTTCAATATCAAGCTGTTTTGGAAATTGTATTTTGTATATTTTTAATTTATATTGGGTTAAATATCGGTTTCATGAATTTAGTTTTTTTCTCGATTTCAACCTTCAATACTAGATTTGTTGAAAGTGGCAATTTATAATATTTTTTATTTAATTTCTATGAATTTATCTCAATCTCATAGCTTATATCACAAGTTTAACAGGTTGACTCAAGTTATTTTTTAAAACCTTTTCTAATGGATTTTTTTTTATGATTTCATCCTTCAACATTAGGTTAATTGGAAATTGAGCTTCATAATTTTTTTTATTTGCTTTCTATGAGATTATCTATCTCATGACTAGATCACATGTTTGGCATGTTAACATGAGTTGACTATATTCATTTTCTATGGCAAGTTGACTTAGGTTAACTCTCTATTTATTTTCTTGGGTAATTTTTTAATTGAATACATTTTTTTTTTAATTTCACCCTCCAACAACTCAATTTTATTCCTTTTTATTTTATTTTTCAATTTCATCTTTTAATATTAAGTTGTTTTCAAATTGAGTTTCATATTTGTTTTTCAATTTTTTTTTCCGTAGAGTTATTCTAATCTCATAAATTTATTTTTGTTCTATTGATTTCAACTTTTAATATTGGATTGTTGGGAATAGAGCTTTATAAATTTTTTTTTATTTTTTTTTTATGATGTTATGTCGGTCTCATGACCCAACTCTTGGGTTTAACAAGTTGGTCTAAGTTGACTTGGGTTGTTTTTTCTTTTTCTTTTTTAATTTATTTTATTTTATTTTATTCTTTGAAATTAGGTTGGTTGGAAATTGAATTTCATAATTATTTTTTCAATTTATTTTCTATAGGGTTATCCCGATCTCGTGACCCGGGTTAATTAACTTGGGTAGTTTTTTGTCCTTTTTTGATTAAAATTGGGTTGGTTGGAAATTGAGTTTCATAAAATTTGTTTCAATTTATTTTCTATAGGATTATCTCGATCTTGTGACTCGGGTTAACTTGGGTAGTTTTTTTTTGTCTTTTTTTTTTATTAAAATTGAGTTGGTTGAAAATTGAGCTTTTTATTTTTTTGCAATTTTATCTTTCAACATGTGGTTAATTAGAAACTGGCCTTCATAATTTATTTTCTATGGAGTTATCATGGTCTCATAACCCATGTTGTTGATTTAACATATTAACTCAAGCAATTCAATATGTTATTATCTCAATATTTTTTAAAAAATATATATCATTTTAATATATCATCGTACCAATATTTTAAAAAATACCATCCAATATGCTTCATATTTATATTTTATGAGTAAAAGAATTTTATTAAAAAATACATCATCAACACTTTGACAATTTTTTATATTAAAAAGAAATTGATGCAATCCACGACAAAACAGAAAACACGGGTCAATTATCCAATGCATTTTCATTTGTCGTAATATCTAATTAACAAAGAAATTGAACGATAGTTAACTATGAGCTTAGATCGATTGAATCTGGTTTGCAAACACAAATAAATTTAAATGGTATTGATAATTTTAAATAATTAAGTGATGCTAATTAATTGCACCAAAAATATTTTCATTTTCCTTTTTCGTTTTGGGCTCATAGCATCCTACAAGAGAAATAGTCTTTGATCATGCCTCCTAATTAAACTCTGTAACTTGGAAAAGAGTATAGACAAGGCAATATTTATAGGCTTGTTTGTTTTTGTATTTTAAAAATATTTTTTTAAAAAAATTTAAATTTTTTTTATTAACTTTAAATTAATATATTTTTAGTGTTTTCAAATTATTTTGATATGCTGATATCAAAAATAATTTTTTAAAAAATCATTGGCATGCATTTTGACACGAAAAATTATTTGAAAAGTAACCGCAACCACACTACTAAATAAGTGTGTTTGGTACTATGGTAGTTTTTGTAGTTGTGGTTTGAAAAAAGTTGTTTTATAAAAAAAATACTTTTGGTTGAGGTTTGTTTTGTATTTATATATGTTTGGTTAAAACTATTGTTAAAATTAAAGTCGAATAAAAAATAGTTTATTGTGTTTGGTTAAACATGCTTTTCAAATTAAGGTTATAAATAATTAAAAAAAGATATATGTTAATATTGATTGTTTTTAATTTAAATATTGTAGATTTAACTAATATTATTACATCATTAAATAAATAATATTTATATCAAATATTTTTTTATTATTCCATTAAATTATCTACAATTTCATCATGTGTAAAATTAATCTGATAATAAGGATTATAGTTTTCATGGTTTTTTACAGTGCAATAAAATCAGATAAAATATCATTGAAACAAAATTGAAATTGCGATCAAATTCTACAAATATTACGTCATCATGCGATATTTTTTTAATTTATGTAGTGTTATTAAATAATATTAAACACTAGTTTTTCAAGTAAAATATAATTTAAGAAAATAATTTTTTTAATATAAGTAGTTATAATCATGGCATTGTTGACACAAACAATATCCAAGTAAATTTAATTCATCGAGACAATATTCACTTATTTAAGTAAACAATGATAAACAATGACTGGGTGAATTATATAATCAAACTGCAACCCAATATATAAGTCTATAGACGACCTTCTACAGGCCTTAATCAGTTCATTTTTAAAATTTTATTCAATGTTATTTTTTCTTCAACAAAGTCGGTATACGACATTTAATAATTAATTCTTTTAAAAAAGTATTGATAGTAAATTGATGAGTAAAGATATTTAGGCTAAATATCTTCATAAAAAAAACATATGTCAAACAAAAAATATCTAATAAAAACCTAAAGTTTATATATATTTAAAACAAATTATAACCACGTAAATGTATAAATAATGAAGAAAATACTTTCAACACTAAAATAATAATAATAAAAATAAAAATATATTGGTGTTCATTTTTAAAATTTTATTCAATGTTATTTTCCACACAAAAAAGTCAAGATACTACATTTAATAGTTAATTCTTAAAAAATAGTGTTAACAAGTGAAACAAACGGGCATTAATTAACTAGGAATAAGTAAAAAAATCAAAAAAACTAATTAAATCGAAAAAATAACCGAACCGTGAAAAAAACCGATTAAACTTCTTAGAATTTTAAAAAACTAACTGGCTCGGTTCGATTTCGGTTTTATAAGCCTGAAATCGAAAAAACCGAACAAAAAAACTAGGAAAAAACCGAGTCAAACCGGTTTCAACCAGTTTTTGTTCTAAAAAACCGAACTACCGGTCGATTTGAACCAATTTCAGCTTAAAAAAAATCAATTTTGTTATTTTTTTAATAAAAACCTAATCAAATCAAAAATAATAACACTTAACATTAACCTTAAAAAAAAAAAGTGTTAACAAGAAAAACAACTCGTATTAGCAGGAAAGATCATCCTACAAATCTCATTGAACAAAACGTTAAAGATGTACAAAGGCGCGGTGTGAAGAATTGGAAATTATGGATTACAAGGATTTTTCTGCCTGCATCTAACAGGACTTCCAAGCAAAGTTGGTCAACGCACTAACTACTGCTATGCCAACAGAAAGCTTGTTCTTCGTCCTTCTTCTCTATTCTACCGCATCTTTCCATGGCTTTTCTTTGTGTAATGTATCTTTTATTGCTTTTCTACTCTTGTTTTTTCCCTCTTTGTACTCCTCCTTTTATGTCCTTTCTTAGTGTTTTTAATGTTTTTTTATCTCTCTTTCTCCTTTTTTGCGGCTAAGGTTTCCTGCACTTGCTGCCTTCTTCCTTTTTCTTTTTCTTTTTTTGTGGCCCTGGTATAGGTATTTGGGAGGCTTTTATAGGCAAAAATGGGAGCCATGGGGGGTCTGTGCTGGTAAGGTCAATACCATTGATCTTCATGGACCTCCCTCCACCGTTGATCACAATGCACGCTTGTCCTTGTATTAGCTGGGGTCTGGTGAAGTTGGGTTTCCAAATAGGTTTCGGCTGGTCTGCCATGGGACTTCAGCATGGGTTCGTAGGGGATTTAAAAGGAACACGTAGGCGAGAAAAGGGATAAATCTATAGTTTTAAAACTTGATTGGGCTTGATGAGTTAGTCTAAAACATGATTCATCCAAAATTAAAACTAAGTTAAATATAAAAAAATAAATAAAAACTTCAAGTAACCGATAGGTTACCCAATAACACAGTAAAAAAAGTCAATTACAACCCATTAATTATTTTTTTAACCAAAACAGGTACCTTCAACAACCTTCTTTTGATTAAATTGGATGTGCATGGAGGAAAGAAAGTGAGCATTGTCTTCAAAATGGCAATACTATTAAATTGGATGTCTCGATATCAATATGATATCGTGTCATTTAAAACATATGATGTTGTTTTTAAAATATTAATTTAAGCTTGCACTTTTAGTCTCTTTTAACTTTCATTTAGGTTTTTAACTTCTTTATTTGTGCGATTTTACCTTAAATATTAATTTTCTTTTCAATTAAGCCCTCAATTGACCATATTAGACTTCCAAACTTTGCCGCCTTCTTCATTTTGACTTGTGGTCTTCCAATTCTTTCAATTATGACTAATTTCATCCATTTTTTTTAATTTTATTCAATTAAACCCCAAAATGCATGCCCACCCGAAATTGTATTTTATATTATAATATTTTTTTTAAAATGATTTTTTTCTCTTAGAAAGTTTTGAAAAATCTTAAGGGAGTAAAAATTGGGTTTGATATGCGTCATCCCGAGTTACATGAGAGAGTCGTAAGATGAATCATGCAAGTCGCAGGTTCACCTATATCAGGCATGACAAAGCAGTAGATATTGAGGTGGTTTTCTATTTCATAACTTTAAGCTCCTATTTTTGTACATGGAGATGATGCTGTTGTTCTTGTAAACTGTAGTATTTTTAATGCTAAGTAATCTTTGATTGGTTATCTATTTAACCCTCAATCCTAATACTCACATTATCTTCTTTCTTTCTCCTAATATTTGCCATGAAAGGTACCATTTTGAAGGGGAAAAAAAAAAAGGCTTGGAAAATCAAATAGATTGATGAATTGAGGTGAGGTGAGGTGTTCAGATTAGGTTTTAATGGAAGATTAGGTACTTAAATATGCATTTTATCTTTTTTTTTTTTTTTTTTTTTTTATCTGAGTCTACTCTTTTGTCCTATGGCATGAGGTAACATTCATATCATAAAAACAATAAAATTTACACACAAGTATCACATTAGAGAGGGGGAAAGGCGAGCAACTCAAGAATAACATTAAAATTTAGGTAATTGAAATAGAAAATCAACAAAAGATTGGGTTATCAAATTTGAAGTTTTCTCTAATTATTATCTTGAGTTGAATATTTTGTTGAAGGTTTTTTTTTATTATTAATATAAGTGTTCAGACAGCTTATCCTCACCTCAATTAATTTCATGGGTCCTGAAGTTAACAATCATATAACTTTCTAGTGACTATCATATTAGCAACCACATTGCTCAACCTGAGATTAAAGAGAGAGCAAACTCCAGCAAGCCCTGAAATTAACTCTTTTTTTTTTTTTTTTGAACATTGGGATTATCCACCCTACAATTGGTGCATCTATAAAATATTTATTCCCACAGAAATAGATCATAGAGTGATTTGAAAACATATCTTGAGAAATTATAAATCATTTAATGGTAGCATTAACTTCGATTCACTTAACATATGATAGCTAAATGTTAATTATATATTATTGGTTTATCCGACGCAGGTATCGTCCACTCTTCATGTGGGCTATGAACACGTCCTCTGCTGTTGATGGATCCTAGCAAAAAGTAAACCACAAGTTGTAATTAATTTATCTGGATTATTCACTTTCTTTTCCTTCTAAAAGTTTATTCAAATTGGACCACAGACGCCACATTGTTATCTTTTCCTCCATGGCAGCTTTCGAAGTTTCCCTTTCCACTACAAATTCCACGGCAAAATCCTCTCTCTCATGGCATGGCCACTGTATCCAACACCCTTTCGAGATGTCTAGCTGACATAAAAGCTTATGAGGCTCTACCTTTGCCTGAGAATGTAAGCCGGCAACTCGCATCTTCAATTATTATTTTTTAATATTTTTAAGTTTTTTAAATATTTTAGTATTAAAAATAAAATTTAAAAAGCAAACTTATCGATGCCTTAAAAATCATCTGTAATAGGTATGGAACTTCTTCTTCTTCTTCTTCTTCTGTAGAACGCTGGAAAAGAAAACGTTTTCCATGGCCGTCTCTCTCCAGTCAAGGACATCAAAGTAGAAACATGGCACTTTTTCTTCCTTTCCCGGAACCACCAGGGCTGAAATTGGTCCCACTTGGATGGCTTTTTTGTCATTTTCAATCATTTTTTGCAGTCTATTTTATTTTCCGTCGATCTTCGTCCACCTTAAGTGTCCATTAAATAAATTATACTATTTCTTTCAAATTGAAAAAAGAAATCCACCAGAGACTAAAGTGCCCAATAAACTATTTGTGGGCCCGTGACGGGACGGGACGCGCCTCCAGGAGAGGTCATGAGACATTGCAGTTTCCTAGCTATTCACTGTTAAAAGGGTTTGAAACGGTGGAGGAGTCGTTTTTTAAAATGAGTTTTGTTTAAAAATATATTTAAATAATATATAATTTTTTTATTTTAAAATTTTAATTTTAATATTAATATTAATATGTTAAGATGATTCATAAATATATATAATTAATTTTAAATAAAAAAAAATAAATTTTTTAAAAACACATTCAACCATGCTCTCAAACATGCTATAAATATAATTTACTAGAATTCGATATAATAAGTTTAAAAATAAAAAAAAATTCACATAATTCCTTAAATATAATATGTTTCATTTAAAACTTTTTATTCTTTGAATTTCTCATGTTCATTTCTTTATCTTTTCATTAACGAACCTTTTTTAAAAGAATATTTATTATTATAATTGTGATTATTTTTTAAAATATTTTTTATTTAAAAACACATCAAAATAATATTTTTTTTTTTAAAATTTTTAACATCATTATATCAAAACAATCTAAAAACAATAAAAATAAAATTTTAAAAAAAATTATGTTTTTACAAAAATGTTTTCTAACAGTAAAAACAAATGAGACATAACAAGATCAACATAAATTAACTTATTTAATTTGTGACCCGAGCTTTAGATCCAATATGGAATGAGCCTAATTTTGTAATTTTGCTGCTAGATATGCTTTTTTTTTTTTTTTATAAGCACACAAGATTGAATTGTTTTTGAATTAGATAAAAAAAAAAAATGAGTCATTTAATCTAGGACTAAAAGATTCATAATATATAGTTTTCAATTTCATAACCTAACTTAAAAAATGCCTTACTAATAATATATGGTAGCTAAATAAGAAATAGTAAGATATCATAAATAAAAATGAAAGTGGACGTTAAACAATCATGAAACGACGAAATGTTGGAATTAAAGAAATAACCTAACCTTGACAGTGTAGGGGAGAGAGAGGGAGTTCATGCTATCAGCAAAAGTTAAAAAAGAAGGAAACGACATCGTTAGCTCTGGATTCCACCCTCGCCTATAAATACCTGGTTCGATGAGAGGAATTCTCGAAACTTGAGGCTCTCGAAATCCGCACTCTCTCAAAAAGAAAAAAGAAAAAAGAACGGAGAATATGTCGAAGCAGGATGATACTCCCGCGTCTACGACAATTTCCTTCCTTAATTGCATCGATCTTTCAACCCCAGATGTCCAGGAATCTGTTTCCCTTCTCAAACAGGTAATTTAAAATACAATCTCTTTCCTTCTTGTCCAATCAAAGTTTTCATTCGTTTTATTCACTCCTTGATGATTAATTAATCAGTTAGTTAATGTTTAAATATGGTTTTGTTTTGCATAGGCGTGTTTGGATTGTGGATTTTTTTACGTGACAAATCATGGGATAAGCCAAGAATTCATGGAGGAGGTGTTTTCGCAGAGTAAGAAATTTTTTGAATTGCCATTGAGTGAGAAAATGAAGGTTTTAAGGAATGAGAAGCATAGGGGTTACACTCCTGTTCTGGATGAGCTCTTGGATCCTGATAATCAAATTCATGGTTCGTTTCTTTTCCTTTTTAATTCGGAATTGTTACCTTTTCTTTTCTTTTATGAATTTATCAACATAAAATGATTTTTTGTTTGTTTGTTTTTGGATGTATTGTATGGTAGTAGGAGACTACAAGGAGGGGTATTACATTGGAGTTGAAGTCCCTGAAGATGATCCTGAAGCTGACAAACCTTTTTATGGGCCCAATGTCTGGCCTGCAGATGGTATTTCCTTTTTCTTTTTCTTTTTTTATCCACGAAAAGATTTTTCTTCTTCGGAAAAGATAAAGTTTGATCTTGCAATTTCTTTTGGTGGTTGATGTCTCAGGTATTTTGCCTGGATGGAGGCAGACTATGGAGAAGTTTCATCAACAAGCACTGTAAGCTCTCGCAAACATATATCAAAACGTTAAGGATGTTTTAAAACGATGTGAATCTCAGTTATCTATGCATGACGTGTGATTGAGACCCTACACACGCAAATGATTACATGTCCTGCAAGGACATTTGGCATTAGACACTTGTGTCGCTTCAAAGACTTCATCTTGTTTCTTTTCATCATTTGGTTTCTATTCCATTTGAAATTTTAATTTAGTTTCTTATAAATGCAGAGGGGTGGCTAGAGCAGTATCTAGGATCATAGCACTTGCGCTTGATCTGGAGGCTGATTTCTTTGATAAGCCAGAAATGCTTGGACATCCAATTGCAGTCATGCGTTTGCTGCACTATGCAGGTTGAACTTTTAAATAATTTAATTAAATGTTATGGAATGTAGCGTAGACCATTCTCCAATCAAGTACAATTTATAACTTGTTTCATTGTTTGGTCTTCAGGTCAGATTTCCGATCCCTCAAAAGGATTATATGGGGCTGGAGCACATTCTGATTATGGTCTGATTACCCTCTTAGCCACTGATGATATTTATGGCCTCCAAGTATGAACAATTTGTAAATTTTGTATACATAGCATCTTTTTTTTCACAGTTTTATTAGTCATCATAATTCTTTCGATTTTCTTGCAGATATGCAAGGATAAAGATGCTCAACCTCAAGTATGGGAATTTGTAGCACCATTGAAGGGGTGAGCATCTGTAGGGCTATTGCAGATTTGTATTCTCTATGTTAGAAATGGACTGATACTTGTCAGACTAGCTGTTCTGGAGCTGTAGTAAATTATGGAATCTATTACATACCCATTTCCATGTCTATATTTTACCTCCAACTGTGTAAATAATTACATACCGTAATCTTACATGTTTTGAAACGGAAACCTGCTATGTTGAAATTCCAATTTATAGGGTAACATCTGCTTTGATTGAAACCATTAGCTCTGCTTCAAAATTATGCTTTATGAAATAATGGCTATTGAATTGTTGATTTGTTCAAGAATATCTAGTAGAAGTATAAACTTAAGTTGCAAGTAGGTAGTAGAGATACAAAAGCTTCAAGGTCCAGTTTTTTAATAATTTGGAAACAGGTTCTGGGACTCCAGGAACAAATTTTAACAATTTAAAAAAAAAGGATGCAATAGTATGGTCAAACTTTTAGAATCTCAAGGAGTGTAGTCAAGTTTTTGGTTCGTGAACTTGAACACTTCTACTCCAGCATTTTGTCTGTTACGTGGTGTGCTCAATGTCTAGAATGTTATTTGGGAGAGAATTTATAATAGAACGCAAACTATTCACTACTCATCTGTACTCCTTTTATGCTCTGGTGTTGCTAAAAGTTTAGAATCACAGCAGAATACACATCTGTACCAAAGAAATAGTTGAGGGAACTTTCTACATCCAGGAATATTGACATTCTTTTCTCTTTGGCTACTCTTGAACAGAGCATTTATAGTGAATCTTGGTGACATGCTGGAGCGATGGAGCAACTGTATTTTCAAGTAACTTTCGTGCTTTACATAGTTTCCATTAATTCCATTTTCATTCCGCACTCAAAATGAGACGTAAATGCTTAACTAAAGCAGATCTTTAGCATATTTGCAAAGGGGAATGACATATGATGAATTCCTACACATTAATTAAGAGGTCTGATTGTCATGAAGATGAAACTACCATAATGGTGCTACAGTTACTTTTTTCATTATTGATTATTGTCATATTTATTTTTCCATCATTTCTTGAGAATTTACAGTTTTATTTATTTTTACCTTTTTTGCATTTCTTTTTACCCTCTCTCAGCATAATCATGTCCTCTACCTGATATTACACAGGTCCACGTTGCACAGAGTTTTAGGGAATGGTCAGGAGCGATATTCTGTAAGGATACCTTCTTTTAATCTTCTTTTACCTTTCAGCCGGATGGCCTCGTGTGCCTTTTAAGTGTCTAAGTTCCCATTATGCAAAGTTTTTTATTTTGTTTGCTTGCAATCCCAAAGTTTCTCATTTCTTTTTCCTGTGGCAGATTGCCTATTTTGTGGAACCCAGTCATGAGTGTCTTGTGGAATGCTTGCCAACCTGCAAGTCAGAAAAAAAACCCCCCATGTAAGTTCAACTCTCAATAATTTCTGTACAGTATCTGAAATAGTTGCAGTTGCAAACTCAGAGTCTTGCATCTACAATAATTTGTTATAGATAGCAGATAGCCATCACGTCAAGCCCAATGATTTGTGATGTCGATGCGTGAAAAGTGACTTGGGATTGCAGGATACATAATTCATATAGTTGCTGTAGGCACCAGGATACTTGCTTTTCGGAGTTGAGCATGATAATTGTTTTCTTCTTGAGGCACATTAAATAGATAAATTAGATGTTGAATTTGAATCCATCCTTCTGTCTCACTTCCATACAGCATAGTTTTGCGTGTAAGAAATCATTTCCATGAATTGTTTACTGACGGTGTGTAATGTGACGAGTATAGACTGTAGAAAATTGTTTACACAGTTGCATGAACTTCTGCTCGTGTTTCTTTCACCAGGTTTCCTCCTATCAAATGTGAGGCTTACCTTAGCCAACGCTACAAGGACACACATGCTGATCTGAAAGTATACAACAAACATCAAAGTTGAGCTTGCCAGAACTAACATTTCAAATCTACTCCGGCAAGTGATAATTGCCATCAGAGCCCTCCAATCCAGTGACACTCCGCCGCGCCAAAGGGTGGCTTTCTCTTAGGTGTAATATTGTACCAATATTGATTTATAGCATCCATCGATCATGAAGAATGCACTTCGTTTTCTATAATTAGTTAGTTCTTAATTGTTCACACCCTGATCTTTAACAAGTCTCTAGACCTGAATGGCGAGTTCAGTGTATAATTGAATTAACTGGAGTTTAAAGGATGAAAATCAAAGACAATAAGAATCTGGGATTTTATTAAATTGAAAGAAATCGACCCACAAAGATCCAGGACAAGGAATTTTATGGGCAGATTCAAGGTATCAACCAAAATAGCATTTGAATTTTAAATGGATGTGATTGAAAGCTTAAACAAAGATTTGGGTTGACTGAAAGATTTACCCCAGCTCTGGAGTGCTACTATTTAGGTAGTTCACGGCCAAGAGAAAACGTTATCGTTTAGATTTCCATTTGATGGCTTATCTTCTGTCGTCCAAGTGTTCACTTCCTTTCATGCAACATCTGCTTCAAAATTCCTTTATTGTCTGCAATCGAATGCCTGTCTGTCGAACTATCCTAAACTTGTTACATCCCCTTCCCCTTCAACAACCCTTGCCCCCAAGGTGAGGGTAGGTCTCCTTTCACCAGCCTTCTTACACTTCGAGTACGATGATGTTTATTTTCATATTTTAAATATATTTTTTTAAAAAAATAAAATTTATTTAATTTATTTTTATGTTTTAAAATTACTATAGTATTCTCTTTTAAAAATAATTTTTTTAAAATAAAAAAATATTATTTTAATATATTTTTAAATAACAAATACTTTAAAATTAATAGTTTTTCACATGTCGCCTAAATAATACAGATTGTCCACACACACGCAACAATATGTTTTATTAATTATATTTAATAAATATAATTTGTAACAATATAATAAGTAATAAAATTAATGTAAAATTATAAAGTTTTTAGATTGGTTTTGTGGTTTTTTTAAAAAAAAAAACATTAAAATAATTATAATATTTTTTTAAAAAAATAAAAATCTCATTAAATTATTTTATCTTAATATGAAATTAATAATTTTATTAAAAAATAAATAAAATTATAAATCTAGTCTTATATAATTTTATAAAAAAATAATTATTTCATGTATTTCTGTTTGTTTTTATTTTTTTATTAATTTTAAATTAATATATTTTTAGTATTTTTAAATTTGATATATTAATATTAAAAATATTTTTTAAAAATTAAAATTAAATATATTAACATATATTCTAACATATAAAATTATTTAAAAAATAATCTCAATCACAAAAATAAATTCTAAAGATTATCTTCCTTCCATCACCTAGTACGGTTTTTTTTGTTTCAGCAATGGAGTCTTGGTGAACAGTTACCTTTGTATGAAAAATAATTTATTTTAATTTTAATTTTTAATTTCATTGGATAACTATGCTAAGCACTCTATATTCATAATATCAAAATTTAGTCAAACAAAAAAAAAATGGAGAATAAGCATTCTGGTACTGGTAATGATAATGCTACGGGTACTGCTACTAAGGAAGTCTCCTTCCTCAATCGCATCGATCTTTCCAGTCCCGATATTCATCAATCTGTTTCTCTTCTCAAACAGGTAATTCAATTTAATAATCTCATGCTTCTCTATTTTTCGAAAAAAAAAAACCAGAGAAAACTGTGTGTCTGTTATTGTTAAAATCAATCATGTTTTTCTTTACTAGGCATGTTTGGATTGTGGATTTTTTTACGTGATCAATCATGGGATAAGTGAAGAATTGATGGAGGAGGTATTTGAGCAAAACAAGAAATTTTTCGAGTTGCCATTAAGTGAGAAAATGAAAGTTTTAAGGAACGAGAAGCATAGAGGCTACACTCCTCTTTTTGATGAGCTCCTGGATCCTGATAATCAAGTTCATGGTGGGTTTCTTTTCTAATTTCTGTTTCTTTCTTTTCAATGTTAAAATTGTTTTTTTCTTTTCTTTTTTATGGAATATATTATAAAAAATGCAAGTTTTTTTATTTTTTTGGGGGTATATTATATGGTGGTAGGAGATTATAAGGAGGGTTATTACATTGGAGTTGAAGTGCCTGAAGATGATCCTAAAGCTGAGAAGCCATTTTATGGGCCCAATGTTTGGCCTTCAGATGGTATTTCTTCTTTTCTCTTTTGTTTCTGATTCAGTAGTTTTTATTCAAGAAACTTGTCTTGTTAGTTCTAGAATGTTAAAGCTTATTTCCTTCTTTTTTCATGGTTGGTTTCTTAGATATTTTGCCTGGTTGGAGGCACACTATGGAGAAGTATTACCTAGAGGCATTGTAAGCTCTTGCTGACATATTTGGAAATACTATGGATAGTTGTAAATGATCCCAATCTCAATTTATGTGTGCATGATGATGTATGTATGTGAACATGATTGTATGCCATGCATGAATATTTGAGATCAGACAATTTTGTCACTTCAAAAACTTGCTCTTGATTCTTCTCATCATTTTGCTTCTATTTCATTTGGCATTTTATTTCAAGTATCTTGTTAATACAGAGAAGTAGCAAGAGCCATTGTAAGGATCATAGCACTTGCACTTGATCTGGAGGCTGATTTCTTTGATAAGCCAGAAATTCTTGGCCAGCCACTTGCGTTATTGCGATTGCTAAAGTATCCAGGTCATACTTTTAAATGATTTAATTAATTAAAGCTCATGGGATGTAGTTAAACCAATCAGGTGTGGTTTATATCTTGTTTCATTTTTTTGTCTCCAGGTCAGATTTCCGATCCCTCAAATGGAGTATATGGAGCTGGAGCACATACTGATTATGGTCTCATTACCCTCTTATCTACAGATGATGTTTATGGCCTCCAAGTATGAAAAATTTGTGGTGATATATATGCATATAGCTTCTTTTTTGCACAGCTTAATTAGTTATTGCATTTTTTTAATCTTCTTGCAGATATGCAAGGATAAATATGCTCAACCTCGAGTATGGGAATTCATAGCACCATTGAAAGGGTGAGGCTCTGTAGGACTATGAGAGAATTGGATTCTTTGTAATTAGATTTCCATTTCCATTTCTATAATTTACATCCAACCATGTAAACAACTACATGCCAAAATCTCAGGTCTTTTGACATGGAAGCCTCATATATCTGATTTCAGTTTATAGAGTTACATCTGCCTAGATGGAAATCATTAGTGCAACTTTGAAGTAATGCTTAACTATTAAATGGCTATTGAATTGTTGATTTGTCCAAGAATATTCAGTTTTACAACAAATATAAAGTTGCAGCAGGCAGCAATAAACAATTGGAAATAATTTGTTGGACTATCTGGAACTAATTTTAAGTAATCTTACCTCTCTACATTGGAAAAAGAAGATGATGCAAATAATATGGTCAAACTTGATATTTAAGCAGTGTGAGCATCATTATTAGTCAAATCATTTGTTCATGACCCTGAACACTTCTACTTTTCTCTGTTAAATTGTGCGCTCAGTTTCTGGAATATTATAGTGTGCTCAAATGATTATTATTTAAGCTATTGGTTCATGAAACTGGAACTTTTCTGTTCCATGTCTCGATCATTTTGCCTGCTCCATTGTGTAATTTCGTATTATTGTTTATGAGCAATGATATAATAGAGTGTAAACTTTTCACAACTCTGACATTGCTAATGTGTAAGATTAACAACAGAATACATATTTGTGCCATTAGAAATAGTTGAGGAAACTGTCTTGCTTTGGGAAAATTGACTTACTTTTCACTTTGGTTTATCTTGAACAGAGCATTCATAGTGAATCTTGGTGACATGCTGGAACGCTGGAGCAACTGTCTTTTCAAGTAACTTTCGTGCATGTGATCTACATATTTCACATGAATTACATTTTCCTTCCATTAGAAAATGAGATTTAAATTCTTGACTAAAGGAGATATATACTGTATATTTGGCAATTGGGAAGGATATATAGTTAATTCCTTAAAATTAATTACAAGATCTGATTGTCATGAAGATGAAAGTAGCATAATGGTACCATAATGCTTCTTTGCTTGTCATTGTCATATGCAATTTTCCTCTTTCACTTTGCAAAAATTCTCTCCTTTTCTTCTATTTTTTTGTTGTCTTTTTGCCCCCTTTACCATTCCTCTAGGCGTAACTCATGTTCTCTACATAATATTACATAGGTCCACTCTGCACAGAGTTTTAGGGAATGGTCAAGAGCGATATTCTGTAAGTATATATTTTTTCTTGTTATTTTCCTTTGCCTTTCATGTTGATGGCCTGGTGTGCCTTCTAAATCTCAAAGCTCCCCATAAGTAAAAAGCTTTTATTTGCCTACTGGCAGTTACACAGTTTTTCATTGACCTTTTGCTTTGGGCAGATTGCTTATTTTGTGGAACCTAGTTTTGACTGTCTTGTCGAATGCTTGCCAACCTGCAAGTCCAAGAAAAATCCACCCAAGTAAGTTGAAACCTCAATTTTTTTCTTTTGCATGCTTGAAATCTTTCTGACTGCAGCCTGGACATCTCCATGCATTTCTTTCTTCATGAATTTGTTATAGGCAGCAGATAATTATTATGCTTAACCCGACTGATCTGTGATGTCCTTGTGCGGAAAGTGACTGGGAATTTGGGGATAAATGAATATATAACCCAATAACTGGTACCTTTGAACAGTGTGTTGAAGATTTCTCTTTTGTGTTGCACCTGGTAATAAATTCTTCTATCATTTTATGCGAGTTGTACCACATCTGTGATATTTGGATTTGAGCATGTTGCCTCTTTAAGTTCCACGCTAAATGGATTACATCAGGTGTTGATTTCTAATATAGCTGCTATCTTACTCCCATATAGAAGAGTTTTGCCAATTACAAGAATTCCTTTCCATGCAAATGTTCACCGGCCTGTGCAATATGAATGGGTGGAGACAGTAGATGATAGAGCCGGCTTCCTTTTTTTTTTGAAAATGGAAGTGTGCATATCAGTTGTTCATTAACTTCAACTTCTCTATGAACCGCTGCATGTATTTCTTTCACCAGGTTTCCTCCAGTCATATATGGGGATTACCTTGGTCAACGCTACAAGGATACTCATATTGATCTGAACGTGTACAACAAACTGCAGAGTTGAGCTTGCCGGAGAACATTTCAAGCTTGCATTGTACAGTTACCACAGTTAATTGCCATCAGAATTCTCAAATTAAAATGAACCTTTGCACACCGCAGGATGTTTTCCTTTTAGTGGTCATGTTTTACATTATTTATAGCATCAACCATAGAGATGAGTTTTCCTAGTTAATTAATCCTAAATGTACATTATATTATGGTGCTCAATAAATGTGTGAACATCAACCAGCAAGCGTTGCCTGCCATGACTTGATTTGCATTACCAGTTGTTGTAACCCATTTTTGGGTCCTTACACAAAAAAATAAAAAAAAAATAAAAATAAAAATAAAAATAAAATAATAATAATAATAATAATAAATAAATAAATAAATAAATACATAGCCGGAAGAAATTAGAAAAAATAATAGGAGGCTGGAGCGCTCAAAAAATAGTCAGAAAAAATTGGTTGAAGTTAAAAATACAAAGTTTGAAATTTTGATAGTATGATGAGAGCCCTGTTGGAAAAAAAAATATTTGAATTTTTAGGAGAAAAGTCCAAATTTGGATGTTTATGGACTTAATTGGATTTTATTGAAGGTTTAATTGAATTTATAGGGGATTTGATTGCAAGAATAATTGATTTTTAAGTCAATTTGGGCTTTAATTAGAAGAAATTAAAGTTCTGGGGTCCAATTATAATTTTTAGGAATTTATTAGGTCAAATCAGTGGCTTAATTGCATAAATATTGAAGTTTAATGGCCAATTAGGAACTTAATTGAGGAAATCCGAAACCAAGGATGAAATTGGAAAAGGCGTGTAAATAGAGGGGTTGTAATTGATTAATTCAGGGGCCTAATTGAATAAATTGAAAGTTTATTGATCAATTGAGGGCTCAATTGCATAAATCAGAGGCCAAGGACTAAAGTGAAAAACACGGCCAACAAGAGGGGCGGAGACGGAAATTGAAAAGGATGCAATTGAAATGTACAAAAGATAATTAAGGACTGATTTAGAAGTTGACGTGCTGGCGCCACATTTAAATGAAACGGCGCATTTTGTCCAAAACGACGTCGTTTCATGTAAAAAAAAAAACAAAAGAAAAGCTCGAAATGGTGTTGTTTTGAGATATTGTTCCTCTTTCTTCTTCCCCTGGACGTGCAGTAGGGGAAGAGAGAAAGATTTTTGTTTTTTCTTCTTTAAATTCTGCTGCCTCTCTCCCCGCGTGCTTGGCCAAAAACCCGAAGCCCCACGCCCTTTGATGATGAGGAGCCAGGGGAGCCGCGCCTTGCCAGTCGCACCCACTGGCCAACCGACCGGTTCTGCCCTGCCCCATGTGGAACAATAATGAGCCCCGCTCCCTTGCCCCTTATAAATGGCGACTCAACGCCAGCACGCAGGGGGGAAACGAACGGAGGAAAGGAACCGAAGGGAGGAGAGACCAAACCAAAAACAAAAAGGGCGGACCAAACGGAGAGAGAAAGGACCGAACAAGAGAGAACCACTAGGGGAAAAAAAAAAAAAAAACCCCAAAATTGTGAGGGAGGAAAAAGCTAGGAAACGGGATAGAAAACTTAAAAAAACCGGGAGGATAAAGGGAAATCACTGAAAACGAAAGAAGAGGAAAGAACCAGAGGAGAGGGGAAGAGGAAGAAATATCTCTCTCTCTCTCCGCCATTTGAAACAGCCGCATCACCGCTTGGAGCCGCCGTCCGTGAGCCACGACACCGCCACCGGCCTCCACCGCAGCACCACGAGCAAGGTAGTCCGACCAGCAGCACCGCCTCCTCCGCGCCAGGTACACTTTCTTCCCCTTACATTTTTTTCTTTCGCTGCAGGCGCTTTCCTCCTGCATGCAGAATCGTTCTGCATGCAGGAGGCGAGGAGGGGAAAAATAATTCCACCCCCTCCCCCCCGCTGGGCTTCTTTCTCTGGGCCAGACAGATGCTGACCCAGACTAAAGAGAGATTTCTGGTTGGGCCGAGATCGACCTAATATCCTTTTGGGCCAAGATCAGCCCAACCTTTGTTTTGGGGCTGAATCTGGCTCATTTATTTGGGCCGACCCAGCCCATATAATATAATATATATATATATGTGTGTGTGTGTCTAAAAAGATTAAAAAATATATTCTGAAAAATCTTTGAAAAAATATTGTTGATTTTCCTGCATATTTTTGTCAAAATTGCTTAATGTTGGTTTGTATTTTTATACCGTAAAAATACAAATCCAGTATTAAAATACCAGGTTTTCGTCAAAACATCAAAAAAATTTAAAATAAAAAAATGTTTGGCTTTCAAAAAATATTCTAAAAAATATTGTTGATTTTCCTGCATATTTTTATCAAAAGGGCTCAATATTAGGTTGTATTTTCATACCGTAAATATATAAAACCAGTATTAAAATACCCAGTTTTCATCAAGACATCAAAAAAAAAATGTTTTTGTTTTAATGCATACGGCTTAGTCTCTCCAAAAAAAAAATCATCGCATCATATTTTCATACAACAAAAAAATTTCAAAAAATATATGTATTAGCATGCATTCTGGCTTTAACAACAAGTTTGTTAGAACCACGAGAACTAGGCCAATATTTTAAAAATTCTAAAATAATCTTTTAGTTTTTTTTTAGTATTTGGGATTACTGTAAAACGTATTTCTAATATTAAAAAAAAAGTTTTTGTAAAGACGTTAGAACAGTTAGGATTTTACCCGATAAGATAAAGACCTCCTTACCGAGGAGGATTTTTCTTGAACCATGGACAGACCAACAACTAGAAATATGTTAACACCTTAGCTTTTTATCAAACAATGCAGCTTACCTTAGGTAAGGCGTATTTGCGGTGTTAATACCTTCCCTTTACGCAATCAGTCCCCGTATCCGATCTCTGAGACTAGTTAGGGTTCCTAGTGACCAAGATACTAGGTGGCGACTCCCATTTCATCAATAAATGACAAGAATTTCTTGTCTCCCCATATTTACCGATTTTAAAGTGAGACACATATATAGATTCCGCAGCGACGCCACACACCAGTCAAGTAGAAAAGTAGCTCCATTTACTAGTTTAACAACAAGGTACTGATATTACAATCCCAGACAATTTATTTTGCTTATTATAGCGGTTGCTCTCAAGACAGCACGCAGCTTCACACCAAAAGAAAGCATAAATGCACAAGTACAGTAACACAGACAATTCACCGGTAATGTCTATAGGCGGGACTGTACATGCAACTCTCTGCGTGCTTCACAAGGTTTTCTGGACGGGGGAGACGTGTGGCCAGGCCTGCAAGATCACAACATTCAAATAAATTCAGAATTCCTACCACAAAAACATAATACAAGAATAGCCACACTTACCAAGTTCATATGCCTTGGCAGCTACGTTAGCAGCAATTTGGACTGAGATGTTTCTGATGTTAGAGAGAGGTGGGTAAATCAGCCCCTTTGCTAAGTACTCCTCTTTAATTTGCCCAGCCAAGGCTTCCGCTGTTATTAGAGACGGAGAACAGATAAAAACATTAGTCTTCTGATGAGGAGACTCGTGATAGTGTGAATCACCAAAGAGTTGAAATCAAGCAACTAATTGTGTTCTAAATACTGTGAAAAAAATTAAATGAAAAATAAGTACTCCTTGAGATATGCTTTGAACTTACCGGCTGCCAGAAGCATATCATCATGAACACGAATAGCTCCAGAGATGACCAAACCCAGGCCAAGGCCAGGGAAAATGTAAGCATTATTGGACTGGATGGACAAGAACAGCACAAAATTCAGTCCTTGATGTTCAACTCAAATTCTAAATTATTAGACAATTGCATTGCCTAACCTGGCCAGGAACAAAAACTTTTCCCTCGTACTCGACAGGATCAAATGGACTTCCACTAGCAAAAATTGCTTTGCCCTGCAATTCAAGATCAAGCAATGAACATAAGTTTAGAGTTAACCGCACTTGCTTAGATATGTCCTGAAGAAGAAAGATTGTAGATCCCTCAGAGGCTGCTTCCTCAACCCGGTGATGTTGATTTTACCTTGGTCCAAGTGTAGGCTTCTTCAGCTGTACATTCAGATTGTGAGGTTGGGTTGGAGAGAGCCAAAATTAGAGGTTTCTGCAATGCCATTCATAGAAAATGATCAAGTTCTCTCTCTTTTTTTTTTTGTTTATATACAATTATCATTCACAAATATACGTGAAAAACGCTTTGGACATATCGAACCTCATTGATAGTAGCCATGGCCTCAATCACTTCCTTAGTAAATGTTTTTCCCACTCCGGATGTTCCGATCAAGACTGTTGGTTTGATTGCCTGAGAAAGTGGGCTATCTGAATGAGGAACCAACAAATAGTTGAGAGCAGGTAATTGAAAATTGAACAGATTTCCACACCTTGACAACTTCTAGGAGTCCTTTAACGGGTTCGTGTTCATGAGCCCATGGTTTCTTGAAGTGTTGTAATGATTCCTTGCGAGAACTAACAATCAAACCCTGTCAGAAAAATTATGTGGTGTTAAGAGATGAGAGGCAATCAAATAATTCTAGAGCTTGCTCGTAGCTATAAATTATTTAGCAAGGTCATAAAAAATTCTGCTTCGGTATTACCTTTGAATCTGTCAGCCAAATCTTCTTGCGAGTCTCTTCCAAAGGAGTTTTTGACTGGAAAAAAAAAAAGTCAGAAACATGTAAATGAAAAAATATATGGAAGATAAATTGGAGTGATATATGGCGTTACTCCAAATCCCAGTAAAAAGATACGAATCACTAAAGATGACATGAATATTGTAAGAGCAAAACGATACCCGTCTTGACATCTCTAGAGCTATAAGCTCTGCTATACCTGTTCCAGCCTGCAAAATCATAAAGCTACAGTTCAAATTAACTGCTCAAACAATACATATATAACTTAACCACTAGATTTTTAAAGCTGGATAGAATTGGATGTGGATGAGCAATAATCTTTCCTATCATTAACTGAAAAACTTGAACGAAGAAATCATTAAATAAAAGGGGGGGGGGGGGTAAAGAAACTCATGCTTTCACACTAAACACTCAAGAATGTCATCACTCATTCCATAGTCTACTTCTCGAAGTCTTTTATAATCGACTAATTCTTTCTTTTCTTTTCTTTTTTTCCCATGCTGCAGAAGGAAAAGAAAGAACAAAATCATATGGCAAAGACAGAATCTCACTTCCCCAGCACCAAGGAACAAGAAAGTGTGATCAGCCAGGGAACCACCTAGCAACTTCAGTGCTGAAATAAGCCCTGCAAGAACAACAGCAGCCGTCCCCTGCAATAGACAGAGAATAACATATTAAAGTAGGGAAACAGTGTCTTAAGTAATGATTCACGATTAGAGAGCCTCATGCCTGTATATCATCATTGAAGACTAAATGAGTTGTGCCATACTTTGCAAGCAGATCAAAAGCATTGTGGTTAGCAAAATCTTCGAACTGCAAAATTTGGTAAGGAAAAATGTAGATAACATCAGAAGTGAGTTAGGAACATGAAACTTTGGGATCGTATAAGTCAACTATGCATCTGACCTGAATCAGAACTTTCTCCCCATAATTTTGTTTTACAGCAGTCATGAACTCATGGAGAAGTTCAGAGTATTCCTGAAGTAAGAGAAAACACCAAATTTTATTTGATTGCGACTTATATTTTACATGCCTGACCATAATGAAGGTATTCTCAATTATAAAACCTGGCCAGTTGCCCTCTTTTGTCTCAGTCCAATGTAGAATTCATCCTTCAGCAATTGCTCGTTGTTCGTACCCACATCAATGGTTACTGGCAAACACTATAAAAAGAACACATGAAATATTCCCATCAGACAAGATATCAAACCATATGATGCGTCTCAATCCATGATCTTATTTTAAAGATAAACAGTTACGATACTCCATAGCCATTATACACTATTCTACATATACACACATAGATCTTTAAGGGCATATGAAGCACTTGATGCGAGCAACATCTTAAACCTAATGAAAATCAGTCAAGTAGAGAAGAGACTTAAAATGTTCTGAAAATGCTTACAGCTGAAGGACGAACTCCTCCAAGTGCAGTGTAAAGAGACAACTTCCCAACAGGAATACCCATTCCCTGCAACATTTTCAGCATAATCATACGTATATATTTTATAAACCACAAAGAAAAATGAAACTTTTTTTCCCCTTTCCAGTAAATATCCTTATACCTGACAGCCAAGATCCCCAAGTCCCAAAATTCTTTCACCATCAGTAACAACAATAACTTGAATACTCTTCTGAGGCCAGTTTTTCAGCACATCAAGAACTTTCCCCCTAGAAAACCAACCACTTCCTAAAATGAGCTCATAAATTATAAATATTGGCAGGATTTAAGTAAAAACAAAGGAAAGAAATATCCATACTTCTCTTTTAAACTTATATATAGACCCTGAGGACGCTTGAAAATACTTCCATACTTCTGGCAAGCTTCCCCAACCGTCGGTGTATAAACAACCGGAAGCAATTCCTCAACATGATCGATCAAAAGCTTATAAAACAACCTTTCATTCCTTTCCTGTTAACCCCACAGTAAAAATCATCAATATTATTATTACTATTATTGTCGTAGTAGCATATTTAGAGAAATGTAAAAAAATTGGACCCACCATAATAAATAAATAAAAATAGATCCCATTTGAGATCATATATAATAATACCTCAAGTTCCATCATGGCCGTATATTTTTGAAGAGGAAGTTGATATTGTCTAATGGTGTTCATCAATTTCTTTTCCTGAAGCTGTTGAGAGATAGTTGCTGGAGGAAGAAGACCACGCAGGTAGTGTGCATCTCTTTCTTTCTCAGTGAAAGCAAGCCCTTTGTTGTGGTGTGGATCCCTCAACAAGGTATATCCACTACAACCCAGTATTATTATTACCAAAACAACAAAAGTTGACGATCAAAATGAAAACTATTACAAAAATCCAAACCTGGCAACGGAGATGGTCCAGGGAGTAACAAGCACGTCCTCAGTAGCACGATCCTCGCCATAAACGTCCTCAACACCACCACCGACAGTGGATTTGGGGTCCATGTCGAGCACCGAAGCTCCCTCTCTCATCTCCTTCAGCGTGCTCTCCATTCTTAGTTGACTTAATCTCTCTCTGCTGATCTTCGAATATCAAACTAAACCGAACCGAAACCTAAACCTGACCTTTCTTTCTTTACAAATCAAAGGGAGAAACAGCAAAATATATAGAGATTAAATAACAAGTTCTGGAGTAGTGGTTTGCTATGTGTCTGCTCGACAAAAACACAACTTTAAAGAAATACTTATTATTAGTAGCAGGCAAGGTCAAAGCCCCTGTTGTTCTACACGGTACAATTACTTGGTAGGCATCAAATTTTGGAAGTGAGAAAAGAAAAGAAAAAAAATATCCCTTGTTATTTTCAGTTTGTTTGGAAATCTGGTCTGCAGCACTTGTAATTCTTGATATAATAATTGTTATAAAAGTAATATTATTAGCAGCAGAAGCAGCGCTAATCTAGTATCCTCGTTCATGCACTTAATAATTAATTTATTTTTTAGTCCTTAATTTCATATTTGAATATTTTAAGTTAGCATTTGATGAAATCTACACTATAAAATACTTCCTAACATGGGTAATTTGATCGGAAGCCAATAGATTATGAATGAGTTTTTAGTGATTATGTTATTCCATAACATTTAAAAAGAGAGAGAATTAAGTATTCTTGGTGGTGTTTGTTGTCGAGATATTATTTTTTTTAATTATTTTTTATTTAAAAATATATTAAAATAATTTTTTTTAAATATACCTTATTCATGAATGGTGATGTCTAGTTCTGACATGATTGTGTCACTGCACAAATAAACACCACTTTAGACCATGTTTGTTTGTTAGAAAACAGTTTCTTTTTATAAATTAAATTCTGAAAAACAGTGAATTATTTTTCGATGTTTGGTAATGTAATGAAAAATAAGTTGGAAAACATTTCTCAGTGTTTAGTTATGTTATGAAAAATAAGCTGGAAAATAACTTATTAATATTTTATTTTCTTAAATTTATTAAAATAATGAGGAACAAATCTTACAAATTAAAAAGTTGAATGAGAATGAAATTAAAAAAACATATAATTTCATAAATTATCTCAAATAAAATAAATAATAATCATAATAATAGAGATCAAATCTAAAAAATTAAAATAAAATGAAAGATGAAGAAATTAAAATAATAATAATTAACATTTCATAAATTATTTCAAATAAAATAAATAACAATTAAAAGAATGAAGATCAAATTTGATAGATAAAAAATTTTAATAAAAAAATGATAAGAAAAAAGCAAATAAAAATTATAAAAATGAGGATCAAAGTTAATATAAAAAATAAATTTTAAGAGATAAAATTGAAAAATAAATATTCAACACAAATTATATATAACAATCAAAAGTTTGAGGATCAAATTTGATATAATTAGCAAATAATATGATATTTCTAAATTTCTCACAACTCCTGAAAAATGTTTTCCGCCGAAGTTTCCAGGAAAACACTTTCCTGGAAACTAAGCTAAATTTTTCTTTGACTGAAAAATGTTTTTTGTCGACCAACTTTTCTAATAACAAACAAATATAGAAAAGTTTGGAAAATTATTTTTCAAAAATTATTTTTCGGGAAACAAACATAACCTTAATATATTTTTAGTATCATGGTATAAAGTGTTTTTGAAAGTGGTTTTTGTTTAAAATATCAAGATAATGTTTTTTAATTTTTTTTTATATATTCTTACATTAGTATATCAAAATCATCATGAAACATTAAAAAAATTAATTTAATATTTTTTCACATTAAATATATTTTTAAAAAATATTTAAAAATAAAATAGTTACTATACTCTCAATACCTTCAAAAAAAAAAGTTAATTTTTTCTAAAAACTTTATTTAATTTCAACCAAACAAGCTTGAACAATACGACCTTTGCAAAATTATCTCACAATCACTATCCAAGGAAAAGGAAATATTGTTGAACTTTTATAATGATTCGCCCACTAATCACGCACTTCGCTTTCCAAACGCTAGGTTCGGATTTTTAATCAGCACTCAGGGATTTTTCACATGTGATACACACACACACTAAAAACTCTAACTCAAGATATCTATGGCAGCCATTACTTTACCTATTAATCATACATAATATTAAGTCAAACTAACCGAACATTTATATTAATTAAAAAAATTATATATTAATTATTTTATTTTTTATGAATAGAAAAAAAAATATTTTTTAAAAGTATTTTTTTAATTTTAAAATTTTTTTATTTTTTAAATTGATATATCAAACCTAATAAAAAACATAAAAAATATTAAATTAATATTTTTCAAAAAGTGTCACTGCAATGATGGAAGAGCGTCATAAGAATCCGTTGAAAAAAGGGAACAACAAAGAGGGGGAGGGACAGATTTGTCCGTGTTCGGCGGTGGAGGAGGAGGTGATCGGTAAGGAAGGATTCCTTTTTGTCCATTTTCCTGTCCGCGAAATGGATAAAACGTTTATTTCTAATTTTTTTAATTTAATTAAATAATAGCTGGGTTGAAGGAAAGGACCCGCCACGTGGGGTTCTGTCTGTTAATTATTTGGGGGTAATGTGCACATCCATCCCCCCTGTCACGATCAAACTTTGGCAGGATAAACAAACTGATAACGGGTTTATTTTTCTGTTAAAAAGTTTTTTTATTTTTTTAAAATTAATTATTTTATAATTTTATATTATTTTAAAATATTGATATTAAAAATAAATTAAATTTTTTTAATGTATATTTAAATAAACATTATTTTAAAAAACAATTATTAACACAATTAAAGCACTATTAGGTTGTAAGGTGCCCTGGTCCCCTGTGCGTGAATATGTCGATATCAACAGTGTTCTTTGCCTCCTTTGGCTTAGGAATATTGAAAGGATATACTTCACTTCCCTCCCACTAATAATTCATTTCGCTTGTCACTTTCTGCTATTTAGACAAAATCTATCCGAGGATGAATGTGCTCTCCTATGCTTCTTTTAAAAAATATAATTGAACTGGTGAGTTTTAAATTTGTTTTTAATATTATTAAATTGAGTTTTATAAATATCAAAATCACTAAAAATTTATATAAATATTAATTTTAAGATCTGTAAAATTAGTTGAGATACGTGTAAGTTGATCTAAATACCAATATTAATAATAATAAAAAAAGGTCAGCTCAAAAAATGATTGACCACACACATCTAGGTGATCATTTTCAGTTCGGTTCGGTTTTTATAAATAAATAAAAAGTAACCAAATCAAATTTAAAAAAAAAACCAAAAACATGTTCAAACCGACCAGTTTTGATTCTTTTTTTAGGACAACAACTGAATTAGCTTGATTTTTTTCAGTTTAACTTGGTTTTTTTCCGGGTTTTTTCAGTTTGGTTTTTTTTGGTTTTAGGCTTATAAAACTGAACCGAACCGATCTATTTTTTTTAAAATTTTTTCACGATTCAATTTTTTTAATTATTTTTTTTCTTGTTTTCTTGGTTTTTCAATGTTTTTACTCATTCCACAGATAAATCAAAATAATATTTAAAGTGGGAGAATACAACAAAATATATAATCATAAATCATATATATTAACCTAAAAATAATATCATTATATTCAGAGCGGAACACTTCAACAAAATATCTAATCATAATACAATTATAAATAGAGACTCCGTGTGTGGATGTCCTTCCTTAAAATATATCTATCTATGGTACGTCACTAGCTACCAAATTCTAATAAAAGTGAAGCGTGGTGGTGGTTTATCTGGGGAGGCTCCGTTATGGTAATGTGTCTTTATAGAAGTCTTTTGTAATTAAAATCTACTAAAATAATTTTTTATTTTTATTTTTATATTAACACATTAAAATTATTAAAAGATATCTAAAAATGAATTGATTTTTACGTTTTTTATGTTAAAATTAATTTGAAAAGTGGGTTAAATCGCAAAAAGAAAAATCACAATTACAATTACATAATTTTGAGATTTTATATTAATAAATTAAAATGCAATCCATTTTTTTAACACTATTATATTCTAACTTCAGCTTTCACATAGTCAAACTATCTTCAACCGAATCATGAAACTTAACCAAGTTATCCACAATTAAATTGGTACAATTATAGTAAATTATTTTTCTTTCACCTTATTTTAATACTTGAATATTAAATGATACTACGGGGAATAAAAATAATCAACTATAATAAACATTCAAGGATAAAAATAACTAATATATATACTAAAAAAATTGGGGTTTTTTCCTAGGTAATTCACATTGAAACACCTTAAATTTGCTTTTCATTTTCAAACTTTCTTTTGTTGCAATTAGATCCTTCTATAGCCTAACTAGATAGAATTAGGGTTGAGATTATGGGGAAAAAAATACCAAATTAAAAAAATAAAAGACTAAAAAATAAAACATGGAGAAAAGGCACGACTCACACCAAAATCATGAGGATTTTTATTTTGGTCAAAAATTCATTTTGTTTATTTGTTAGTCTCTAAATTTAAAAAAGGACAAAGAAAATCATAAAAAAACAATGAAAGAGATAGAAAGTTTGTTGTCAAGATTCTAACAACCAAAATAATCAAGTTTGGTGTCTACGTGTTTAATTTAATAAAGAGAGTTTGATGGTGATAAACATGCTAAAAAAGAATCATTCTAGTTTGATGGTTGAATTTTGGGTTGGGTAGCAACTTATAATACATTGTTTGCCCTTGTTAACTATTTCATTTTTTTCTAAAAAATAAAAGGCAAATAACCATCTTTGACACCCATCATAAAAGATAAAAATAAATAAATATACCAGGCTCATGGGCCTATGCTTTTGTAAGGCATTGCTTGTCAAGACACCTAATATTGGCTTTAGCTTTTTTTTAGTTACTTTTTAATCTTTAACATCATGTTTTTATTGAATTATTTTATAAGTTTTTCTTTTTCAGTTTTATCTTTACTATTTGAGTGATTTTGGATATATTTTTGTTTTTATCATATAATTAAATAAAAAAATATATTATTGAACAAGTTAAAATCCATAATTTAAATCACGGGTTTGACAAATTAATTTAAATTGACTTAAATCAATTCAATACATTATCCTCTCATTGTTTAAAAAGAAAAAATGTTATCCAACAACTTTTTTAGCGATTATCCAGGTTGTTTTTAGACATACATGTCTAGCCTTTATTTTTATCATTTACTTCTCTTTCTCTCTCTTTTTTTTTTCATCTTCGGACCTGTCAGGTCAACAACATTATATCAAGATAACTTTTACATGGTTTAATTTAAAACCCGAACAAAGCAGGAATTCAAGTCAATAATTTTTAAATTTAACTTGTCGGATTAGATTTAATGACAATATTAAAAAAAATCCTCATAACTTAGACTTTTTTTTTACATCGAATTTTTTTTTTAATCCACGGTATAATGCGGGAAATAACATAGTCAGTATTAAACATTTAGATATAGACAGTGGCAATGTGATTTATATAAAAAAAACAAAACAAAACAAGATGATAGGTATATTTATTACAATTCTTCCTCGTTAAAGATATTGTTCAATAATAGATAATGCATGAGCTGAAAAGTGAAAAATGGTGTTTACTAAAACATTTCAACGCCTGCACGCATGGACGGATCCGGCATGTGTGCAATGTGGGCACATGATAAAATAAAAAATATCATGTTGAAATTAGTAATGGAGTTTTGATAGGTAGAAAAATTATAAAAAAATTTAAAATAGATATGTTTTTAGAATGATGAAATAATTATGATGAATTATAATAAAAATTATAAATAAAAGTTAAGAAAAAACTACGCAAAAAAGTGTTGGTGTAGACCTTAGTTAAAAATCGATAATATTATCATGAAATGATAGTGGTTTTGTAATGAATAAAAAGATAAAATAAAAAAAGTTTAGAATAAAAAGAAATGATCTCGAGGAATTAGTAAAATAACTGATATAATTCTAGCAATGAAAAATAAATATATTTTAAAATAAAAAAAATGGTCTTAAGAACTTAAAAAATTAATTGATATGATTCTAGCAATGATTGAATAATAAGAAAATTTGAATTTTAACGTGAAATTATATACTGACTAGTTTTATGATATTTAACATGACTCTTAATCTGACCATCGAATTTGATTGAAACTTTACAAGGAGCCTTTGAACACATTGCCCTATAATGATTTAAAATTTTAGGGTAATTTAAGTTTGGGAAGGTCATGCATGTATATCAATAGTCGAACAAAAAATAACATGTAGGCTCATTAATGATATTTTCATAAATAAGCTAGGAAAACTAGAAATTCAGCTTCTTCTTCCCTTTTAAAATGTCAGCCAGTGCTGAAAAAATAGAAGAGAAAAAAATTAAGAGCTTCCTCGCTAATATCCTGGAGAGTAACTAAGATTTAAGACAAGATAGATGAGGGAGCGAGTATTCAACATATCCAACTCAAAAATTAAGGGGAAAATCAAGTGAAAAAAATAAAAAAGAGTAGAAAGAGAAAACCCATGATATTAAAAGTAAAAAAAAAAAAAAAAGGAGCAAAAAACTTTAATTGGTTAACATTCAAAATTCATATCATTATCATGCAAGATGTTATAAACTCGATTGTATAAGTTTAAGTAAAGATTAATAAAATTTATGCAAAATCATTAAATTTTGAATTAGGATTCTTAAATGTTAAATTAGAAAAAAGTAAAATTGTGAAAATGTGGTGTTTCTTGGATATAATAAGATGTAAATGACTTTAAATTAATAAAGCATAACCGAAGAAGAAAAATTAGGTGTTTATGATGAAGTAAAGCCAACAATTTAGACTGTGAGAAATTAATCAAATAAATAATTTATGGTTATATGTTGGTTGATTGAAATAAATAATTTATGGTTAGTTATAAGGATGATTGGTTGAATGATTATTTAGTTATTTATATTAAAAAGAGAGATATTTAAAAGTGTTGTTAATAAGAATATCCTACAACGTTTTTAACATATAAAGTTTTATAAGGAGCGTATGTTAATTATAAGATAAAAATAAAATTTTATGGAGTATCTTTTTATAATATATGTAAATTTTTAAACTTTATATTTAAAAATTTTAATTTTAAAATTTTAATTAATTTAGTTAAATACTTATATTAATTTGCCCCTACTAAAATTGGATCCTGGATCCATGTCCGCCTATACATGGAATTTATTTTAATAGTATAGTTAGTAAAAACAATTTGTAAATTAATATATTTAAAAAAAAATAACACAATTCATCTAGTTGCTATACTTCTAATAGTGTATCCAATACGTGATATTTAATTTGCTGCGCTACACGACCATAGATTTGAAAACGGCCCAGCTCAGCGGGTCGACTCAGGACTTAGTCGATATGCGACTGAAACCAGGCTGAGTTGAAAAAAATTAAAGAAGAAAAAATATAGTGTGACCCGATGAGTTGACCTGGCAAGATCCAGTTGCAATCTCTTAATATTTTTTAATATTATTTTAATTTTTTCTAAAAAAATTGATCCCGTCAAAACTCGGAATCCATGTTCTGAACCTGGCGGACACCGAACTGAAATTTTAAAATTTCAGTAGGTTGCGTTATTAGCTGCGCTACTTGCGGTATTCTCAATAGCACAATCAGCTGGACTATGATATTTCTCTGACTATTTCTTAGTTTACTAGTTTGAAAGTTATTTTTGGTTGCTATGTTATTTTCAAATGAGTACTAAAAATATCTAAAATGTTGCGATAAGAATAAAGTAGCTTTTGAATATTTTTTGTATTTTAAGGGTTGCGTGTCTGGGAAATATTTTAATGTTTTCTTAGATTTTACACTCGTTAGAGTGCAATCAATTAAAATCTTGATTGCGTTACTAGAGTGTACGATAACCGTGGGATATATTTTTTTTAAATAATAAATAAATACAATTGTACTCCTTTATAATTTTTTTCTCACGTCTAATTTTTTATATAAAAAAAAAACTCGTGAAACTCGTATATTTCTCTTCTATGTGTTTTTTAAACACTTTTAAGAAATACTACTTTCTTGACTTTCCAATTTTTGGCAACTTTAAGCAAAGTTGATCAAGAAGAAAAAACATTTCCAGTCAACAAAAAAAAAAACAGCCAAGATAAAAATATTTTCCTTTTATTTTTAATATAAAACATTTTTTTTTAAAACTGAAAAAAATAAAATATCCTATTATTTATTTATTATATCAAATTTAATCCTTAAATTTTTATTGCTATATGCTTTGTTTTGAATTTTTTTAATTTTTCCTTTAAAATTTAACTTAATTTTATTTTTATATTAATTTTGATCTTTATTCTTTTAATTGCTATTTATTTTTCTCTTATAATTTTCTTGATTGAGATTTTTCTTATCCGTCGAATTTGATCCTCATTCTTTTAATTATTATTTATTTTATTTCAAATAATTTATAAAATTAAAAATATTTTTATTTTTATCCTTCTTTAATTTTTTTTATCTATCAAATTGAGTCTTTGTTTTTTTAATAAACTTGAAAAAAATATTAATAATTTATTTTTTAGTTAATTTTTCATATCATAACCAAATATTAAAAGTTATTTTTCGACTTATTTTTCATAACATTTACAAATATAAACAAATAATTCTCTTTCCATTCCATTTAATTAACTTTTCAAAGAAAACTATTGTCATATAAACAACGGGGAGAAAGAATGATTTGTCTTCGTATCAAAGATAACAAGAGTCAAGACCATTCAAATATAAAGATAAATGTGTATTTAGTAAGGTAGTGCATGGTGTTGTTCTTTTACAAAAATATATTTTAATTAAAAATATATTAAAATATTTTTTTTATATTTTACAGTTTTAATATTAATATATTAAAATAAAAAAAACATCTAAAAATACTTTTCAAAATAAATTGAATTATATTATAAAACGGATAATCAAAGAGAAGAAAACTTTTAACTTGCCACGTTATCTTTATGTTCTGCATACCCCTTGCAAGTATATTTGTAATAATTATTATTTTTTAAAAAGTATTTTTATTTAAAAATATATTAAAATAATATATTTTTTATTTTTTAAAAAATTATTTTTAATATCAGCAAATTAAAAAAAATTAAAAAAATTAATTATAAATAAAAACAATTTTTAAATATTTGACAAGCAATGTTTTAGCCATAATCCAAACACACTCTACATCAATATCATAGACACAACCCACCACTATAAAGTTCAATCATTATTTTGGAAAATGTTTAGTGCAATCATAATGTGGCCATGACAGCTGACAGCCAAATAGAAATATTGCCAGGCCACGTCTATGTGCTGTGGACAATAATTTTGTCACGAGTTATCAACTCAGATAAAGGAGCAGAGTTTTTGAGCTTAGAAGCATTTGAAGCTAAGAGAAAAGCAAGGAAACAGAAGAAGGGATAAAATTGAAGGAGAAAGCATCATCATGTCTTCGGCAGGTTTTATTCTTATAGAGCATTGCGAGGGTTGCACGTGTGTGGTACAATGATGATTGTTGTTTTAGATCGAGATCTTTTTTATAATAAAAAAAGGAATGATGAATTCTTATTTTCTATGAGTAAAAAAGAAATGGGGTTGCTGCATGGTATTTTAATTATTAAAAATTATAACTAGTTTTAAGAGTTTGGAAGAAGAAAATGATTATGTATATAAATGATGTATTATTTTTAATATATTTTACCTAAAATAAACTGTGTTATTTGTTTGTCTGATAGAAACTAATATATTGTTTTGTTTTCTAATCATTAGTTTGTATAAAATTTTAAAAAAAAAATCTTTATTGGTGAGAAGATCATTATCTTATTAGGTTAAAACCTAGCCATTCTAAAATTAAAATTTTTTTGTTTTAATATTAAAAATATATCTTATGTATAAGTTTATAATCTTTGATATTAAAACAAATAAAATAATTTGTTGGTATTTTTAAAATATAGTTTAAGTTCTCGTGACTTTAATAAACTAAATAAAAAAATACATGTAAAAATAAAAAGACTATTTTTTGTGATTTTATAATATGCTAAAATATACAAATATAATTTATTTTTGAGAGACTTGATCATATGCCATAAAAATTTATTTAAATGTATTATTTCGGAAGAAAGATTTTTATTATATATATATATATAGAGAGAGAGAGAGAGAGAGAAACTAGGTTTTTTAATACTGTAAAACGCCTAGCATATAAATTATAATTTCAAATATTAAAGTGCCAGAATTTAATCCAAAGACCCAAAATTAATTACTAAACAAAGCGCCAAATCTAAAATTGAAATAATAAAATATATATATATAAAAAAAAGTTATGTTTTGCGAGACACTGAAAAGGCAGAAATACATGACTTCAAAAAAAAATAAAAATTGGGGAGCATTTTACAAACAACCCTTAAGACCTCAAAGTTGTATTTTTCGTTTGTCAGAATTTGGTAAATCTAAAGAGAGCTTTAAGCCTTGAAGGGCTCAGCCCATGACATCAACAATTACAGCCCAAAGGAAACAAAGTTGGCTGCTGCTCACGACGGCCTTCGACAGCTGAGAGGCTACTAAAGTCTGTTGTATGGAGGAATTGCTATTTGCCAAGTCGTTCACAGTAAGAGAGCAATTTCAGTTTTGATATGGTTTTGGGTCAAAATAAATAATCAAATCAAAATTATTATTTTTTCAAGTTTTTGAATTGAATCAAACCGAAATTAAAGCATGAAGTGTCTATTCTGCTAAATTATATTTATTCTTAACATTATAGTAATTGATTATTTAAATAATATTTGAAATTCTTTTCAAATAATATTTCTCTTTGCATAAGAATTTACAATCAATATTATTTGAAAACAAATAAAATATTTTTTTCTAATTCACTTAGAATAGTCAATACTCTCTTGATTACTCAAATACTTTCATATAGTTCATGTTATATTCAATATCTACTTTGTTTTTTACCCTTGATTAGAAACAACATGTAGCAAGATCAAAACATAATATTCTCTATATAAGATAACTTAGTGATCTCAAGTCTAATGATTACTTACACAACCATCATGTGAGTCTTTTCATAGACACATGTGATTTCTTCATATAGAATTTTCATGCAAGTCAGTTCAATACACATATCATCTGACAATCACATACACATTAGTTCTAAGTATCTCTCATACCTCAACTTAAAAGAATAACTGCTTTCTTTTATAAACAATAATAATAATAATAATATGTATCAGTATCAGTATCAGTATCAACAACTCTAATTAATATTTAATTTTAATAGAGCATTGATCATGAACATTTAATAACAATGTTTTGATGTAATATGAATCATATAATTATAACAACTTTATAATTTTTTTTCCAAAGTATTTTTATCATAAAAACTTTATTTTAAATCTATATTTATTAATCGAATATTTGATAAATATTGAAGATAAATAAGCTTTTATTAAAAATTAAATATGTTACATGAACAAAGACAACATCATATGTATCTAATTGGTTGGTTATAAAGCATATACACTAACAATAACAACATAAATTCCTAGGACCCTTGCTTAAACATGTCCATTTATTTATTTGGCTTTCCACATTTCTCAAGAATATACAATCTTTTTTCATGTTTTCAGCTTATGATGTTAATTTACATAAAAAGGAAGCGGTAATTGAGAAAGTATAAAAGTTACTCTCTCTCTCTCTTACACCTTGGACAATGACTCATGGAAGGTTGTATTTTTGAATTAGTCTTTATTAGACAAGTGAGAAAATATCTAGGTACTAATTAATTGATCAAATTTATAAATACATGGGGTGTGACAATGACAAATCTTTTTTCAAAATCCCTTACATGTCAAAAAAATTATTTTTTAAGAGATTGTTAAGTTGTTTCGGATTATATTGGTATACCAATATAACTTTTTACTAAAAGCCTTTTAATAAGTTTTCTAAAATAAAATAAGCTCCTCCTCAATGGACTGAAGGGCAAACATGGTTAAACAAGTGACAAAGTTCCACAAAAAAAAAACAACAAAAAAAAATGAGGCTCTTGAAATGTTTTAGTAAAAAAATAAAGTTGAAAATCAATTTAACAAAAAAATTAATGCAATAAAAAAAATAAAAATGGAGAATATAAGGCTTTTTTAGCGAATTTTATTCTCAAAGTGATATTATACACTAATCTAATATTTCTTATTCACTCACCAAAATGAAATTATTGAAAGTAAGAACCAAGTTCTAAAACAAATGATGAATTTTATGTTGACAAGTTTAAGAGCGTTTTAAAACTTGTGAGAGTAGGCAATTTTGACCTTTAATTATATATTTAACAAAGTGCCTTACAAGAAGTTAGAAAATATATCATATGAGTTTTGAAAAGAAAAAAAGATATTTTTACAAATATTTTAAAATGTAATAGCATCCTGTTAAATTCGTATTACTTTGATCCTAAAAATATTAAAATAAGACTTAAAATAGTGGATTGTGTATTCATTAGACATGCATACAATATTACACAAATTAGTTATTGATTATTTTCATCCAAATATAATAATAGATGTTAAAATAATATTTTCTAAATTGTAACCTTAACAAAGAGGTCTTAATAGATTAACTTGAGGGGTTTGTTGTTAAAAGAAAGAAAATAAAGTTTTTAAACTTGTCAAATTATCACATGGTTTGAAATAAGCTCTTACTTAATGGTATAAAAAATTTAACAAGGTTATGTTGTCAATCAAGTTTAAAATCAATGAGATTGATAAATATATTTATGTAAGAAATATGGATAAATGCTATGTTATTATATGTTTTTATATGGATGACTTGTTAATATTAAACAACAACTAATACATAATTAATGATATCAAAAAAATATTAACTAATATTTTTATATGAAAGACTTTGATATTACAAATGTCACTCTAGGAATTATAATTTCTTAGATATTTGATGTTCTGATATTATTTTAATTGCTATTTGTTTTTTCTCTTATAATTTTTCTTGATTGAGATTTTCTTATCCGTCGAATTTGATCCTCACTCTTTTAATTATTATTTGTTTTATTTCAAATAATTTATAAAATTTAAAATATTTTTATTTTTATTCTTCTTTAATTTTTTTTATCTATCAAATTTAGTCTTTGTTTTTTAATAAACTTGAAAAAAATATTAATAATTTATTTTTTAGTTAATTTTTCATATCATAACCAAATATTAAAAGTTATTTTTCGACTTATTTTTCATAAAATTTACAAATATAAACAAATAATTCTCTTTCCATTCCATTTAATTAACTTTTCAAAGAAAACTATTGTCATATAAACAACGGGAGAAAGAATGATTTGTCTTCGTATCAAAGATAACAAGAGTCAAGACCATTCAAATATAAAGATAAATGTGTATTTAGTAAGGTAGTGCATGGTGTTGTTCTTTTACAAAAATATATTTTAATTAAAAAATATATTAAAATATTTTTTTATATTTTACAGTTTTAATATTAATATATTAAAATAAAAAAAAAACATCTAAAAATACTTTTCAAAATAAATTGAATTATATTATAAAACGGATAATCAAAGAGAAGAAAACTTTTAACTTGCCACGTTATCTTTTATGTTCTGCATACCCCCTTGCAAGTATATTTGTAATAATTATTATTTTTTAAAAGTATTTTTTATTTAAAAATATATTAAAATAATATATTTTTTATTTTTTAAAAATTTATTTTTAATATCAGCAAAATAAAAAAAATTAAAAAAATTAATTCTAAATAAAAACATTTTTTAAATATTTGACAAGCAATGTTTTAGCCATAATCCAAACACACTCTACATCAATATCATAGACACAACCCACCACTATAAAGTTCAATCATTATTTTGGAAAATGTTTAGTGCAATCATAATGTGGCCATGACAGCTGACAGCCAAATAGAAATATTGCCAGGCCACGTCTATGTGCTGTGGACAATAATTTTGTCACGAGTTATCAACTCAGATAAAGGAGCAGAGTGTTTTTGGCTACTAAAGTCTGTCTGTTGTATGGAGGAATTGCTATTTGCCAAGTCGGTTTACAGTAAGAGAGCAATTTCAGTTTGATATGGTTTTGGGTCAAAATAAATAATCAAATCAAAATTATTATTTTTTTCAAGTTTTTGAATTGAATCAAACCGAAATTAAAGCATGAAGTGTCTATTTTGCTAAATTATATTTATTCTTAACATTATAGTAATTGATTATTTAAATAATATTTGAAAACAAATAAAATATTTTTTTTTCTAATTCACTTAGAATAGTCAATACTTTCTTGATTACTCAAATACTTTCATATAGTTCATGTTATATTCAATATCTACTTTGTTTTTTACCCTTGATTAGGACAACATGTAGCAAGATCAAAACATAATATTCTCTATATAAGATAACTTAGTGATCTCAAGTCTAATGATTACTTACACAACCATCATGTGAGTCTTTTCATAGACACATGTGATTTCTTCATATAGAATTTTCATGCAAGTCAGTTCAATACACATATCATCTGACAATCACATACACATTAGTTCTAAGTATCTCTCATACCTCAACTTAAAAGAATAACTGCTTTCTTTTATAAACAACAATAATAATATGTATCAGTATCAGTATCAGTATCAGTATCAACAACTCTAATTAATATTTAATTTTAATAGAGCATTGATCATGAACATTTAATAACAATATTTTGATGTAATATGAATCATATAATTATAACAACTTTATAATTTTCTTTGCAAAGTATTTTTATCATAAAAACTTTATTTTAAATCTATATTTATTAATCAAATATTTGATGAATATTAAAGATAAATAAGCTTTTATTAAAAATTAAATATGTTACATGAACAAAGACAACATCAATATGTATCTAATTGGTTGGTTATAAAGCATATACACTAACAATAACAACATAAATTCCTAGGACCCTTGCTTAAACATGTTCATTTATTTATTTGGCTTTCCACATTTCTCAAGAATATACAATCTTTTTTCATGTTTTCAGCTTATGATGTTAATTTACATAAAAAGGAAGCGGTAATTGAGAAAGTATAAAAGTTACTCTCTCTCTCTCTTACCTAGGATAATGACTCATGGAAGGTTGTATTTTTGAATTAGTCTTTATTAGACAAGTGAGAAAATATCTAGTTCCTAGTTAATTGATCAAATTTATAAATACATGGGGTGTGACAATGACAAATCTTTTTTCAAAATCCCTTACATGTCAAAAAAATTATTTTTTAAGAGATTGTTAAGTTGTTTCGGATTATATTGGTATACCAATATAACTTTTTACTAAAAGCCTTTTAATAAGTTTTCTAAAATAAAACAAGCTCCTCCTCAATGGACTTAAGGGCAAACATGGTTAAACAAATGACAAAGTTCCACACAAAAAAAAAAAAAAAAAAAAAAAAAATGAGGCTCTTGAAATGTTTTAGTAAAAAAATAAAGTTGAAAATCAATTTAACAAAAAAATAATGCAATAAAAAAAATAAAAATGGAGAATATAAGGCTCTTTTAGCGAATTTTATTCTCAAAGTGATATTATACACTAATCTAATATTTCTTATTCACCCACCAAAATAAAATTATTGAAAGTAAGAACCAAGTTCTAAAACAAATGATGAATTTTATGTTGACAAGTTTAAGAGCGTTTTAAAACTTGTGAGAGTAGACAATTTTGACCTTCAATTATATATTTAACAAAGTGCCTTACAAGAAGTTAGAAAATATATATCATGAGTTTTGAAAAGAAAAAAGATATTTTTACAAATATTTTTAAAATGTAATAGCATCCTGTCAAATTCGTATTACTTGATCCTAAAAATATTAAAATAAGACTTAAAATAGTGGATTGTGTATTCATTAGACATGCATACAATATTACACAAATTAGTTATTGATTATTTTCATCCAAATATAATAATAGATGTAAAAATAATATTTCTAAATTGTAACCTTAACAAAGAGGTCTTAATAGATTAACTTGAGGGGTTTGTTGTTAAAAGAAAGAAAATAAAGTTTTTAAACTTGTCAAATTATCACATGGTTTGAAATAAGCTCTTACTTAATGGTATAAAAAGTTTAACAAGGTTATGTTGTCAATCAAGTTTAAAATCAATGAGATTGATAAATATATTTATGTAAGAAATATGGATAAATGCTATGTTATTGTATGTTTTTATATGGATGACTTGTTAATATTGGACAACAACTAATACATAATCAATGATATCAAAAAAATATTAACTAATATTTTTTATATGAAAGACTTTGATATTGCAAATGTCACTCTAGGAATTATAATTTCTTAGATATTTGATGGTCTGATATTATCTTAATTTTATTTAAATTAAAAAAAAAGCTTGACTAATTTTTTAAAGATGATAAGTGTGTATTTGTTAAGAAATAAAAGTGAAGGAATACTCGAATAGAAATATTCTTGAATTATTGTAAGCACATACTCAGTTAGCAAGCTAAGTAGATTTACCATTAATCCAGATTTGCATAATTGATTTCAATGATTTGATTTTCTAATGATTTTAATGTTGCTAAATGGTCGTTACTGTCCTGCAAACTTGAGAGATTAGAGTCCGATCTCCGTTGACCATCTTTATTTTGAATCAGGTTTTTGACATGGCTTCTAATCAAAATTTTAAGATGCAAGCACACTCAGTGAGGATATAAATTAAGATCAAAAGTTTCAAAATGAAACTGTGGAGCTTGCGGCTCTATGATTTTCGATGTGAAACCCATGTGAGCCTCAGTTGGCACCAAAACACCAAACGGGTCATGAAATTTATTCTCACCGAAAATGGAACATCTGTCTCAAATTTGCTCACAATCAGAAACTAAGTTGGGGTATGTTTTTGACAAATCCAAAATGAAAACTGCTGTTCCATTCTGAGAATGGTTGCAAATTTTCAGTTGCCTATAATAAATGAAAGAATATTAAATCCAAGAAGCGAAGTATGGATTCCACAACATGGTGGCTCTCACTGAATATTATGACAGCAGTTCCCACAAGGCACACTTGTCACGGAGATAATGATTTATCTATATTTGCTGCACATTTGAAAATTGTGGCTTCATCTAGACTATTTTGCTATTCTAACCTATACCCTGTTTTCCAAGATCAATAATTACCTAAAATGCACGGCAGACGGTGAGGTCGGCAAGCAAGGCACACCTTTGCAGAAATGAAAACGCAGGTATATTAGACAACTTCATGGCGTTGACCTTTGATCTGGAACAGCTACCCAATTATGGTAAGGTATGGTTAGCGAGACCCATAGATTCAGCAACTTCTCTAGCAGAAAAACTATCTGCTTGTTCCTGCATATTGGGAAATAAAATTTTACTGAATAGAAACCGATGCTTAGCATGTCCAAAGCAACCTAGTTTACAGCTAGAAACAAGTATCTTGCATTGAATGTCTCAATAACATAAACAACTGATCACACGACCAAGTTTCCATACCTGAAGGCGATGCAATAAATACATCAAGAAAAGATGGACAAATACCTGCAAATGATTTTAATGGCCGTCAAAAAACTTAGATGCTTCTACATAACATGTATTTTAATTAAACATTTTAAGCATAAAATAACTCCTTACCAAATAGAAAAGCAAAATAAGTCTAGCAGTTGGATAACGCCATAAAAATCTAGTGACTCTGGCAGCCCCTGAATCCAATATTTTTGCTGCCTTTTGCAACTGCATGATGCAGGTTGAAGCATATGCAATCAAACAAAGAGAGGTACTGCAAGTAGGTTACTACAGGTGAAAAATTTACCTGTATACTTGCCCCAACCATGTGACGGTGATACAAGGGAAGTGGCCTGCAATTATTACTTAGTAAGAAAAAAGAACTTCGTAAAGCATCAGAGAATTAAACAATAGCACATATATCTAGTTTAAAGAGTACAAGGGACAAATGAGTGCTGATATTTTGTCTTCCATGCTCAATTGATCAATTGTTTATAGGCATTCCAATCAGAACTACAACACATGAACTTCATAAAGCATCAGAGGGAGCACTAATAGAGGAATCAAGAAAATGAAAGCTGAGGCAGGATTAGAAAAACAAGGGTATATGAAAAGAACAGAAAAAAAAATCAACACTCCAGCATTCAATGAATCACTAATTCCATCATAGATGCTTTACTTCTTTCAAAATGACTAATAAAATAATTCAAAATCTCTGAACTCAATTTATTTTATATTTTTTTTATCATATCTTCCGCCCTGATCCATTAAAACAGTTCAGAAGCTGATTCCTAGAAAACAATATATACAAGTAATCGTTCTCTCATATTATGCTGCTATGAGACATATGACATGTCCAGACTAGTCTTGAAATCTAATTTTTAGCGAGTGAAGAATCATTCTTCATAAGAATTTTCCTTTTAAGTTGTATTTGGTCCTGCCATGCATAAGAGCAAAATCAAAGGATTGGTTTTTACTGATTGTGAAATAAGCAGTGGGACTGAGATAAAATGCCTTTTCTTTTCTTTATTTAGAGAAGAAAACTGCAATCAAAACACCTATATTCTTAAATACTGGGCCAGAAGCTACTTTGCCTTTAAACAGAGTAGGGCCAAACAGACCCTTCAATGCAAGACCATCAATCAAGGAGTTCACTTTTGTTTTATAGTGAATTATATGGCGAGATAGTTCTGAAAATGATAGAAAGGTGAGATCAGCAGGACCTGAACATTTGAAAGTTCGTATAGGCTACTTTCTACATTCATTTTATCTGATAAAACCATTTAGCTTATTCATATTTGACCTGCTATACTGCACTCCACAACATAAATCACTGGCATCATTGAGTAAACTTTTGACTAGCATCCAACAAATGACCAAATATTGTTATTTAACATGCACATTTTTTTCTTTTTTCCTCTGAGGGCATAGTTTCCATATTAAATCAATCAATAATGTGCATCAACTATATTTGTCCATTTAGACTTTTAACCATCTTCCTCAATATCTAACTGAGCTGCAGTAAAAAAGATTCAGTGCAGTATTTAGATGATCATTTGTCAAAAATAACCGAGCTCCTATATTCGTAAAATGGAGCTTGGTCTACCAAAGAAAAGCTCAGTTAAATTCTTAGTTCATAAAAACTAGGTAATGAGACATTTCTAAATGTGCCCAATAAAATGCCAAAAGGATTAGGAGAAGCATGCAAAATGTCTATTCAATAAAAAAAACCAAATAGCGTACTCTAGTTCCTTCATTTCATTGTCTTCTTCCCAAGATGACGATGTCCGGCGAGAAACTCTACTTCTTTCTGCCTCAACCTGTTCAATGTGCAAAACAAAGATGGAGCTGTCAGCTAAATGAAAAGGGAGTTAAGAGTGTGAATAATTGCAATTAATCAGCCAGCACTAAGTACATAAAGACACGCCTGTGCTTCTTGAAGACGTTTTACTTCCTTCTCCAACTGAAACTCTGCAGCTGCTTTTTCACTAGCCATGGCTTCTAATTGAGTTTGCTTGTAGTACTGAATCATAAACAGATACAGACATAAAAAGCCACGACATAAATCTAAAATAGTAGTAAAATTGAGTAAAAGGATAGATTATGTGGCATCTGCATTACCAATAGGTCAGTTAGATCACGGTAGCGCTTCTCTAACTCCACATGTTCCTGTGAAATGCGCTATATAAGGTGATGCTTGAGTAAAAGCCACACTGAAAAGTTATCATACCATGCATTTCTTTAACAAAATGCACACACAAAATCAACTTGGTTTTCCATGACTGATGACGCAAACCAATTCAAGGCATGGGATAATTTTGTGCCATAATAAACTAATCATCTGTCACACGTGGGTAAAGTGAAAAACTTGACACCATATCAGCAGTAAAATCTTCTTCAGACAAAGAAACATTTCCACTTCATAAAACTCCTTCAGATCATTAGCATAGGATACCTGACGTGAATAGTGCTCAGCATCCCTCTTCATGGCAGCCATTTCAACTCTCATTTTCTGCGCTTCAGTCTGCAGTCAAACAAATGGTTAAATCATAGCAAACACTGCTTAAATTACCATGCAAGTTTTCAACATAGTATTTTGTACAATAATAATACAAACTTCTTCATCAAAATCTCTTGAGATCAGTATATGATCTTGATGGCAATTTTGTATTAAATTGGAGACTTCAATAGCAACATTCACAGCAAAAATCAAAGAAATCTTGCCTCTGTATAAGAAAGCTTGCTCTCAGCATCTCTCTGACCTTGGCGTGCACGTTCCACTTCTTCCTGCCACGCCTGCATCTTAACAGTTGAAAATTCAGTCATCAAAAAGACCTGGTACACTAACAATCACTGCTGTGCTATAATTTGTTCTCTTCAAGTAAGCAGAAGGATATGAAATGCTTTATTTTTAGAACAGACAACTCCTACAGGTACACTCTCTAACCATAGAAGTTTATAGTGCATAAAAATTATGCAAGTCAAGGATCAGTGCTATCAGTAGATTCTGGTTAAATGGAACTAACAATAACTAATCATATAAAATCTCAACAACCTTTCACTATTTCAGAGTAAATAAAAGAATTATCTGTAGCAATAAAAGCAAGAACCCTCATAAATAATGATGTTATTGTCAGATATAAAGAAAAAAGAAACCATGATGTTATTAAGCTAGCATTTCGTGCAAAGTAGTACTGCAAACAGCATAAAAATGCAAACAAAAAAAAGAAGATAGAACTTGACATGAGAGGGATGTTCATAACTGAAAAAGAAAATTCTATAAAATCTCATGATAGGTAAATAGTTTTACCCCTATAATAAGAATAACAAAAACTGCATCTTTCTTACATAGCATAGCACATTAGTGTGAATGATAAAATGATAGTTAAATAGTTCAACAGATTATTATTTTAGGTATTTCATTTTTTTTAACTAAATTATTTTAACTATCCAAAACAAGATTTCATTACAAGTATGCCTACCATGCAATGCATAAAGTATACCTCAAACAAATGAGTTAAAAAATGAGATGTACAGCCTTGTGATGGTACCTGAATCATTTGATTTGCCTCTTCTGGGGACTTCTTTTGTCCACGGCGAGCACGAGCTTCCATATCTTGCAGCTCTTGATTAAGAGATGCACATTCAACCTGAAGTGCAAGTATTAGTGACTTTGAACTGCATTTTGAGCATAAACAGGAAAAGAAAATCAAATTCACCAAAAAGAAAGTTGGCATTGTTTTGAGTACCTCAAGTAGTGCCACCTTTTGCTCAAGTTCAGCTGCCTTCGTTGTCCTCTCATCTGCAATTCTCTAAAAGGGAAGAAATAATGACATTCAATCAAAATAATTGATATTAATGTGAAAAAATAGATGCCCACCAGTTTCATCATAAAAACATTTAAAACACTAAGATCTTGAATTCCTAGGCTAGGCAATACTCATACTTATGGTGTTCGTTGTTTTATTTTTTGACTGAGTAAAAGAAACCATTGTATTATCATTACAGACATCTCGAACCAACAACGGAAAAAGAAGGGCTCAAATTCATGAACATTGTACTATATTCAACTGCAATATACCACCAGCATGTCTTGAATGTAATCAGTTCTATGTTATATAATATTTTAAAGAACAGATTACTTTTTTAGTAAATAACATGAAGGGCATACCCTTACATTACCTGCATCTTAGCAAGGGCAGTGGATGTCTCAACTGCTCTATGTTCCAATTCCACTTCCCTTTCCATAGCTGCCTGTTTTACCAAACAGAGGTTATCAAAGTGCAAGCAACAGGGGGGAGACATGACTGTTTAAATGGTTGAATTAGTCACAGTACAAACCATTTTTGTAGCATTATGTGCTGTACGTTCTTCTTCCGCCCTCCGTTCAGCCGAAGCCAGCTCCTCTCGCAGAGCCTAATAAAGCAGTATACCAATGATCTAGAATCTCATGATAAAATAACACTGCAAGGATATAATAAGAACTAGAAATAACAAATGACAGAAACAAGGATAGCTAACCAGTTTACCTGCATCATCCTTGTCTCTGTCAGTTCCCTGTTTCTCATAATAGACTCCATGTTTGCCTGTAACATTATTATTGTAACTCGTGTAAATAAAATGTGTATGAAACAATAGTTCATGCACAATGCTGAGATATCAGTAGCAAGTTGCACCATGTAGTGAAAAGGGCATCATGTTGTCTTGGTAATAGGTCTTCTTTGGTCATCAGGAAATAGAAATCTAAAAAGAAAATGATGAGTAGTAGTTGTTGTTGTTGTTGCATTTTCATTACCATTGAAGGGGGATGGTGAAGTATAGAGGCTGGGGATGCAAATGAGAGAGGTGTTCTCAGGTTGGATTGGATCATGTCCCTGTACATTGAAATAAGTGACCCCTTACCAGTCCCAAAACAAGTAGGGTGGGGCTGGGTCAAGTTTGTTTAATGTTGAAAGGATTGGACAAATTATACAGCTTCTGCATACAGGGTTGGTTGGGTGGTTGAACAGTTTGAAAAAAGAGAACAAGCCAAAAATTCAAAAAATGAGAAGAATTATAAAACAGTGTTGCTCTTGTTAAACAAAGGCTCAATTATCTGAGAATGTTATAATTCTAAACTAGCTGCATAATGTCACCGCCTCCTAAACACATGAGCAGACTGTCTCAAGTAAGCAGGTTAGGCACATAGGCCAAGTTGATGAACAACCGCATGAAGTACTAATCTTATCACTATGACAGCTACTATATAATACACAAGAGAGATTATCTTTGCAAACTTCAATTTATTTGAATAATCATACATATCCTGAATGTCAAGCAAATGAGCTTCATATAGCCACAAAAGATCCAACCAAAAATAAAAGAATATTAAAAATAACTAAAGTTAACCAATCTTCATATAGTATATAGATAATTAACTCAATTTCCTTTGAGTTCTCCTTAATATTGCAAGTCATTCAATTCATCCAGAAACTTCATTCTCTTTACTAAGATTAAATCCTAGAACTTCCATTTTTTCAAATCACAACTCAATTCAGTGCACTTCCAGGGAAGACAACAAATGTCCTGCATCAACCTAGCAAAGTAATTAAAGTTCCAAAACCAGAACAAGCTAACAAGTAATTTGGTTCCTACCAACAAAAGCACAACATCATATAACTTTCGCACAAAACTAGATTAAAGAAATGTTTTGTTCTTTTTTTTTCCCCCATTTAGACTAAAACTTAACATTACACTGCAAAAAGCTTTGATAGGATATTATTATCAAGCCTTAGAAAAACAATCAAGTTGGAATGCACAATGAGAGACGGATATGATTCATGTTCTTATAATCTCAATTAGTGTACTTTCCCAATCCATGCACAATCCCATGGTTCCTTCAGGCTTCAAATCACTTGTATTTTGTTCGGAATCTATGATTGAATAAAAGTCATCATATGCTCAGTGCATGGAATAGCTCCAATACTTGAGAAGGCACTACAGAAAGATATGAAAAATTCTTCCTTTGACAGGTATATTTTAAAAGAGTGCATGCCATTCAAATAAAGGGGACAAATGAAAGAATCAAGAAGACATATGAGACTTGAAAAAATCTATATGACCAAAGGACTCAGAATCCAAATTTTAGGAAGAAGAGGGTTGATAGTTTTGGTGGAGAAAGTCACTTAAACAGATAGAGCATTTCTATGCATGTGCACTTTATCTGAAATGTAAAGTGTACGTAACCTGCATTGAAGCCAGATTTCCTTCAGATAAAGCAAGCTGTTTCTTGCTTGTCTCCATAGAACTGACAAGTGCCTCGATTTCAGAGTTCTTCACTGCCAAAGCTTCAGCCATATTTGACTCTATCCTAGCTACTTCGTTTTTAGATATTGACAAATCCTTCTGTAGCTGCTTTATGTGACCCTCGTATGATTTGGTCAGCTCTCTCTGTCAAGGCAGCATCTTAAATTTAAACAAGCCTCTTTTGATAGCATATCATATACATTTACGTGTGCCTATGAAACTTCAGTAAATAAAATTGGAATGTCATTTCACCTCGGCAGTGAGAAGTTCTTCCAGCTGAGCATTTTCAGTTTTAAATTCTTGAAGGCGGCTTTGAAGTCCAGCACAAGCCTGAATTTTTATAAAGAAAGGTTACACAGCATCATATAGGAAATGATTGATAGGAAACTATATAGGAGGAAGAATGGCAGTTTTCCTGCTTGTACACATGATACAGTAAACCAGCTCCTGCTATTCTTCTGAAAAAGGTTCCTTAAACAATCTTATTGCAGGAAAGTGCATGATCTACTAGAATACCTTAAAATTGTTTTATGGATACAGACTGTTCCATAAAAAAATGCTGCAACCAATACCAGATAATGGATTTGACCACTGAATCCTATCCGAAGTCTACTTTGGCAATGATAAAGAAGGGAAATCATAGCTGAAGCTTACCCGAGCTAACCTCGCTTCTTTTGACTGACCAGAGGAAACTGCAGTCTTCAGCAGTCCTTGAGCCTGTAGACCAACTAAAGGGACTAATCAGTAAGACTTTAGATGACAGACACATGAGAAAACCCAAAACTCCAGGATGCTTCAATTACACCAATTTCTTCCCTATGGTAAACAATTTACCTCATCGAGTTGGTCTTGCACTGTCATAGGAGAAGTGTCAGCTTTGTTCTCCAGTTGCTTCTTTTCATTGACAAGAGTTTCGACTTCAAGGTCGGCACCTTTCAATGAGCTTTCCTTACGCACAGGAGAGCTGGTAAGTGTTGATTGCGATTTCTCTTGATCAGTCTTTACAGGAACATCAGCCTCCCCTGACTTGATATTTTGGCCATCATCAATAGGATGGTCTTCTTTGACAACCTGCGTCTCTTTCACAGGTAATGGTGGGGGATGCTCTACAGGAACATCTGAATCCTTTTCATTGAGAAGCTCGCCATTAGAAGTTGATGTTGCAGAGTCCACACCAGCAACAGTAACATCCCTTCCAGCATCCTGTAGGTTCTCAGTGCTTGTTTGGGCTATGATCTTGCTAGGAAGGGTCTCTTCATTTTCCACAGAAAGCGTAGCCCTATCATTATCAGAAGCGATGTCTAGTTGTGGCATTTGTATACAAGCTAGCTCCTGTGAAGCATTACTTGCTTGGGGAGATTCTTTGTTTGAGAGCTTCTTTCCACCCTGCAAACAGCTGACATGTATGTTAAATCATCTGACAGCATTGTCTGACATGAAAATATTCCATTCAAAATAACCATCCAAGTACTATCTTGAGTCTAGAGGTACACTGGAAAATACCTCCATCCTTGACTCCATCTTCTTCGGTTTGGATCCTTGCCCATTAGAAGCTTAAAATTTCAACAACAAAAAAAGGTACAGACATCATAAAAAAGTTAGATTTACATACCTAGGTTTATTACAACACCAATATCTTTTCCAAAGACTAAGGCCTAGCATGTCAGTAGTTTAAGTTGGATTTCTAACTCCTATGTTTGCTCTCTGCCTTAGAATCCAAGCTGGAGAGAATAATTTTATAAAGCTTTACTAGAATTGATTTTAAAAGTAATTCTCACATTTAGCTTCCATTTTTGCTCATTGTGAAGAAACATTCTGCAAAAATGCCAAGTTGTCATGGCAAGATATATATAATTTTGGATAAAGGAAGAAATTTTATTGAGAAAGAACAATAAGGAGCACAAGAAATGCATGATGATGCATTCTGCAAATTAAGCCAAAACTAACTGTAACAATTGTACATGGAATATCAGTTTAGGAAAGCCCTTGGGATGCTCAAGATACCAAACACAACAAGGAAGCCAGCAAAATCACTCTATGCAAAAAGTAATTGATTAGATAATAATTATGTTAAAATTTTAAGCTTTCGGATTCCCTCCCTAATCCTTAAATACCGGGTCACTAATAATATCTGCACGAGTTTGTGAGAAAGCTCATGATTGCATTATCTACGTCAAAAGAAACAAATGATCTCGTATATCTAAAGAAAACACATCATAAATGCACTAGGAGAATGTTTTATATATTGCAAGAAAGAAACTTTTTTTTATCAACAGAACTAAAACAAAAGCATCTATCTTCAAACTACATTGCCTCAAAGTCCAGTTAACCACATCAGAACTAAGAACGTAAGAGATGAACAGAGAATACAAGATCTATACCTGCTGGTTGAAGATCAGAAGACTCATCCGACAATTCAGTCGCAACCAGTTTTGCTTTTCGATCCATATTTTCGAACAAATCTAACCACAACAATAACACACTTAAAACATCTCTCAAATCAAAGTATACCACAGATGAAACATAAGCAACGGAGGTATTTTAGTACAAACGCTAGAAACCAATTTATTTATTAATTTTCAAAACAAATCCCAAAACGCCCAACATCCTAAATTTCTTGGAATTTCTATCACAAGAGTTCTTTAAAATTAACAATTTGATTGAAATTAACCTTAATGTAAATTGGTGGCTAAAATCATGAGATTTCTAGGGTTTATTGCTCTATATAATCTCAACAGGAAAAAAAAGAAGAAAAAAAAAAGAAGAGGATACACTTTTTTATTTGTTTCAATAATTAACAAACGAACCACATTATTGAAATACCAAAAAGAATGAGAGAGATCCATACCTTCTGCGACTTTGAGCCACGACGCCATTTTTCAGAATCTCCGATCAGTTAGATCAAAGCCCTAAGTTCTCTGATTCTAAGCACAAATGAGCGTTTTCTTGTTTGAAACGGAAAGATTAGGTTGATCGCTGAAAGATCGAGAACCAAGAGAAAATGTGTTTGTCAAGTTAGTTAGTTAGTTAAAGCCTGACTCATCGTCTGTATAGTGTGTCACCTCGCCTGGAGGTTGCACCGTTGAAGTAGAATGTAAGAAAATGAGGTATGTTTTGGTGTGGTTGGGTCTCTGGGAATATGAAAGTTTCCCAGATCAGATGAGTGGCTGGACTATTTTAGTATTTTTGCACTGGGTGCTGTTGGTCAATCGGTGAAGTAGGCTTGGGCCCAGTTGACTTGCATGATTGTTTGGATTGGAAACCCAAGTCCAGCATGGCCCATTTAAGATGATCCAAAGGAAATTAAGTGAACAAGAACTATATATTATTATCATTATTATTAGACAAGACAGTGTGGCCGAAATATTGGGTATATATATACTATTCACCCTTTTATATTTTAGTTTGAATTTACTATTCAGAATTTTTTTATTTTAGTGTTTAAACTTTGTTTTTGGACAACTATATTTTTTTCAAGCCAAATTAAAAGACAATTAAATTAAATTTATTGATTAGAGATAAAATTTAAAATATTATATACATATATACTATTCACCCTTTTATATTTTTGCGTGGATTTACTATTCATAATTTTTTATTTTAGTCCTTAAACTTTGTTTTTGCGCCATTTATCTTTTTCAGGCCTAATTAAGGGACAATTAAATCAAATTTGTTGACTATAAACAAAATTTAAAAACAGGGAACCAAAATGAAAAAGGATATCACAAATAAATGATTGTTTCAAAGTTATCACAAAAGGTTCACTTTAACTTTATAAATTATACATATATGGTCTCTTAATAGTTTTGCAATTCAGTTTTGATACAAAAATTTATTTTTGTTATTTTTTAATCCCTAATTTAAGAGATAAGAGATGGACATAAAATTAGATTTTAGTAATATAAAGAGAAAATTAGCATTAATATCAATTTTGGCCACCAAAATAATCAAATATTGGTGTCAAAAGCTTTCATTTGATGGGGGATTCTAATTGAATGTTTTTTTCAACTTGAAATTACCTAAAACCTAGATCTAAACTTGAGAGGATGTTTTTTATTTTGAGGAGATTTTTTTTTTCTTTTGATTTTATTCAATTAATTTTATATGTTTTTCTATTTCTAATATTATTTGATTAAATAAAATTTTTTTATTAATAAACAGAGTCATTAAACACAATTGAGTAAATGACTCATGTTATGATATCAAATATTTTAATCTATATCCGCCTATTGACTTTTCTAGATATATATTAAGTTATTGTTAATGATTTTTTTAATGACACATAAGGTTCTCGGTTTGTTTAACTAAATGCGTGTATAAGCCTTTTGATTTACACTTCATATTTTTATTAAAAAAATTTCAAAAAAGATTGCATGTTCAAATTTTTTTATTGAAAAGAAAAATAATTAACCCATAACGAAGCGCATGTCAAATAACTAGTATTATTCATTCTAAATTTCATTTTTTATACAATTTTTCCTTCTTTTGAAAATAATGATTGGGAGGTTCTACGGTCCTCATGATACATAATGGGTTTCTTCCATTACATTACTTTAATTAAAAAATTATATAGTCAGTTGGATTTGGATCTTGCTTTCTTATAAAAGTTACCGAATACACAACTGATAGAGTAAGAATGTGATTGAAAGTATGGTTGTGGTTGTTTTTTAAAGTGTTTTTTATTTAGAAATGCATCAAAATGATGTGTTTTTATATTTTTTTTAAATCATTTTTTAGATCAGCACATCAAAATGATCAGAAAATATAAAATAAAAGTTAATTTTTAGCGCAAAAAATGTTTTGAATTTTTTGAATGGTTTCCAAACACTCACTAAGACTATTGCCCCCATATTCATCTAGCAATCACAAATGGTTTTGTTACTAGATTGGTTGCTTCTGCAATGCTTCATGGCCATACACAAAAAAAAAAAATTAATAAAAAAATTAGAAGATGATTATATTAAAAAAAAATTGATAATTGGGATAAAAATTGATTGATTTAATATTGCGAGAAAAAATATTGATTAATTTAATGATATAATAATTAAAAAAATAAGGCAACAACAACAAATAAGAAAAAAAATATTATCTTGGCAAAGTTGAGCTAACACATGAAACTCGTGGCCTGGACATGAGATATGTTCAAATTACATATATGTCATGTGTTCTAAATCATGAGGTTTGGATAATTTAATAGAAAAAAATTGATGATAAATAAAATCAAAACTGAAAAAATTAAGAGCTAAATGTAGATTAAAATATTTAATATCATAACACAAATTATTTATAGAGTTGTGTTTAATGAGTTTGTTTATTTAAATCAATTTGTAACAGAAATCGACACACACATAAAATTTATTAAATAAAATAAAAGAAAAAAAATACTATGCAAGGCTACACATATTATAAAAAAAAAATTTTTAATTTTTAAAAATAAATTTAATCCATATAAAATGTAAGAAAAATTATTAATGAATCATACCAACATCCTTAAAAATTAAATAAAATATAATTAAAAAAAACTATCATCATTTTAAAATATATTAAATAATTAAAAACAATCACAGAGAAAAAATAGTAATTAAAACACAAACTAAAAAATTATGTAAAAAAGATATTAATTAAAAAATCAAAATAAAAAAAGAAAGAAAAAAACAAATGAGGCCACGTATTATTGGGTTTGGTAAGTCAGGGCCTAGCCCATCAAGAAATGGCTAGCACATGGGCCTGCAAGGTCAAGCCCAAGCATGCGAGCCTTTTATTATATTTTTTTAAAAGTTAATGGGGGTAGGCAACATGTCGTCTACCTCAATTTATTTTGAAAAAAAATAGACGATGTGTCATCTAGAATTCAAGATTCCAACTATTGTGGTGGCCAAGAAAAGATGGTTCGTGTTTTTATTTTTTTTATCTAAAAAATTATTTTCAACCCATTTTGACTTAAAATACCTAGAAAATAACATAGGAACCTTATTAAACCAATCCATATCTTAAAAAATACAAAAAAAACACTCAAAACCTGAAACAAAAAATCTTCTTGAACTCATATCTGGTTTTTAGGCACTTTTCAAGGTAAAAAAAAGCACTTAATTCAAACTCCTCTCATCATATAAAACTATTAGACATGAAAATCGATCGTTTTAGTAGTCTGAATCGACGCCAACAATAATTTTCTTTCTCTACATTGGAATCTAACAAAACCCTATATCTCTTTCCACCAAAAAAGGACTGAAAATGAGGGAAATAATATTTGTTGTCAAAATTCAATTTTTTAAAATTAAAGGGACCACTTAACCTAAGAGCCAAAGAATATGGGGGATGAAAATGAACTTTTAAGATAAATTTCAAAGTTGATATCTATTTCACCTATGTTTTTCACTCCAATCCTCTATCTTTCAATTCAACCCTCCCTCCCAAGAAAAATATGCAATTGAGTGCTAATTTGGTTTCAAAAAAGCTAAATGATGCAAATAAAAATTCAAGGACCAAATTAATTTTTTAAAATAATACTACCTAAATTCACAATGATTTGTGTGATGGTGAACTGTAATTGTGCTACAATAAAAGAAGGATCTCTTTTAGTATATGCTAATTTCATTTTTCGTGGAGGACAAATTATTAATATTATAATTATAAAACTTGGGTCGACTCTTAACTCTTGACCTGGTCTAAGGTTTTGACCGCAAGCTGGGTAAGTTAACTTATATTAATTCTGATCAAATCTAAAATAACTTGATTTTAATATTTATTTTTTAAAAAATTAAAATGATGTTGTTATTAAAAAATTGTTTCTAACAAAAAAAGTCAAATAACGTTTCACCCGAATAATAATTAGATTAATTAATTTTTCAACTTTCATTTGATTCTAAATGAAACTTCATCTACGCCAAGTTATAGACCAGCAGGTCAAGGAGTTAATCCATTAAAACTTATTAATACATGAATTCCATTGATCATCCCTCAAGCCACAAAGAGGTAACTGGGTTTCTAAGTAAAACAGTACTCCCAATCAATTGCAATGGGACCAAACCAAATTATCTAACTTTTTTTTTTTCTTATGAACTTATTAAAAAAAAAAAAAAAAACTTTCAGAAATTGCATTCACCACCGCATTGCTGATCCAACAAGAAGGTTAATAAAAACTTCTCATATTGTAGTAGATTGTATTCAACAGTCCAATCAATTGTGCTTATAAACCCTAATAACATGCTTAGAAATTTCATGAGCAACTAATAACTAGTGCTAGGTTATGTATATACTACACGATTGATGTCTTCTTCTTCTTCTCCTTCTCCTTCTCCTTCTTCCTTAATGAAATTTTCATTTACAGTAAAGATGAAAATCACAATGGATCCAGAATTTAGGTCTGCACCAGTACGTTTTAGACAATCATCTCTGCTGTCGAAAGAAAAAGAAAAGGATAGGGTCCACTTCACGGCGACGCTGCTTTTCCGGGGGAGATCATAGATATGCGCAAGAGCCACTACAATAGTTTGAAAGATAAAGGCCCAGGCACCGGAAAGCCTCTCTCCCGGCTATCCCTTAAAGTATAACACCGGGGACAGACCGGAAAGCTTCTCGCATCGGATTTCAGCTAAAGTAAAGGGCTAGATTTTGTTCCTGGATCATCTCTCTTTTTCTTGTTTTCGTCTTTGAACTTGGTAGTTAAAGTATATGATAAAACAAAAAAAAAAGTGTTAGTTAAAGCAAGATACCCTACAGACATAAATTATGGAATTCCTTTAACCAGCAGGAACAGCAGATAATGCTTGCAGCTGAATATTGGTATGAACATTAGACAAGGGACATGCAAAGTCTTATCAATTGTAACCAAAAGAAAAAAATAATAATTTGTCATGGATTAAACAGTTCAAACATTTTGGGCACATTCACACGGCATTAGTCACAGTCCAACTGAATTTACTATGCTTATGAGTGGCATGAGTGTCTGGATTTCTTTTATATTTTGGTATTTTTGTATTGCGTTGTGAAGTATTTTTTTTAAAATGTTTTTTTTTATTTAAAAATATATTAAAATAATTTTTTAAGAGTTTTTTTAAAATCAACATTAAAATCATGAAAAACAATAAAAATACATCATTTTGATGTTTTTTTTGTAAAAAAACTCTTTTAAAAAAATATCTAAGAACATAAAGAACATCACTCACTCTCAAACACACCTATATAAAGTCACACCCATGTAAAAGTGATATGCAAGTTTGATTATGAAAAATTACATCAATTTATTTAGAAAATATTGAAATCATATGGTTGTTTGGTTTTTTTTGAAGAATAATCAAGTCCACTACTAGACTTCAAAAGTCCTCGTACGTGCTTGAGAGAGAATTTCCTCAATATCATAAAGACGATTTTAATTCCTCAACTACTCTTTGTTTGTGTCATGTTCTCCCATTTTCTCATCTTTGTCCCAAAAAAAAAATTATAGATTTCTCCTCTCATCTTGAAGACCTGAAAATTTAAGCTGCAATAAAATATTTCTTTAAAATAATTCAAGGGTTTAAATTGCAATAAACTTCTTAATATATTATGAAATTATAAATATCACTAAAAAAAACCTATAAAAAATGGTCTTAACGCATAAAGAGTTTCAAACACGAAAAGGATGATTGTAATATTTCTTAAATATAGAGAGTTTTTATCATAATTTTAAACTTGAAGATTCTCTATATGATATAAGTTTGTGTTGAAGGATCAACTTTTAATAAGTTTAAAGTTAATTATTATGAAAAGTTAGAAGAGATGATTGAGCCATAATATTATAGCGAGCTTAATAAAGTTTTTTTTATTCAAATGTTATTTGTATGATATCACTAATAGAGAAATCATAATAGATCCCCACAATGATAGAGTCAAAATTAATACAATAATTCAATAATTGTATTAATAGAGCTCAAAAGTTCATGGTAAGTTGAAATTCAATAATTGTTTTCTTAAGTTATTTTTTTTAATTTGCTGAATTTTTTAAGAAACATATAACACTCAATTAAATGAGAAGTACAAAGGACAATCATTTAACCTATCTAGAACTTAGACTGAATTTGTGATTGGAGGCAAGATTGTTCGGTGGACCCGATAGAAATTGAATTGATGACTTCTCAAACACTACGACCAAGGATATACGGACGAGCCATGATGTATCGACCATTGGTTCCTCACAATCAGGTTCGAGCTCCCAATCTTCGATCATCCATATGATTATACAAGAATAAGTTGAAGATTAGACAACCCAGCTTATTGATGAGATGACCCAAGTAGGTTTGAGATGATAGAACTTAGACAATTGTACGAGAAGCCAACATAATATGCCATATTTATCGATGGAATTATCAACAGAATAATGTTGATATATATTTTTTGTTTTGCATGTTTTTTTGTTTATAAATCCATTGATGATGATATTATTGATAGAATAACTGATAAAAAAAAATCATTGACAATATATTTTTTGATGACCAATTACTGTTAATAATTTTACCGGTAAAATTTTTTCCTAAAAAAATTAATATTTAAATATTGACGAAACAATTCATTGATATTATGTAATATTGTGGTTGTGATAGTTTGACTAAAAATCATTCCATTAATCATCTTTTATAAAAACATGCTTAGAAAAGGCATATTTACAAAAGCTTATTTTTTTCTCTTTTAAAAATGTCTTCTTTTAGCATTCAATCCTATACTTACACAGAGAGAAATATCAGGAATATTTAATTAGAAATTTCACATTAAATTAATCTCTCGACCCAAGAAATTCTCCACCAAATAAAAATTTAAACTACAAGAAGAAATCTTATTCAAATCTCAAAAACACTATATCTAAACAAGTACGGAAATGAAAACCCATGAGCAACTGTTGAATAATTCAAGATGCCAGCAAACTTAATAACTAGGTGAACAGCGACATAGATCCTACACAAGCTGGAGTCCAGCGAAGAGAAAAAATGATGGCTAAATACTTTTTCGATATATTTGTGAGGAAATTAAAAAGAAAAAAATTGTAAAAAACTAACTTGTGCTCCCTCGGGCATGGAAGGTGACCCTCAACTACATGAATAAAACAGAACCACGAGCTCCACACTGTCCGAGCATCGAAGATGAACACAGATACAAAAGCCCTAAAAGGCCAATTAATAAATCGAAAGCACTCACTCACCAACCGCGAAAGCAAATACATTAAAAATTCTATACTCTGTCCTGATGTAGCATGCACCTCACCATGAAAAGGAGGGAAATTAATCATGGAGTTCCTTTTTCTTTATTATCTCATGGCCTGTAGAAGACTTAGGATAAAACCTCAGCTACTTCGCTGTTGATATGAATAGTACTGAAGAAGCTACCCTTTTTTCTTTTTCTTTTTTAATTCTGTCTTCTAGTTTATTTTTTTGTTTTTGATTAAAATTTCATCTATTATTATTCATTGGTTTGGATTTGTTTTTATAATTTATTTTGATTGATTTTCTATGAAATTATATAGTTTTAAATAAACATCCTGATATTTGATTGATTTTTAATTTTACAAATATTTATTTTTATTGTTATATTATCTATTAAATAAATAGTTAAAAAAAAAACAACAATTAAACTTGGTATTGTAGTCTATTATTAAACTCGGTATTTTTATTTTTATTTTTATTTTAATTACAAATTAAATAAAAGAACAAATCAAGGGATTTTAAAATTAACTTGCTAGATCGAGTTTAGTGATGATATAAAATAACATTTTGTGTTTTTTCGCATTCAATTTCTTTTTTATCCGATTGTAGCGTAGTGTAGCAAGTGAACTAGTTTTCTCCTACAGTATCTCATTGACAATTAAGATTATTTTAGACAATATAGAAGAAATAAAATAGATAAACAGAAGCAGAGAAATTCATAAGAGAAAGGGAATTAATAAAGGAAAAAATACAAATAAGATGAGAACCAAAATTTTGATTAATTATTGCTGGAAAATATTTTTCATGAGAGTACAAGTACTGTCAAGCCTTCATCCAATCCCATCTCAATTAAGTAATCCCAGATGCTACTATTTTGTCACACAAGAAAATCAATGTACTGATCACACGTTCCATAGCTGTAAAGATCGACGGAGAATGATCGTGAGATTCTTTTATGATGTGTGACAAATTGAAGAACTGAAGAACAAGTATGTGAAGAAGGAGGATATGCACTACCGCTTTCCTATGGAACATGCAACCTTAACAGGAAATCAAGAAAGAGCCATGAAAACATTATCAACAAAGAGCACATTGTTATCTGCCCCACATGCCATTGTACGGTGATTCAAGGGCGGTGGCGGTGGCGGCGGCAGTTTTTTGCAGCTTCAAGTCCTTGTAGAACTTCTTGATAAATTCCTCAGCTGCCTTGTCCACCTGACTGTCTCCTTCATCTTTTAGTGGGAAAGGCGAGTCAGTTATTCTCAACTGCCTCACCATCGGACTCTTTCCGAATCCTGGCAGCGACGATGGTGATGCTTCAACGGCGCTGGCAACCTCAGGATTGTTTAACATTTCGAGCATCTTTTGCACAGCAGCAACAGTGGTGACATCGTCATACTTGTAAGACTTGGCGAAAAGGTTGAGTTGGTGCTTGCGTTTGTGGGTGTAGAAAGGGTTGAAATTAGCCGGGCTGTTGCTGCAGCTAAACTCGTATTCTCGCGGGGAGATGAAGGAAAGTGCGTCGTTGGAGCGGCAGCTGAAAGAAGAGTGGTGGTAGTTGTGGAACATGAGGTTGCATATGGCTTTTTCTGCTAGTTTATTACCTCGTTTTAGCATCAAATGGAGATCAACCATTATTCTGCTCTTTGATATGCTTTTTCTTACCATGTAGAATATAACTCGTACTATGTGCCATAATTTCTTGCCCACTTCCGGTGTGCTTGCTGGCTCCATCTCCATGTGAATGTAGAGAGTGACGATCGAGTTTTGTCTTTTTTTTCTGTGTTTTTTTCTGAAGAGAGGGAGGGGGAGAGAGATGATTAGAGAGAGAGTGGATTCTGGTTCGTCTATGAGGAAGGAATGAGAGGTATTTAAAGGGCTAGAAATTACTATTTAATTAAGGTTAAAAGTTAAAACTACGCTTGGAGCAAAATAGCATGCACTAGTCCACTCCACCACCATACAATAAAGCGAAATGATGGGGCAAAAAGCAATAAAATAGCCAATAAAAGTTGCCCTTTAAAGTTTAACCCATTTATATTGCGTTTTAAAGGGTAGTTGGACAAAATTTAAATTTTTTTATTTTATATTTTTAAATAAAAAATATTTTAAACAATAATCAGCCTTACTTTTAAATACTCAACACTGGGTTTACAATTCATGCGCGGCAAAGACACGTGGCAAGGAAGGATAATACATGATTGGGTCCAAAATTACATTTAGTTTAATATATTTGACTCTTATAACACTCGGAAGTCTCCTTCGAGATTGCTAGAAGGCCCCTCCCATAGAACCAAATTACACAAGCACGCCACAAGAGCTGATGATCGGAGATACGTCGACCGGGCTCACCGGAGATCATTATAACTGGGGTGGTATTCCTCAACCATGGCTCCATATTACAGTTCCTGTTCATTAATTAAATGGCCAACGGATCCCTAATAATATGTTCTCTCAGGCCAATGTTAAATGTTGTGTTTTTTATTTTTTTTTAAATCAAAATATAATTAGGTTAAAACGTTTTAAAACAAACATCCTTGATTTTTTTTTTCTATATTTCTAATAATTAAGTGCAAGAGGCATTAAAATATTATTCATGAGACTGAGAAAGTATAGGATATAATGACAAACCCGCAGCTACAACCACCACAAGACTACAAGACTAACCAGTACTATAGGCTCAAAATTATATGTGAAAGTTAGGGTTAGAGCTCACCAAATATCCTTGGATTGGTCAAGTTTGGATGTTGACTTCGTTGCTGATTTAATACAACTTGTTGGAGCTTTTTTAAGCTTTATTTATTCATCTTAACTTAAATAATACTTTCTCGAATGATAATGTTATCATTTTATTACTATAAGATCTAAGTGATGGATGTATTATGGATGTATACATTTGTATATACGGAAGGTCTACTTGAATCTAATGATGTATACTTTAATCTTGATACTGTCAAGAGATAATGTGTATATCTGTCATTCCCGTGGTGCTTTATATATTAACTGGGCTTGCAGGATGTTCAGTAAGTCCAAAAATTAATTATAGTGCATTCAAGTTGACTTGAACACCCCATCCCAGATTAAAAAAAAAGAAAGAAGATACACCGAGCATCTACGGGTCCTCTTGTGGAGTCAACATGAGCCCACACGATGGAACTTGACCAGCAAGCGCGGCTCACTCTACCATTATGCGAGTGGGTGATGGGTCTGTGTTCCATGGAGACGAGCCAGCCTGACAAGGTTGACAGGAATGAAATAATAGCACCTACTCGGGACACGTGGCACTCGAGATGAGGTCCAAATGAATCCCTTGCCGTGTACGGCTGGGTGTGCCTTTGTGTGAGCCCATCTTGGCCATTGATTGATTGAAAAGGGACGATCAGGGGATCCTTCTTAACACAGAGCAAAGGCAAGCCCGTTGCCAAATTCAACGAGTGAAATTAAATGGTAAATTACGTACGACCTCTAGTCTTAGCTCCTTTAATATATATATATATATATAACTTTGGGCGTGCCAATCTATACAATTTCAATCGTCACCACACATCATATCCCTTCATCCACTTCTATGGCTACATGTGATAACGAATAAATATTTAGTGAGATTTTAAGGGTATTTAATACTGTAGTTATATGATTATTTTTAAAAATTATTTTTTATTTTAATATATATTAAATTAATATTTTTTTATAAAAAAAATTGATATGAATGCATCAAAATATAAAAATACAAAAACAAATATTAATTTGAAGTAAAAATAATTTAAAAAAATTTAAAAACATTTTAAAAACACAAAAACAAACGGAACTGAAATTATATTACACCAAAAACCATAGGTGAATGTGGAGTTGATAAAGTGAATGAAAATCAAGAGAGAAGTTTTCAATTGGACTCTCTTTATTCATTAATATTGATAGCTATAAATCATAAGATATGTATAAATCTTGTTTTACAAGATTTAATTATTTGTAATGTAAGGATCTAATTTGGTGCATTCAAACTGGACTGGAATAGCTTAAATATATGTATAAAAAAAATATTGCACCAAAGGATTACACGTGACCATGAAATGAATGTGTGTGAGGGCTTTTTCTTAAGAGTTTAATTTGTTAACAAGTTTGAAGATATATTATTAAGGTGCCGGTATCCAAGGAGTAAATGTTTCATGAAAATTCAAAGGGTCTCTTAATTTATTATGTATATCATGGAGACAACTGAATGCTAATTATTATCTATTTAAAACCTCTTACTCAAGCTTCACTTTACTAAATTAAAATACAATTAATTGACTAGAGTATAAATGCTTGTTGTAAAGGCCAGAAAATATAATAAATTAACCTTTTGGAGAGTTAATAAAGATATATACAAACCTTGAAAGGTTTTTTTTTTTATTAATGTTAATCTCATAATTCATGCAGATTAGAGGGTGTTAAAAAACACGGTGCTAACCATGTTCCATCAAAATTCAAAATGTTTTTTAAATTTTTTTTTTTATGTTTTTAATTGTTTTAATGCGTTAATTTCAAAAATAATTTTTTAAAAATAAAAAAATATCATTTTAATATATTTCAATATAAAAAATATTTAAAAAAATAATCACAATTATATTTTTAAATTGACTAATTAACATGAGAATTTCAGTTCATTGACAATATTTAAAGATTACCTTTATTATAACATGGAAGGAGGCCGACCTAAATCAATAAAAGACGACAAGATATTTAGCTCATGTTACAATCAATGTAGGAAACTAGCATATGTCAAGTTAACATCCGAATCGGCGATAAGTCTTCCTAATCAAGTTATAAATTATAGCAAGAGACGGTTCCCATTAAAAAAAAAACTTTCATGTGAATTATGAGTAAATACATGAAATGGGAATATACTAAAATGATGTGTAAGATTATTATTATTTTTTTGTAAATACATAGCTAGATAGTGTGCTTAAAACTTATTTGAAAAAAATATATATATACATATTGATATGAACAGCCATGCATGTCTTTAGTACGGGGAATATGAGCTTTTATAAGCAGAACAGTAGCAAATCATCTTCTGTATTCATACCAAAACAGTGCAGGCACTCATAAGCTCGTAACAATGTTCTAACTTCATTAATACAGGAACGGACATGGCGAGTGCTGGTGCTTTGAAACTTGAAGGTCTAGCGGTGCAAATGAACATGGATCCTTCTCTTTTCTCACCTTCTCCTTCAGCTCCTTATTTATGACAATGATAGCGGAAGCCACCCTGTTTGTCGGGCCAATTGATGTCCGCAAACAAGGACCCAGAAAAAAATGAAAAGAAAAAGAAAAACTGTGTGGTGTCAATTGCTTCTAGAAGAGTAGAAGTTCCTTCCTCTCGGCTAAATCAAGTTGCGCACCATTTTTGTCTTCTGAAATGGTGTGTTAAAGATGCTTTTTGAGGGGCCATTTAAGCCTAAAAAGCAAAGGAAAATTTGCATGCAAGTGCTGTCATTTAGGAGTCCCTAGGCCGGAGGGATCCAGCGCCACCTGTCAAGATTAGGGTTGTTATAATTGCTGTACTGTAATGGGTTGATTTGATTGACAAGTATAAATTTGGCAGCGTATGATTTTGATCGATGTAATTCAGAGAAATTCATAGAAATCTCTAAGGTTCAAATCAATGAGATCTTCAACAATTCTCCCAGTTTATGTAAATTATAAGAGGGAAAAAATACTGGATAATCTTGGAAAATAAGTTTGGAGGGAGGTAACTTGATAAGCAGTTAATGGAGGCAGCCAACCTAAAAGAACATTGTCGATCAACAATCTTGACTGAAACAGAGAGGAAGTTGCCACTCTTTCCTCGAGGTCCATTAATTCCGCAAGTAACATTTCACGTTATTATAATGTTTTCCCAAAAATAAGAAACCAAGAGTTGCTTAATGAAGAAGAAATTTAGAGGACGGTAAGGAGATCGCAAAATGAAGAAGGTGAGGCAATATATTAATGGTCCAGCCCTAGCTTGGTCAAAATCTCTCTCTGCAAATCCTGTAGCTGTTCTTGTTGGTGTGCTGCTTTAGCTACCAGATGCACCAAAAGCAAGCAGAAAAGAAATCCATTTGCGCAGATATCAAGGTTGAATCTTAAATTTTGATTAGCCAACCATTCGCTTTTTCATGCTTTATCTTTCAAGTATTTTCAAGCTCAACTATCTTAAAAAATCATATTCTCAAATTCCTTTTAAGTGAATAAAAATGATAGCAAATCAAATTATAAGATAAGTTCATATATATATATATATATATATATATATATAGTTGAATGCTTAATGGAGTAACTTTTATCAGTCAAGACAATAAACATTGTGAAAAGGGAGTTAAATACTGGTGAGGCCCCATCAGCATCAATGGAGCACTGTAAGTTAACTTCTTTTGATAAATCATATGGAGTGCTCACTTTTTAGGGTTTGCTTTAACGAAGTTTGTCTCGTAGCAGCAGGGAACTATTTTTCTGGGGCCATGTTTAAACAGACGGAGGAGGATCCTAGATAGGTGACAAGAGGTAACGGAGGACTGTATCACAGCTAGCCTCAGCAACATCCCATCTTAATTCTTCTGTTGGTATATTAAGAGCAGTTTTTAATTACGTGGGAGGCTTGCCAGTTAATTTTTCTTCTTTTCGAGGAGTTAGAAGAAACATCTAGAACTTAATTTATGATTTGATGCCAACTACTTCACAATCTAGCTAACTGTGTAATCAAAACAAAAATTGATGAATTAGATTAAAATAGATCACAATCTAATTAATTATCATCCTTTTAAGAGGCAGTAAAGCAACAATATGTGAAATAAGTTAACGAACGTTACCAGTTGAATTTATCTTTTTTTTAGAATAGTTTAAAGTACTATTAATTGCTTGGTCTCTTATTTTTTATAAAATTTATATTTTTTAATTTCAACATTTATATCATCATGATTATGCACTATTTTTTTTTCTTTTTAAGTTAAGTTATATTTTTACTTGTTATTTTGGTTTTTTTTATCTGTCAAGTCAACAAGATCATATTAACCTTGAAGGGTATAATTTAACTGGTTAGGCTCTAGATTTATTTCTTAAAAATTATCAATTCAAATTTCATAAATTTTATGATCACTTAAGACTTTTATAGTCGTTAATTTCAAGACCTGTGAGATTAGTCAAGGCACACACAAACTGATCCGAACATCTACATTAATAAAAAAAAAAATCTTTTCTATCAGAAAATATATTATCAATATCTAAATGTTTATTTGTTTTGTGTATAGAAAAATTTGATCGATCCACGTAATAATACAAGTAAAAAATCTAACTTTTTAAGTTCACCTAGTTTCTTAACCAAATCAACCACATCTATACCACCAACATCAATCATGTTCGATATTTATAATATTGATCATGCCACTTTTTCAGTCTATCCAATTTTTATTAGACAATTTATAAACACAAATTATTTTCTTAAAATGTTTATTTTGTGTATCAATATTAACACAGACAATAATGTAAACACAAATTAAGTTATTAACACAGTAAAAATCAATGAGAAAGCATATCATTTACTAAGCTCCCCAGCTTTTTCTTCTACTTCTTTTTATTTTTTTTAATAAAAAGCAAGCTGTATAAACTGATAATATGATAATTTATAAAATTTTAAAATTTATAAAATTAATCAACATATAAATAAATTAATCTAAACATCTATGTTAATAAATAAAACATGAAATTACAAGCTTCAATTTTATTGAGATTTTTTGAGTAGAAGGAACCACTAATTCGTGTATCCTCCCACCTACCTGATGACTTTCCACGAGTCATTATTAAGATAGATACTTGAGGCCTAAATCATTGGTGTGGTCCGACAGAAGACATTTACTTGAAAGCTGTAGTTGTTCTTTCCATTTTCTTTGGGTTTATACTTTAGCCTTCTCATTGCCGTCGAACAACTTGTAAATGTACATTAGGACGACTTTTCCGCTCTCCAGCCTGTTTGGAATTGTATTTCAAATGGAAATTTGATAAATTTTGAATTTTTTTAAATAATTTTTTTTATATTTTTAAATCATTTTAATATGTTTATATCAAAATTAATTTTAGAAAAATATTATTTTAATATATTTTTTAAATTAAAAATACTTTAAAAAATAATCAATATTACATTCTCAAACATCATATATTAATTTAATTTTAATTTCATGTGGGCACTAACGCTTAAATGGCTTTTATAATTTCCATCCGGCGTCAAGCTAGTTGCTCGAAATATCATCTATCCGGCACACATAATTGAGCCAGTCTGTCTTATCTCAATGTTTAGAAATCTAGCGGCCATTGATCAATGTATATATACTTTAGAGCTGAAGAAAGATAACCCTATCATAGTTTTTTTTTTCTTTTGATAAATTATATATTTATTCCCTGAATTATCCACCATTTTGATTTGTCTGGCATCCTTTGTAGATTTTTTTTTTGGTTTTAATACCTGAATTTATGGTGTGTTTAGATTAATAATATTATTATATAATTGAACTCTATATATGGAAACACTTAATTAACCTAAAAGACCACTAAAATACACTACCGGAAAATTGACCATTTTTCATGAAGAATTCTGTTGGAAATTCTCAGGGATTTTATCAAAAAAAAAAAGAACTCTCAATAGAAGAATCCATCAAAAAAGACAAGAGAGGGAAACAAATTGATTGAGTATAGTAAAATCAATCATAGTAGAAGAAGATTCTAGACTTGACTGAACATGGAATTTGAAGAAGTCGACAATTGAACAGGTGACCAGGAGCATGATCGACCAAGGAAAAACAATCCTATGTCAGGACAAATGAAGAATATATATAGGGAACAGCGCGCGATCTTTTCCTGAAACTAAGATAAAAAAAAAAAAAAAAAAAAAATTCAAATGTGCAAAAGGATACACATTCATCTTCATGGATCGTAAACAAAACAAACACTTTCCTACATAGTTTATACTAGTTTGTGCTCCCGAGATACGATTTTAAATTAATTTTTAAAGCAAAAAAACTATTATCATTACGTAAAATTTTTCAATATTATAAAATTAATCAATTGAGAAATAGAAGGATAATGTATGCACATAATAAAATAAATTATTGAATAAATAAATTAATAAATCATAAAAACATTATTCATGTTAATTAAAGATAAAAGTGAAAATTTAATCTTCCTTGTAAGAAGTAAATAATACCGTGCGCATGCATGCATATTTTACCTTGTTTTTTTTTTTATTTTTTTTATTTATCATGGTGGTTAATTTTTATTTCTAAGTACATATATTTTCATTCTTATCAATACAATATCTATCTAAAATTTAATAAAAAAATATTAAGGATAAAAGTATTATGAAATTATAAAAAAGTCTAAAAGATTAATCATTATTTTTATTTTTAAGTCTATGTTCTGAGAGAGAAGAGAAAGAGAGTTATCGGTTTTTAGGGGTAGAAAGAAAAGAAACCTTGACATTGATTATGGCCACTAACATAATCAATCTTTGATTTTAATGAATTTCATTTAATGAGAAAAGTTTTTTTAGGTGTTTTTTCACCTTCAAATTACCTGAATTAAAACTAGATCTAATCTAGGAAAGAGTTTTGGTTTTGGGTTTTAATATGGTTTTTTAAGACTATTTATGAGTTTATTAAGGTGTCTTGTCATGATGTTAAGTTAAAGTAATGTTTATGATATTTTCTAGATATTTTGGGTAAAAAATAAGTTGAAAATTGAGTTTCTAAACAAAAAATCAGGCATCCCTATTTTTCAAGATATTTAACTAAACAAATGCTATTCTTGATTTATTTAGTTAAATGTATACATATGTAATTTTGTTTTTTTTTAAATCCAACCATATGCAAAACACGATCAAATAGCTAATGCAATAGAAAACATGTGTAAACCATTGCAAAATCCAACATCAAGACCAACGATGCTCATCTCAAAATGCAGCTACATTATTATTACAGTAACGTATGCCCCACGAATTCGGACATAAAACCCAACCAAACAAGCAAGAGCAAACACAAAGCAACAGGCTACAAGGCAGAGACGGTATGGCCCCATGTAGTTGAATCCTCAGCAATGTGAATTTCCGATTTCAAAATACGATTTGATATTCAAGTTTCAGTTTTCTTTTTAATGCTCACAAATAAAGGCTAGAAATGTAGATCAAATCCATTGTTAAGATTTATACTTTTTACTTGTGAATAATTGAGTGTAGTTCGATCTGTACTGGATACAACTTCGAGTTAATTCCAAGAACATGGTTGCAGAAATGAGTGGAATTATGAAGTGGAGCCAATAAAAGGGGTGGAACGTAAAGGATTTGGATTTTTTTTATCAGCTCAAGTTTGCAAGGGATGGCAAGGAGAATCAGAAGTTCAACAAATATTGACAAGAAAGAGGACAAAAATTTTATTTCCTAAATAAAATACTTCACCATTTGAACTTCTTTCTGCTTGTAACCACATTTCTCGTAAAATGCTTTGTTCTCAAGACTGCAATCAAGAATCACCTTATAGCACCCCATTGAATGAGCATGATCTGTAAGAAACTCAATAATTTTCTTTCCTAATTGCATCCCTCGGGCGGCAGAATCAACCACAACATCTTCGATATGTCCAACTTTACCACAATTCCTCAAGAACTTCTTTTCAATAAAAACACTCCCAGTTGCAATAATCTTCCCAGAACGATCATCTTCGATCACACAAATAAGATGGTCATCACCACATGAGCTGATCTCTTGAAAACGCTCTTCAAACTCCTTATCCGAAACAGAATCACAAATGGTTAATTGTTGCAATAGCTCTATGAAACCTTTGCTTTTATCTAATATCTCTAGTTTCCGGACTCCAAACTTGTGCTCAGCATCCATTGAGCTGTGGGGCAACTCTAGTTCAATGATGAAAACATTAGACCAGCTGAAACTAAAGAGCATGAGAAAATCAAAACTCCCAGATTATACAGACTAATTAGAGATGAAAAAGAAACAAAGTCCTGTTTCTTTATTTAGACCCTATCTTTTAAGTTTCTAAATTCCAAAAATTTATAGAAAACTTAGTATCCTCTTTCATATGACTAGAATATCATGACTTTCTAATCAAATGCATAGCATAATCTAGCACCCTGAACTACAGCACTAAGAAAAAATGCCCTAACTACAACATTTAGTTTATAATTGCTTGTTTACAGAAGTTCAAGTTTATAAGATCTAGGCTATCATCATCCTTGAAGCTCAAGTGAAAAGTCATCATAATAACAACATTGGAGAAATTCATAGCTTTAAGAAAAAAAATTAAAAGAAAAACTCAGATTAGAACGATGCTATTTGATTATACTTTGGAGGATGATTTTTTTCACAAACAGGATAATAACATCACAAAAAAAAAAAAAAAAAAAAAAAAAAAAAACCTAAGACAGCTATTATGGTATTTTACTTCTCCGCGAGTGCAATATCAATTCAACTGTCCCAAAAGTTACACTTTCTGACAAGTGCTTCCACAAATCAGTCTTTCAATTAGTTTCCCTTCCTGTTTAAGCACTGCATATAAAAACTATTTCCTTTTAGCCTAATTCTTATAGAAGAAAGAACATCAAGTTTTTTACTGTCATTACCTTGAATTCCCAAAAAGAAACCTTGTTACTTCCAGTCAACAGCTAATAAACAAGCAATGGTGACCTAAGATTCTGAATCCCCGGTAAGACTTGGTACGGATCTACGTAATGCAATTCCATTCTACTTTGTTAGGTTAATTCGTGTTGAATGAAATCTTCAATTTCTGAATTACACTTACATTATTAAACAGATTTGATACAGCCAAGACTCTTTCTTTCTAAAAAAAGACACCTACCTACTCACCCACGAGATTAAACATGATGCAAGCTAAATATACCGGAAAAGAGAAGGAGATCAGAGAAATAATAAAAAGGCGGAAAATCAAAGGATCTGTTGAAGATTGGCTTACAGTTGAAGCTTGTGTTGGCGCAGCCCAGGTGTTTGATGCAAATGGTTGAGACAGAGAGTTGCAAACTTGCAGATAGTAAAAAGTTTACTGTATTTAACATTTAGGCTGGGCTGGGAGGATCAGGATTCCTTGATTTCAAAGTCAGGCCCGCTTATCCAAACCTCTTTTTTTCTTAATTACTAAATACTTTTATATATTGGGTTGTTAATTATTATTATTTTCATTAATTTCTATATATATGATTGTGAACGCTAGGTATGATTTTAATAAAAACAATATCTTTTTTAATTTTATAAAATAAAGAAATTAATTTTTAGGTCTAAGAAAAAAGTATTCAAGTGATTACAAACTTTATCTTATTACTTTGATGTAAATTGAAGGGTACTGTCAAGTTAGCGTGGTAGCATGGACTCATCCTGAATTTTATGGATTTTGATTTTTTTTTAGATTAATATGGATATCTAAATTAATTTGTGTGTACATCGACTAATCTTACGGGTCCTGAAGGTGACAATAATGTAAGTCTCTGGTAGTTTTGAGACTTGTGAAATTCCAACTAGTAACTTGTGGAGAACAAACCCTAAGTCTGACTAGTTCAGTTATACTCTTTAAAATTATGATTCTGAATTTACATGTGAGTAAAGAAATGATACACCAAGATTTAGATTAAAACGGTTATAATGTTCATAAAAGGATGGATTTAACATTGCTCTACATGTGTCAAAAGGGAGTTTTAGGTATTCCCGGTTTTATGTGAGGAACAAGAAAAAATATACATGCTAGCATCATCTAGTAATTTTTTCACATCATTGCAATTTAAAGTCAATTTTTCCAAATTGCCGAGTAGTTTGATTTTCGCCAGTGTTATTTGAAGTGATTTTGCTTCAAATTATTTATTTTTTATGATTTTAAATTGTTTTTTATATGTTAATATTAAAAATAAATAATAAAATATATTATATTGATGTATTTTCAAGAAAAAAATACTTTGAAAAATAACAATTACCATAAACTCAAACATTTTCTTATAAGAGCGAGAAACAGATCTATTTATTTGATCATGAGGAGCACATTATGAGATCACTGTCTGGTTCAGCCCTCGAAAACTTCCCTCGGCTATCCTCCATCTCTATCATTAAGTTGTAGCCAAACTGTAAGCAGGGATTTTAGCTAGCAGTGGCTGCTTCATGATCATGAACAAACCTCTTATTGGATAATATTGGATAAAACCACATAGGTCCGCCCCATCATTCCAAGGTTCCAAGCCCTGCAGTTCGATAATTGGGTTGCTATGGTTTTAGCCGGGTCTTGGCTTCAATGTTGTGCTGGTGGTGGCTTTGTTGGGAGCTGAGAGTCAAAATGTGTGGTACTTGGAGCAAGACGGTAATGGAGGTTTTTGCATGCTTGAGGTTTCCGAAGCCCTAGTAGGCAACGGTACTGGAACAAGTTGAAGCACATGTCGAGGGACTAAAAAGATGCTCTGTTTTTCTTATATCTACAAAACTCCATTCCAACAAAGATATTTTGGACTGATTGTGAGAGGTATATAACAAAGAGTTATGGGGACACCCAAAATTTCATTTCAATTTGAATAATCCAATTACAATGGCCAACAAGAGCTTCAACCGAACTCCAACACAATTGTGTGGTTGGAAAGATCTGTATAGGCTGCTTCACGTCAAAGCATAAGGTTCACCAAAAGTGTTCTACTCAAGAGTTATTCAGGCATTCTATCTGAACTTGACTTCTATAACCTCAAAGGCAAAGAGAGCATTACTGTTGAGAATATGCAAGATCATCTGCTACTATGGGAGGAACAAATCTGCAACCTTGAAGAGTCTGCTCAAATATATGGCCAACTTTGAGCAACTTAGCCTGCATTTACAGTAACATGAACAAGTAATCAACAACTTTCTTGCTCAACATTTGAAATAAAACCAACCATTCACGACAAAAGATAGCAAAGGTTTGATTTAGCTCTCCTTAAACAAGCATTTGCCATTTCTCTACGTGCTTCATAGCAAAATGCCACGACCATCTCACACATTCATCAAGCTAAACTAGTCTATAATCAAATGTTTACTTCTGGAGAGTGATGACTAGAGCCGTAAGGGTTACAGAAAAAAAGCCTGACCAATGCACAACATGAACAAATGGTGTTTCGAGCATGCTTCAAGGAAAGGATTAGTGAAAGCAAAGCACAAATGATTGAATAATAGCACTAACATGAACCAATTAGGGAGAGCAATTTCAGTCTGACCTAACAGATACCCAACCCAATCCACTTGGAAAAAACCCAGATTTCACCTAACTGGAGGGGCACAGGACAGAGCAGGTTATTGCAGCCCTGACCCACATCTAAATAATATTTATTTCGTATATATTGTTAATGTATTAGTTTGTTGCGTAACTTTTTACATTATAATTATCTTGGCAACATGGCACGACAATTAAATTGACGTTAAAAAAACCACCATCATCATAAAATGAGTACTATAAGTTATCTCTTATATTTCATCTAAACATGAATAACATGATATATTGTCTTTCATTGTTTTTTCCAATAATAAATTACTTAATCTTCTTCATATCAACTATTTACAACCCAAATCCAACACGGATTAGATTGAAACCTGACCAGAATCAGACCTGCTTTAGTGCTAGGGATGGGTAGGCAAAAACCTGGCTCAACTGAAGCTGATCCTACTTCCAAAACCAAAGGTACAACCACCAAAGAAAAGTACAGATGTAACTATCCCAAATTTGGTCCTCGCCCAGAGCTAATACCTCCTTGGAATCCCCCCACCCCCTAATTGCTCCTTATTCTTATATCTCCCTATACTACATAACCATCCATTTCTCTTAGTTAAGTTTTTCAAAGGAAAAAAAGGTGAACTTCATATCTCTACACCATAATAGAATTTGTAAAAAATACAAGTTTTCAATACCTCATCAAATGCCGCACCAATCATTTGAAGACCAACAGGAAGTCCTACAGGCCCCCCTTCAACAAATCCACAAGGCAAAACCAATGCAGGTAGCCCTGCCAAGTTAACATTGACCTGCAAGCGAGGATAATGTGAGAAACAAACATAAGAGTAATCTTGGCTGCAGGAAGTAAATGGTATGACTGTAAAGAACCAATGAAAGAAAAAATTCTGGGGCATAAAAAAAAAAACAGATGAATTCAGAAGGCAGGATATGTCATAACAATTCTAAGGCTTCAAACTATTTTAACCAAAATAAACCATAACTCAAATTTTCAGAAATCTATAAAGCACAGTTTCTTGGAAAAGTTGTGAATCTGTGTTGAATGACGAGGATTTCAACTTTTGTCTTATAACAGCACTATTAGTCTATTACTTACCTCTTTTTGTGTTTACATGGTAAAAAAATGGTAGAGAAACATAAGACTTGCCGTATAAACACTGTCCAACATTTTTTTACTTCACTGCAGTTTAGTTCTCAAAACAATAATATCACTCTCATAGTGAAGATGCATTTCTGGTGAACAAACAAGAGAAAATTAGCTAAATCAACTTGTAGAAATTTTTCCAACATTTGCATGGTTCGCTTATAGCAAAGCAAACAGGAATAAAGCTATGAAATATTGGTTCAAGCCATTCTACAAGTCCATCACGGTCCTCTACCCTTTGAAGTAAAAACATGATCGGTGAACATTCTGTAGCCACATGAAATTATTCCAATAATAATTACTTTAGGGGCTGAATTTCAACTAATACAATATTTATACCATATTTGCAATTCTGGAATTATATACTAATCAAGGTCCAATTTGTAACCATAGAGTATGGACAATTGGAGAAACATATTCAACAAAGGACTGAAATGCTATACGCAAAGGAGCCAAAGGTTCAATGAGGATAAGGCAAGATCTATGACTACTACTTGGAACCGTGAAAAGTAATGTGAAATGTGGCATGATAGGTTTGAAATAGGGCTCCTTAAGGCCAATCAAAGCTGGCCCTAACCATTTCTGGTGAAATTTGTGAATGTAACCATGTGACACTCTGTGGACATGTGGCACCTGCATAGCCATTGGTGTATTTGACACCTGGTTACAGCCATGTTGTCACACCTCTTGCCTATAAATATCCCTTGTTTATGTCATTTGAGGGATTGATGAACATTTTTGGGCTTCATAGCTTCTCTCTCTAAGAACATCTCTGGTAATTGCTTCGAGAGCACTCTTTTCCTCTCTCTCTAAGTTCCACACCATCTCTCTCTAGATTGTTTATTATAAATAGTTAAACATTTCCTTTAAAAGAATATCCAGATTAAGAACATCTCTGGTAATTGCTTCGAGAGCACTCTTTTCCTAACTACTGAAACTATCCTTGGAGTAATGATAATCACCTCCCATAAACTCACTTATGCTGGGATTGCATGTTCCTCCCAAGGCCTCTATCAATTGCATTTCCTACTTAAGGTGTTATTTATATACAAAACATCCTTGCTATCCATTCATCTGCTAAGGTGCTGCTTCACAGTTTCCAACCCATGTTCACTTCAAAACAATACCCCAATTCCACATATAAAGATCCAACACCATATATCTTCTGATGCCATTTTAGTACTTAAAGATCAAGTACCGACCCAAATCTCTTTAATCTTCATCATTCTCCCAAACAACAAAAGTATACCAATTGTTAACTCTAGAACTGCAGCCTGCACAAACGATGCCTTTTAATTTTTAACCTAAAGCATTATCTCCCTCAATCCCCCCCCTCTCCCACCACTTCAAAACAGGAAAGAGGGACAGGGGAATGACATGAACGGGCAAGTTAAACATAAAGCAGCAGAGAAATGCTCACAGTCATAATGTCGCCTGCATACATTGCCAAAGGATCGTTTTTCTTTTCACCTGTAAATATTGAGAGAAATTATGTCATTACCTGTTAAATTGAATCATTATCAAAGCAAAGGTATGAATAACATGTCCGCCAAAGCCAAAAGGATGTAGGCAATCCATACCAATTTTATATGCAGCAGATGGCGCCACAGGAGAAATTAGGATGTCATTATCATCTAATGCATCCTTGAAGCTTTTCCGAATTAAGGTCCTCACCTAAAACACTATTATAATCATGAATTTCTTCTTGAAGACCTAAAGTTCTTAAAATAACTGGGTTTAATAGGAATTTTTTATGTCAGAATTCAGATTCTCTAAAAATCATGAAACTGTAACCATTAAGAACACGAATTTGAGTATCCATCTTCAAACAGTAAAGTTTAGATACTCTAATTAAAGGAAATATTTACCTGTTGGGCACGCTTGTAGTATGCGTCATAATAACCAGCTGAGAGCGCATATGTTCCCATCAAGATTCTCATTTGGACCTGAAAATATGCAATAAATACTACTTCAAGGGTCTTGGCTGTGCATGGCTAATCTGTACTTTCAGTTGAAGTGATAATAGCCATAAGCAGTCTATTATAATGGGAGCTGGTGATAATACCTTGCAACATCTCAAATAATATTTGACTATACCATTTTATTTTACAAAGAAAAAAGAACAGAACAACTTCTTTACAATGACTGCAGGATGATACATACCTCAGGACCAAATCCTTTTGCTCGGGAATCATTATAAAGAGCATTTAACTCTTCAGCAAAAACTTGGTTCCCATACCTACATGCCAATGTAGAGGAATGATTTCTTGTCTATATATCTAGACAATATAAATATGCAAGAAGAGGCAAAAACTGGACACCAACAAAAACAATTTCTTCTATTTTTTTAAATTTTTATGGGGTGCTTAATATTATAAGCAGCTATAAAACAGCACCTCAGTGCAAAAGTTTGAAATAAACCAAGATAACTTGTTTATAGCCCAACTGTGGTCATATTTTATACTACATTGTACAGGCAGAGAAATGGAATATGACTCAAACATATGAAACAAACTCCACAACGCAAAATCTGTGAACACTCACTTATTTCAAATGTTTACAATGTCATCTTCTGTCTAAACTGGAAGTGCTGAATTACATAGAACCATACAACATATATAGTTCTGTTGAAAGCAACAAAACTATTGAATGAGAACTAATAGTCAGAGAATCACCTGACACCATCATAACGTGATAAGTTGGAAGATGATTCTGATGAAGCAAGAATATAATAGGCTGGTAAACCAAGGGAGAAAGATGGCAATGAGACCTGTAAATCAATTCACCAAATATGAAACAAAAAGTATCAGCCAAATCTGTTAACCAAAATACACGTCTGCTGAGTAAAGGTTATAAGTTAGACCTCTGTCACAGTACATCCTAGTTCTTCAAGATGTGAAGCGGCACCACTAATTGCAGATTTTACTCCATTGTCCACACCATCTTCAAGAGTTTCACGGATAAGACCAACCTTCAACCCCTTCAATGGTTTCGATTCCACAAGATTTATAGAACTAAATTGTGACGAAAAATCAGGAACCTCCTGAAAAGTGAAACTATTATGGTAAGGAACAGTCTTTTTCTTTTTTGAAACAAAGAATACAAGAAGAATAACACATCCTTCAAAAAGAGAATACAAGAAAGAAAATAAAACTAAACAGGGCTTTGAAACCCTATAGAATAATACACCAGAAAATATAGGAAATCAATCCAAAATGCTTAATTGGAGTTGGAGTCCCTCCCAATTGTTGAAGACTTTTGTTGCTGCTCTAGCTGGACTGTATGGGTTTCAGAAATATGATGTTTTTCTAAATTCAATTGCTTCAGGATAGCTACTAACATTACCTTTTTTTTTTTTAGATGAGTTATTAGGATTCCAGGAGAATAGAAGAGCTTATTTTACATTAAATCAGACCATAAAGGAAGATATGAAAAAGATCACCTTGCAGCATATTGGTGGGGTGTGACTATTCTGACCACAAAATCAAACTATTTTATCGTAGATCCAAACTGAAAGATATGCATATTCAAATTCAACGAAAAAGCTCTGAGCAGAAACACAACACCACCATGGCCATTGCAATCCAGGAGAACTCAATTTCATGTTGGTTCTTTTAGCAGCAAGTACAGAATGCATGTTGCATTGATCAACATGCTTGCTTATACGAGCGATGGTGACACTTTCAGCTACAGGTAACTACATTAACTCTAACAATCCCGTCAATGACCAGAAAAGTCCACGTTTCCCTTAATGCATGAAAATTTCAGTTACTTCCTCTTACGCAAGCATCAGAATCTGAATTTTTGCCAGCTAGTAAATATATGAGATAATCACAGTTTCTCAAAGCAAGAAATCAAAGAGAATTGATTGACCTTAGTGGATAAAATAGAAGAATTCTTACTCGGTTACTACTAGTGGCATCAAATCTATCATGTCCAGAAATTACGTGAAGGAGGATACCAGTATCAGCAACTGAAGTACCAAAGCATCCGATAACATCAAGTGATGATGCATACGCCATGAGCCCAAATCTGGAGACACGCCCATATGTTGGCTTCAATCCAACAACACCACAAAATGATGCTGGTTGCCTTACACTTCCACCAGTATCACTACCAAGTGACACCATACATTGCCGAGCAGAAACAGCTGCAGCCGATCCGCCTGACGATCCACCAGGCACCCGAGACAAGTCCCATGGATTAGCAGTCACCTGTTAGAAAATGAACAGCAGAAACTGCCAATGCCTGTTAAGTGTTTGTTTGATTGATTGTTCCCAGGAGTCAAAAAATAAGAAGAAAGAAGAAGACCTGGAAAGAAGAAGCTTCAGTGGTACTTCCCATGCCAAACTCATCCATATTAGTCTTTCCAATCAAAATCCCATCTTTCTCCTTCACTCTCCTAACCGCGGTTGCATCGAACGGAGCCTTGTAGTTCTCCAGGATGCGGGAGCCACCTGTTGAAGGCATGTCAGCAGTACAGATATTGTCCTTGACCCCAACAAGGACCCCAGCAAGGGGGCCGACATCCTCTCCCTTTTCAATCTTGCGGTCGATTAGCTGGGCATCTCGTAAAAGGGTGTCGGAGATGTGGAGGAAGGAGTGGAGGTGGGGCTCGGTGAGGGAGAGGCGGGAAATGTAGGACTCAGCTAGTTGGGTGGCAGTGGTTTGGCGAGAGAGGAGGGCGCGGCGGAGGGTGAGGATTTGAGACGAAGGCGGGGAGGATTGGTCCTGTGAAGCTGAAGCAGACGCAACGGTGAAGAAAGAGCGGAGGGGTTTAAGGTGAAGAGGGATTCGAGAAAGGGAGCGAGGGGGCTGCTGCAGTGTGGATAGCATTTCTTTCTTTGATTTCGTGTGAGGGAGAATGATCGGCTCTAATCTAGTCTATGGATGAAAATCATAAAATGGTAGGAATCAGCCTTGTAACTTCAGTTTTGTTGCATGAGAAGAGATGAGCTGAGACGAAGAGGCTTATCCAGTTTCGAAATAGTGAGTGACGAGAGAAAGGATTATGGACATGGCCTTCACAACCCTTTTTTTTTTCTTTTTATGTATTTGAGACCTCGCTTCTCGTGTCTTCGCCAAATTAAGTCATGATGCCCATTGAAATCAGAGTTGTGGACATTACCAAAAAGAAGAGTTCAAATGACATGGATGGGCCAAGAGAATAAAATTGATCTATAAAAAAAAAAAAAACAAATGAATAATACAACCATTTCATCTTGACATATGATTATACAACTATTGGTACAAGTATGGCAGTTTCTAGGGCCTCTGTCACCTCAAGTCTTCTGTCAGCATGTTAATCACCTTCAAAACTGAGGTCACTTCTGCAAGAGCTGCCACCTGAAGAGCCGCCACATGCCAAATAAACGCCCGGGATCAAGCTCTTGTATTCGTTATTCATCGAAAGCACGAGCAGCCCATCCTCCTTGGGGCCAGCAGCTCTAAGCTGCACAATTTGCGTTGCGTTCCCTTCTGCCTATGCGTCTCCAATGTTGAAGGACCTACAAGCTGTCTTCTAATTCATCTGGTACATGCAGCTTCTCAATGGCAGCCTGTCAAATATTAAGACATAAGATGTCAACAGAATGTAACTCCACCCTAACGAAGAAAAAACAAAGGAGGTAAAGTCCATAAATTCAGTTGAAGATTCAAGTTATGGTTTTGACTGAGACCATGAAAAAAGGCTAGATTCCACCGTTCAGGTGAATTAGGCATTGAGTCCAGTTAAAATCAATCTGTGGAAAAACAAAAGCGTTTCCTCTCTGAAGTTCAAGCTCTGACCAATGCTATTGCTTGTTGAGTATACAAGGTAAATTTCATAATCCATTTTTCTTAGCAAATAAATTTGCTTTCACATTTAATTCCCAATGTTAGAAAGCAAGAGATTGTGAAATAAACCAATCACCTTTATTGTAGCCACGTCGGTTGCTGATGGTTTCAAATCCAAAGCAAGACCAAAGTGAAGCATTGCCTTCTCATGCATGTTACGCCTCTTATAAATTCTACCCATCAAAGCATAAACACTGCTTTCACGTGGAGCATACTCTTTCAGCTCCTCTAGGACTTCTAAAGCCTCATCAAAGCTTTCCAAGCTCACAAGTATATTAGCCTTTTGATACATGGGAAGAGGGTTCTTCTTATCAGCTAAAATTGCCCTCTCCATCATCTCCAAAGCTTCCTCATTTCTCTGTTTTTAAAAAAAAAATCAAAAAGGGGGGAAATGAGAAGAAAGCCATAGGACATTATCAATTTTGGAATCCAAAATTTAACAATCAATTTGCATATGGTGCAACCTTTAAGGCATGTAAAGCAGTCCCAAGATAAGACATTATCACTGAAGAACATGGATTTATTTGGAAAGCCATTCGGAAGTGATGCTCAGAAAACTCGTTTTTCTCTTGCCGAAGATAGACCATCCCAAGCCCATGCCAGGAATTGTAATGTCTAGCATCTATCCTTAGGGCACTCTGGTAACTCTTAATTCCATTCTCAAAATCCTCCAAGGCAACATATCTGCAGGTAACAAAGTAATTGCAAGAAAATTATATGAAACTTGAATCCAACATTTAATATGGAACACTATCATTTGAAAATACAAATATGTCAGTTATCAAGAGAAAAGAAAAGGAAAAAAAAAGGAGGAACCAAGGGACCTACTCATGACCGCACAAGGTGTGTGCATATGCAAATCTTGAATCAAGCTGTACAGCTCGCTGAAAATTTTTCAAGGCAGTTTCATGGTCTTTCTGCAGACTATAGCAATTTCCAATAGCACACCTGCATGCCCATTTAACCTGAATGAGTGACAAATGAGGATGATGATGATGATGATGATGATGATGATGATGATAAGAACAGGTAATGATGAATACAGCAGCAGAAAAGTAAATTAAGCACGCTTGATGTTTTAACAAACTGAAATCACCCAGCCTTGTGCTATGCCCAAACTTGTTCAGGTAATGATGAATACAGCTGCAGAAAAGTAAATTAAGCACGCTTGATGTTTTAACAAACTGAAATCACCCAGCCTTGTGCTATGCCCAAACTTGTTTCAAGCACATTCAAAGAAGGATCATAATGTCTCTATAACAGACAACATCACCTGTCAACCATCCTAAAAGCAACCACTGAAATGAGCAGATCACCTAGTTAGGCAAAGATGACATGAAATTGTGAATGAATACAAAAGGACCCTTCCCTCATAAACATCCACAAAGCTACAAAAAAGGTTTCCAGATTTCAAGATATCAGCTTCATTATGGTACAATTTTAGTAATGATTCAACAAAGCATTCCTGCATCTGAAGGTATACGCTTTACTCTTTGAGGCCCACAAGGACGAGAGAGAAACAAAGGCCAAAAAATAATGAGCAGCGTAGACAACTTTACTGCTGCTTTCATGAAGAAAAATATGTATAACAGCTCAGAGGAGAAATTTAAGGTGATAACCACCATGTAAAAAGTGAAAGCTAGATTGTGAACAGGTAAATGAAAAACAAAAGGCAATGAAAGCACTATATGTTAAAAGGTATAACAGCACTACCAAGATTGAGGAGCTAAACGATCAGTTGATATCAGTTCTTGAGCCAGGTAACTTAACTTCATGTCTTCCTTCAAATGCTGCAACAAATGCAAGAATAAAACTTCATCTAATGTAAGAAATAGATATACTAGAAATGCATAAGTGCAAGCATCAAGCATTACAATTGGAATATAATGACTAGTTTCTAGGAATAAAAACCTATAGTATCCTGATTTCCAGCTGCAGAGACCAGAAGTCAAGTATCCTTTTACATTTTAGGAGCATGGACTATAAGCTAAGTAGAAAGAAGCATGGAATGTGTTACCAGAACCTCCTATATAGATAGACTCACATAAAGAACCGTTGAATATACATCCAGTCCTTCTAAACTGTAAGGTGATGCTCGCCGGGCAAGACTGAAGGCTCTATCGGCTTCCAAATAATCCACTAATTCAACATATGCTTTTCCAACCTGCATTCAAAATACAAGCATGTCCAATAATGCATAGCATGCAGATGGTATAAAATCAGAGCAAACAGTCATTTTGAGAGAAGCACAGATGAGAATGCAAAAAACAAAAAGAAGCATGGGATCCACAATGGATACATTCCAGTTCTAAACAAACCAAAACTAATGGGAGGGAAAAATAAAGTGGAATCTCTTTAAAAACGCAAAGTTAATAAAATTGACTGCTTCTAACCTTAAGCCAGTATTAAAAAAAATTATCACTGATATCATCAAAAACTGGTGATGGCAGAGTTTCAAAAGCTAAGTTTTAAACAGTTCCGGAATGCATACAATTAGATTACAGACATGAAAACTCCAGAAGGAAATTTTTTATGAAAATTTTATTTCCATGACAGTTTTTACATTTCAACTCAAAATAGCATGCACTCAGTTCTGAAATTTCAATAACTATCAATAATTAATTAAGTAAATATGCAATGGTATCTAATATATTCATCATCAATCTCATCACTAGTTTTCTGTGTATCTATCAGTGAGACAAGTGCATCCTAAGCAGCAAGAAAAGAAATCAAGAAGAAAACAAGGTGTTTCATATTCAACTACCGATTTTTACCTGGCAAAGCACCCAGCCTGTATTATAATGCTTGTGTGGTAGTTTCATGTAGACATCCAGTGCATCCTGTACTACCAAGAAGCTAGATGGTGAAAAACATTCCTGAAAATATTAGTAACTTTGATCTTTTAGCAAACACCAGTTAATACCTGACATCTGTACATGCAAGAAAGTCTATAACCTTCCCCAAGAGTTCTCAAGAGGCCTAATATTTCTAAAGCACCACTTAAGATACATGAAGGGCTCGCGATAACTCCACCAACGGGCATGGTTGCTACTTCTGTTTCAAGAGATCTAGAATCCCCAGTGAGTGATGGACTACAATTTGATGATGTATTATTTGCACGTGAATCATCAAAAGCCTCATTCCGTATCCCTTAATAAGATTAAAATCAAAATTTTCAAGCAACTGGTTAGATAGTCAATAAGCAGACAGAAGACCAAAAGAATGCGTACTGCAGAACAATAAAAAATAGCGACAAAAAGAAGATAACTTGATATTTCAACTTAAGTCCACTGCACTAACACAAGCAACATTTCAGCCAACTCCAATGTTAATACGGATGTACATGTCTACAAATTAGTCAAACAAAAGAAGAACAATCACCTTCATCATAATTTTCATTGACCCATGACTGTCCCTTGCGAACTGTCACTGAACGTATTGCCAAAGAACTTAACTTGGAACCCCCAAGATATTTAGGAGAGTTGTTAGTTCCATTCCCTGCAACCAGTGTAGAACTAGTATTTTGGTTGGATCCTGCTTCTGCAGCGAGCCTTGTACTTCGCCGAGGGCCAGAATCAGAAAATAACCTCCCAGAAATCTGAAAAGAAATGAAGGGCATTGATGTTGTGGAAACTACTTAACGATTCATTAAACAAAGAAAAGATGGACAGAGCAATAGCAGGTTTGACCAAGGCATGTTGACAAAGTCATACAAGATATAAAAACCTTAATAAAAGTTAATGTCAATATAACATGCCCAAACAACTAGCAGAATGGAAAGGAAGCCTTCAATACACAGATGAAAATCAATCATGCATGCCCCATGGTGTAATCAAGATGAAAATACTTGAAGATGTGTCAACAAGGTCAATTAACAAACTAAAATTCCAGAAAACAATTAAGTTAGTGAACAGGAAGGTTAAAAAATCCCCCACAAGAAATGCTTACAGGATAAGCTAAGTCTGGACCATGAAGACAAGGGACGACAGAAAATCACGGCACAGATAAACTGAATTGGTTAAAGCACATGGAAAAACAGAAACAAAAGATCTCAAAGGTGCTATATTCAGCTCCAAATATAGAAATTTGCATTATGAAATGTCTCCTCATACAATGAAAACAAACCCACAGATCTTCCTTATTTCAAGTGCAGTATAATAAGTGCTTCACAACTGAGACCTGAAATACTAGATCATTTCTTTTAAAAAAAAGGCATAGAGTTTCGAAGTTAGCTTGAAAGAGATACTGGAGACACAAAATTAAGAAAAGAAAGGCTGTATTAGAGCTCTTAACCTTTCGCAATTTCCCTTCATCAACAAACTTTCTTCGAGGGGCCTGCATAATAGAATTCACAGTTGACCTTGCACTGTTATCAAAACCAGGCATGCTAGGATTGGAACCATTTGGCTGCATGTTTCTACACAGTGGTGGTGGGGCAACACTCGACAACTGCAAAATATAGTCTCATGAGCAAAAAAATACAAAAACGATGAAACATGCTATGGAAAAGAACACCAAACTTAAGTAAACAATGTTTGGAAGTAAACTATATACTAACCTTACTGTGAGTGCAATATTTCATATTGTATTTAAAAAAAAAAAAAAATTGGTGAAAGCAGTGTAACTTAAAAATAAAAAATGAAAGAAAGAAAGAAATACTAATAGTGTTGGTTTTTAGAGTTATAAACTACTATTATTAATTACATTCTATCCGTGTAATATATTCTATAGTTCATAAGGAAGAGATAGTAGCATATTTGCAGGGTCACCAGTATGAGTAACAATGAATACAGCAGAAAGAAGTCAGATGAAGCAGAAAGGTGTGAGATGAAGTTACTACATGGAAGAACATGTGAACATGAAATGAAAGAATAGGCGCATGTTTCTATACATAGACGTAAGAGCACATCGAAGTATTTTGACCAGCATAGTAAAGAAAGAGAAAGAACTGACAGGAATAAGATAAAAGTTAGTGAGCAGAGAACTTTACTTTGCGAGAAAATATTATTTCGAGATAAAGATCAAAAGTCTAGGGAACAAAATTTAACAAAGAAATCAAAGGAATAGGATGAAAAAATGCACAACTGCAGTTCAAGTCACAGAATAAACCATGCTTGGTAAGCAGAAAAATGAGGATCAAATTCAAAGATTGAACATTTGAGGAGATAAAACAAAAATGACCCTTCAATAGGAAAAATTAGCAAGACATGGTACCAAGATTGAACCTAAGACCTACCCCACCCTTACCATCTGCGTAACAACCCAAGAGCAATAAAGAAGAACAAGCTACGTGTCATTCTCAAAAACTCTACAAAACAAATGTTGGAACAGAGGACAGATTAATTAAAGAATCAATTCTGCTTCACATGCCCTAAACACAAAGGCTAGCTTCCAATTAGGTGGAGAAAACATGAATCCATAGAGAGTAAACACAGAATTCAAAATATGACAGACCCTCAAATTGGTGAGGCAAATGAAGAATAGCAAGATAGAAGATGTGGTACATTCCTAAAATTAAACAGTAACCATAATTGAGCATATCTTTGAGTGCATAAAACAAAGAGGAGTAGATAAGACCAAGTTAGTCAAATCAATAAAGAAAATCACATAATGTTACCCAGAAATCTGATTGACAATAGGTAGAAAGTTTGCCCCAAACAAAAAAAATACAAAATCAGAAGTTAGTCATTATTTCAAACAAAAAAAGAAGAATTCACTAGTGTTAGAGTTTGAGGTATTGAGCTATACTTTTTGTATGCTCGTAGCTAGGCATAATTTACGTCGTCATACCTGTGTAACCATTGGTGAAGGAGTGTTATAAAATGACAGGTTTGGAAGGCCACCATTTGAATGCTGACTAGCAGATCCTCCTAACGTAGTGGCTCCATGATAATTTCCAGGAATATCTCTTAGGTTATTCCCTTGTGGGTGTTTTGACTGCCTTGGACTTCCATCTTCCAAGCCAAAGTTTCGAGCAGAAACTAAATTACGATCCTCATTGGATATGCTCAAGTTCTGGGATGCTGATGCATGATTCATGTGCTGCTTTTGAATACAAAGAGCAGCTGCTTCATCAAAAACTGCAGCTGCTTCTTCAGCAGCACCTAAAACATTGATAAAAAAAAAGGCCCATATACCATAAGGGAAAAAATATAATGCTCAAGTAGATGACCATCTTTTGATTTGAACCAGAGGGTGGGCCAGAATTGCCAATGACACAGATTTGCACAGATGTTCAATGGCCATACCTAATATACAAAGCTCCTCATAGGCAGCCCAGAATAAAGGATCTATAGATAAAGCTTGCTTAAAGTGATGGATGGCACTTTTCCTTCTATCAGTATACCTGAATCCAAATGAACTTAAAAGAATAAGATATTGATATATTAAACCAGGATGTAAAAGGAGAAGAGAATAAATATCGCCAAACAAAATTTAATAATTATGCAGGTTCAGAAATTCAAATATGAAACTAAAACCAGGATACTTCTTTATAGTAAGGTGTTATAAACAACTAAGGAGAATGCTTTTAGAATATCAAGAAGCTTTGTATGATACATGTGCAGTTCTACAGCCTTTTGAAAGGGAAATTAATATTTTAAAATCATTTCATAAAAAACTTTATGATTTAAATCAATGGCTTTATAAAATTTTATGAAATTAAGAATTTCAGATTTTCAAAGAATCAATGGAAAAATTAAATTGAGGGCATCATTCACTCTTCTGTTAGCACTTTGCAGAGCACACAGACAGTAGAAAGAATCTAGAAAGTCAAGAAAAAGAACAGTTTTATGTCAATTATTCTTCCTTTCTTGCTATTTTACAGTAATAAATGAGAATATAGGCTTGTACTTGAAACAAAAGTTTAAGGATCTTTTCATAAACTATTCTCTTAATTCTAACAAGGAAAACAGCCAAAGTTTGTCTGTAACTTGCATTTTACACATAACTAAAGCAAAAGACAACAAAGTTCTTGTGATAGTTAATCATTAAATATTTGGGAAAGAGGTAAGCAACCTGTAGATAAGCCCAAGAAGGTAATGCCCAGGTGCACCATTTGGAACCTGATAGGGGAGAAACAACATGAGCAAATCATCAATGCCAAGAAATGTGAGTCAAAAAGCACACAACTACACCCAGCATTCAACAATGATGAATTTTAGGACTTCAATCTCATATCTACTACGGCAGAAAATGCTGATAAAAACAGCCTGTTTTGTGGATGAAAGGTACTTTAGAAAAGGCAAACAATTTTTAGTTAAGAGTTTCAATAGGCACCTCTAAACCAGGCTCATTAGTAGGACATAATGCAGCCTCAGCTTCATTTAGAAGATCCATTTCAAAGCATGATATCGCAAACAAGTAGCGGGATTGAGCCATTTGTGTTCCTACAGATAATAACGAAAAGAAAAAAGCTGAAAGATACATGAATACACAATGCTTTTAATGGATCAATGGGAGAGGGGAAAAAAATCCACGACAAGAAAGAAAACAATGACTAAATAAATTAAGATCATCGTAAGTTAGCAACTATCTGAAAGCTGAAAACACGAAGAAGCATACTACCTTTTAGAATATGATACGCAGAGTATGCTTGATTATTTTGCAGATAACATCCTGCTAACAATTGCAAATTTGTCTGCATTAACAAATGCAATCATTTTGAAGTCAGGTAAAATTTAGTTCAACAGAAAGAAAAATAAATAAACTTATAACATTTGTATCAAAATAGATTATGAAGACAGAGGAACTGGATGAGTGAGAAAGCATATCCTCAAAATCTGAGGAAACATTGTCAAAATGAACATGCAACTAGTTAATATATTTCATAAGCCAAGACTCCAGGTTTCATCTAGGTATCTTCGTAGTTTGATTCTATAGCAGCAGTCAAGCAAGCAGTGAGTAAACAAATCCAATAAAAATCCTCTTTTGATTAGCCCAAAATTCCATAACTTACAGGTATCAAAACCTTGGCCCTTTTTCAGATAAATTCTACAAATTTAGTTATTTTAAAATGTCACATTCACATAACACATCAGAATTTCGGACGTTTTTGTCCCAGTGTTTCCCAGGAAAAAAAATAGGAAAAACTAAAGCCACGTGGAGCTCCAATCAGTCCCGAATCGCCATAAAATTATCAAAAAGAAAAAGAAAAATAACCGATCTTGCCAGTAAATAGTAAGACCCCTAACTGTTCTTGAGAAACCAATAAAAATTACAGACACTGTGTTTGCAACCAGTAAAAGATTATCACTTCAATTTTCTTGCTGTTTCTCGGGGACCAAACAAAATGGGTCGAAGTTAAAAAAAAAAAAAATCGGAGCTTTTTGGGATACCTCGGAAGGGAACTCGGCGCAGAGCCGTTCGCACATGAATATGGCGTTTCGATGCATGAAATGCCGAAGACTGTGGTTTACACAGTCTACTAGTATCGCTTCCATCTCTTCTTCTTCTTCGATTGAAAGAGAGAGAAAAAAGAGAAAAACAAAAAAAAGAGGGGTTTTCTGGTTTTTGGGGGTTTCTTGAGGTTCAAAATGGGATGGCACGTGTTAGCTTTTATTTCAAATAATGCCTCACGTACGAGAGATTGTCCATTAGTTGATGCTCTCTGTCTGGGTTAGTCGTCTATTTTATCACCCCCTCTTCTTTTGATATTTCTAAACTGATAGCTAAGATTAATAACTGTTTTTTAAAAAAATATTTTTTAATTTAATTGTATAATAATAAAAATAAATAATTACAAATTAAATATAAAATTAATATCAAAATTTTGTTAGGCTGTGATAACCTTATAAAAAAATAAAACAAAATAAATTATAAAATTTAATTCTTAATTATCATAATATCAAATGATAAAATAAAAAAAAAAATTTTTTTAAAAAAACATTAAGCCTGTCAAACTCGTGAATAGGTATGTAAACTTTATAACATTTAATAATATTTTTTTTTATAAATATTTTTTTTAAGCATAAAAAAAAGTGATGATGATAAATTTAAGTTCAATAAAGTATCTTATATAATATCTTGTAAAATCGATTATCAACTTAATACTAGAATATTTTTTTAATGCTTTACAAAATCAAGTATCAACTTAATGCTATAATATTTTTTCAATACCACAGTAAATATTTAAAAGGCAGATTAAAATAAATTATTAACTTAAAATCTCTATATACACCTAATATATGGACTAAAATGAATAATAATGAAGATTTAATTACTAAAAAAAGATCAAATTGCAAAAAAAAAAAGTTGCAAAACAATTACAATAAATCAACAGTGCTCATAGGTGTGGGGAATAGTGGATTCCCTGCATCCCATTGAAAATGTTTGTTTTTATGATAGTATCATGTTTTTTATAAAATATTTTTTTAATTATTTTTATGTATATTTTTAAATTATTTTGATGTATTGATATTAAAAATAAATTTTTAAAAATAAAAAAAAATACATTATTTAGATATATTTTTAAATACAAAATATTATGATAAACATATGCTACTATATTATCAAATAATACTATGGTATGATGTAATTTTAAATGGGGTTAACGGAGGGCAAACAAGCTTTAAATTCTACTCTCGTAAAATTTAACTCTTTTTAACTCTTCACCTAACATCATAGTTTTACCTATTTGATCGAACATGTTTTTTTTTGCTAGACGTCGTTTTGATTTTTAAAAAAAAAAATTAAAATTTTTTTTGACCGTGCTTTTATAAAATTCAAAAATTTTTATTGTTTTGATTAAAAAATAATTATTATTTTTATATTTTGATTGTTTTAATACACTGATTTCAAAAATAATTTTAAAAAAATAAAAAATAATAATTTTAATATATTTTAGCATAAAAAATATTTTGAAAAGTAACCACAATAATACTTTTAAATAGACTAGTAATGAATTGATGAAAAGCAAGTACCGTTTCATTCAAAAAAATACAAGCACAGATCATTTTTAAACTCCCTAATTGTATTGATTTTAATAACCACGTTGCAGAATTTCTCTCGAAAGACTGCGTTTTATACTTATAAACAACAATGGTGGTAGAAGCACAAATCATATGGCATCTCATTAATCTTTATAGCAAAAAATGACAAGAAATATCATCTTCAAACAATCAAGAAGCATTAGAGTAGCACAAATTATTTTGCCATTTCTTTTGTGTGCTTGCATTGGGAACGCGGCCCAAATGCTGTCTGGCAAAAAATTGGAATTTAATTTTTTTTTTGTATAAAATTATTTTTTAAAATTTTTAAATTATTTTAATATACTTCAAATAAAAAAATTTACTTTAAAAAATAACATAATTATTTTTTATGCAAGACCTATTTGCTATTATTTACTTTTTCAAGATTTTTTTTTGTTTTCAAATACGCCATCAACACCCTTGATTTATAAATATGATAGTAGTTGTGTTTTATAATAACGAAGATGATGCTTGTAAATATGGTGATAGTTACGGTTAAAAGTGTTTTTTGTTTAAAAATATATTAAAAATATATTTTTTTATTTTTTAAAAAATTATTTTTAATATCAATATATTAAAAAATCTAAAATCATATAAAAAAATTTAAATTAAACATATAGTTTCAAGTTTCAACTAATTCCCAATCCCACAAAAAGTAGAAATGGATCATTGTCAAGCCCACTACTCTCTGCCACCATCAAACCCATGATTTTCATCGCCACTATTGTGAAATGCACCATCTCTCCCATTATAAAAGCCACTCCCACAGCACCCTACATCATTAAAGACACCACTTTTGCCACCATCAAACCACCACCACCCTTCATAAACTATCTTCAAATCCACCATTACCGAATATCATGATATTAACTGTAGTTACCAAATTCATCTCCCACTGAATTTATTTATATCTTATAAAAAGAAATTAAGTTCTTTAGGTAATTCGAAAGAAAAGATGGAGAGATATAGATTTTAGAAAAATGAATGGAGAGATGAAATATAAAAAATAATTAGAAAAATTAGAGTTGAGTTTCCAGGAAAGTAATTCAATGGCACCTTTTTTTCTTTTTTGATAAGATGATTCTTTTTTGTTGTTTTTTTTCATTTTATTTTTTGAAATTAATTTCCAAATTTTAGAGATTTTATTTTTTTAGTTTTAAAACATGTGTCAAATCAGAAGAGTTAACAATATACTTGATGTTATTCCCAACCACTAATAAAAGAACACAGCAAAGACAAAAAAGAAAAAAAAAATACAAGGATCTCTCAAATACAAAAATAAGAGCACAATGATGTATGAAAGTATTAGGGTGAATTTGTTCCCCTTTTTCAAAGTAATTTTTAAATTATTTTTTTGTATGAAAAAATAATATATTTATATTTTTATGTGTTTTTTTAATGATTTTGATATATTAATAAAAATAAAAACAATATATTTATATTTGATTATTTTAATATATTATCAATTGAAAAACAAATTTATAAACGCATATTATACTACACTATCAAACACACATACAGTACACCCTCTCAAAACTCCTATCAACGCATGCAGCCATTATCATTGCAACTACTGTCTAAAACATTGTGTGGTTTTCTATTTTAAATCATGCATCTAACTATATTAACATCATAATAATATAATTGTAATTTTTTTAAAAAAAAAAAAAAAGCTAAAAGAGATTAGAATATCTTATCTATATACACTCACAGTTTATTGTAAAATTCATATGGTGAAATAACCATTTTGTCCTCCACTGTAAAAACCATGTAATTTGTTTATAAGGGTAAAATCATCTTTTTAAAGTATCCATTTGTCATTACAAAATTTAATGTTTAAAATGCTCTTAAAAGTTGAATTTGCTTACCTTTTAAAGCAGGGGCATTTTCAGTTTTTTTATCATTGTTAGCACAATATAATTATTAAGGTATCCATAGTTTTTAAACTCGGTTTGGCTCTGTGGATCGACCCGGAACTTGGCTGACCTGGGACAAGAATGGGGTCGGGTTGAAGAAAAAATAGGAAAAGAAAAAACCCGGTGTGACCCGGTTGACCCAGTAAGACTCGGCTGTAAACCTGTTGATTTTTTTTTAAAAATGACGTCGTTTTTATTTAAAAAAAAAAAAATTGACTTGGCCAACCCAGTGACCCGATCAAAACCCGGAACCCGAGCCTTGGATCAAGCCGGCTACCAGGGCCGGTCTTAAAACTATAAAGGTATCTCTGGAAGCAAAAATAAATAGCTTAGGTGAATGGATTTTTTGGTATTTTTCTTATGATTTTTTTGTTAATATCATATAGGATAATAACACTTAAATCTTTTGATAAATTAAATTAAAAAGAAAAAATAAAAGTTGCTAAAATGTGTAGCACATATGTAAGCAAGTGAGAGGCACTCGTGTTTTTTGGAAGGCACACGTGGGAGGTAACTTTACCCTTTAGGAGGCACATATTACACCTCCTAAAAGCCCGAAATAGTTGAACATCATCTTTGCTGACATATCACATGAAGGCACATCTAATGGGGACGGCTTGTGTAAGGCATTTCGTGGTTCTTCGGTGGCGATCAGATTTTTTTCTGCCTCTCCTTTTCTTTATCTTCCCCTGCAAAAATGTGTCGACATAGCCAAAATTAAAGGTTATCCTTTATTTTTATTTTTTTCAATTGTGTTCCTCATTTTTTTATCGTTCTTTATTTATTTTGAATATTTGAATATTTTTTTAATTTCGTCCCTTCTATTTGATATTTGTATCAAATTTGGTCCTTATTCTTTTGATTGTTGTTTTTTTCAAATTTATTTTTCAATTTCATCCCTTATCTTTTGATTTGATTTAATTTTTATAATAAATTTGACCCATATTCCTTTTTTTTTTTTTTTAAAGTTTCCCCTCAATTTCATCTTTCAATATTTTATTTGTCTAGGATTGGGATTCTTTAATTTTTTTTGGCGCAGTGATCTCGGTTTGATGACCTAGGACACAATTACATAATTTTAACTTGTATTAATATCAATTTTTTTTATGTCTTTTTTTTTGCACTGATTTTATTTTTTTGATTTCATCATTCAATATTAAGTTTATTGAAGATTAATCTTTTTTATTTTTTATTTATTTTTCTTTTTATGATGATAACCTAGCCTCGCAGTCCAAGTCACACATTTGTTGTGCTAGCTCGGACTGGCTTGAGGCTTTCACATCATTTAATTTAATTTTCATATCAAATTTATTTTTTATTATTTTAGTTTTTTTTTATCGTTATTTTTTATTCTTTATTGATTTTTAGCCTTTAGCGTTGGATTATTAAGGATTGAATTTCTTTATTTTTTTTCGATGTGATCATCCCTATCTCATAACCTGGGTCACGAGTATCAGATGTTAGTAAGGATTAACATCATTCTTTTTTTTTAATCATTTTTAAAACCTATTTTCTTTCTCGATTTCAGCTTTCGATTTTGAGTTTATTAAATATTGAGTTTTTTTCTACATGTTTTCTATGAGAAAATCCCAATTGCACAATCCTAGTTGTACGTTTGTCATGCTAACTCGGATTGAGTCAATGATTTTTTTTTCTCATTTTTCAATTGCCTTTCGTCTTCGCCTTTAGCATTAAGATTTATAACTAAATTCATGACATTTTATTTTTCTTTAAAACATGTTAGCATCGCTTTAACATTGCTATTTTAGGTTATGAAAGAAATTAATCCGGCCTGCAGTGAAGCAAGGGCCACCTATCTAGTTCTTACCACATAGTTACTTAGGATATGTTGAAATTTTGTTTTCAACTTCATCCATAAGTATTTGAATTTTAATTTTTTTTATATTAAATTTGATTCCATTCTTTGTATAGTTTTTGTTTTTTTTTTTTCTAATTTAATCCTTTGATATCTTTTTAGTTTAGGATTTTTCTTTGTTGTTTTTTCCTCTTCTATAGAGTTAATCTCAACCTCATTGCCAAGGTCACGGTTTTTAAAAGTTAACACGAGTTAATTTTGATATGTTTTAAATCATTTTATAAATTTATTAATTTTAGTTTTATTTTTTAATATTTTTTTAAAAATTGGTCTCCGTGCTTTTCTTTTTTACTTTCCTTTTATGTGGGGTTATCCTAATTTCAGGTTAGCTAAAAAAAATTCTTTTTTTTTATTTTTATTTTTTTTGTTTCATCACTAAGCATTTTTTTATTAACAATTTTGCTTAGCTATTTTTTTAGTCTGCCTTCTATGGTGTTAATCCTGATCTCATAATCATGATCATGAGTTTGAAAATTTTACATAGGTTAACTTTGATCTCTTTTTAGGTTTTTTTTATTTTTTAAAAAAATTTTATCCTTTAACAAATAATTTTTTAAGAATTGATTTTCATGTTTTTTTTTTTTACTTTCTTCTTTATAGGTCTATCCTAATCATGTGCCCCATGATCTTAGTGTTAGTAGTATAACCTAAATTAACCCATATCTTTTTTTTTTCATTGTTTATATTTTTTTCATTTTAGTCATTCAATAATAGGTTATTTGATAGTTAGGTGTAAGGTCCGGGTTGCGATATCAATTATTTTAATTTTAGTTATTTCTCAATTAAATATTAATTTATTTATTTAGATGTAAATTTATGTAATTAGATACATGTATAAATATTTTGTTCTATAATTATTAATTTTTTATATCAAAAAGCATATAATTTTTTTGAAAAAAATTTATCTAATCTATCCGCAGCAAAGATCAAGTCTGGTTATACCATATTTTGGGTTAGGATGAAATATAATTATAAAATATTAATATATATTTTAAGTGAAAAAACAATAGTACTACGTCTTACAAAATTTCTAACATACGAAGATCTCAAGGCAGTAGGAAAACATTCATCATCTCTATTAATATTAGTAGAGATGATATATTTAGTAGTTTAAGATGATAAATTTATCACTCTGGTTTGAGAGCAAAAACACTTTTTTTTCTTTTTTCTTTTTTATAATTATACTTTTACACCCTAAAAAGCTGGGGTAAAGTTTGATGTTAAGTAAAATTGCATAAAACTACTGTATTCTCTCTTTGGATTCATTCATCCACTAGTTTGATGTTAGCACTCAATATGCTGCGTTGGTTCTTTAGATAACTTCCCCAGAATGACACTGAATTTTTATCTTTGTTATACCTTTGGGTCCCTAGCCAAATGATGAGGCACAGCATTTCACAAAATGAACAGACTTCCACAATTCATTTCCCATTATGAGATTCGTTGTCTATGAAGAAGAGTTCTTCCTTCATTCCCAAAAATAAGCAAAACTTTTACAAATACATAAAACTAACAGAAGATTAAAGGGGAAACAACAGTATAGTCACTTTAAATGTGATGTTGGAGGAGAAAACTAAAGAGCTTACATAAAGAACCAAGGAGAAAAAAAAAGGTAAATAAGCTTGCCTGAGAAATCAAAACAAACAACAAAATACGACTCCTTTGAAAATTTCTGGTATTTGTGATAATATGATACCAGAGTAATGCCTAAATTTGCAGCCGTGATGTCCTTGCAAAAGCAGTTATCTCTCCTGAAAGAAAAATTTGTAGCATAATGGCACCTGCAATTCAAATTCATGATAACTTGTTAAAAGCAATGCCCAATGAGGGCAGCTAAAAATAGAAATGCTATGTGATTAAGGAGTGTTACCCAAAGAGGATTTCACCTTGTAGAGAGAGCTGTCCAACCAAGAAAAACTCAGGACTCAGCAAACTTCTAAGCAAACACACTGGAGTCAATTTGCTGAATATTTGGAAAAATCTGTCTCAAAAAGGCAGAGTAGCTTGTAGACTTTGCCTGCAATCGAAGAAGCAAAACTATACATGAAAAAGCTCCACAATAACAAAGGAAACAGCAAGGAGGGAAAAGGAGATACCCAAGCAAAACCCAAAGATGAACTGTGGTTTTCCCTTTCCTTCAAGTAAGCAAACAGCCCCGATCCCAAAAAAAGATAATCCAAACAAGTTTTTGGCAAGTCGAAGCTAAGACTAATATGAAAATTATCATAAGTCGTAATATGCACAACGATTGTCAATTTGCGTGCAAACTTTTCATCAGAGTTTCTTGAAATTAATGTCTTTTATGAGAAATGAGTGGACAAAACAAGAAAATACAACAAAATCAGTTATCATGCACTTCAGGCTCCAGAGGTTTAACAAATATCCAGTTACAGTATCAATTATGTGCAAGCACAGAAGAATATTATCGCTCTTAAGAAAAGCAGTTCATGCCAATTATTCATGGTCCTGTCTGGAAACAAAGCTACAAAGAGGATTCAATTTCAGTGTTTTCTTTTCTTTTCTTTTTATGGCTCCAGAACTTGTAACACATAAATTCATGGATACAATTTGACTGAAGAGACATGATTGTGGCACCTCATTGATCTTAAAACATCTTTACGAGGAATAGGTTCAAATATAAGAAGGATAAACAATGATAAAATTTTCTATCTAATGAACATGCTAAATAAAATTGTCTGTGTGAATAGCGAAGCACTACTTATTGATAAAACTTCAATATGATCATAGAATGGTGATAAATAATGTTGACATATTCTAATTGCTTTTTAAGGATATGAGAAAATATGAGTGATTAACTGCTAAAAAAGTATCAACATTTTTATTTCTCAAACATGTCCATGGTCGTGGAACAATAAAACCTGTGAGCACACAGCAATTAGCGCTCCTAGAGAGATTTCAAAAAAAAATATATCAACAGTGATCAACCAGCATATCAAGAATCCATATGATTGACACGTTATAGTATATCAGAAAAAAAAGGTTTAAATTTTCCATAAAAAATATCCAGGGAAAGAGATGCCCACTATCACTAAAAATTTTATCATGTGAGTTCTCTATCTTCACAAGTACAAGCCTTTCTTGCAACAACTACTTGAAACTTGTTGCGAAGAGTCAAGGATCTGGAGAGAAAAAAAGTGGGGTAAAAGTGTCTGAAGTCTAACAACATGCTTTTAAGGTGACGTGGGAAATCTAGCTGATCCCAGAAAAGGTGAATGCGTGTGAGGAGAACCACTGATACAAAGCTACGAATGAGGGGGCGGACCTATGATTCTGGATATACCTTTGAGAGCAAGAAAGGTCCGGATCTAATGCTTTCTCTATTTACTTGTGACCACCAGTAAAACTAGACAAAAAGCAAGATAGAAATATCTCTACGCATTGAATCATCAGCAATGTCATCCAATCAGCTATAGTATGCAGGCCGTGGGTCCTGAAAACGTTAGGTTCTCCAAGTTAAAGAATATCTTACACATGGATTGTTTTCGAGGTAGATCGTTGTTAGTTTCTCTCTTGAACTGACGACTGCCTCAGAAACACCTTCAAGTGATTCTATTTGGTTGTCATTGAGCCACAGATCCTCTAACCTGTAAGCATGGCGTGAGTCAAACAGTGAAATGAGCCGGATAAGAGACAACATAATCCTGAGCAAGGAAGACTACACATACTGGGTAAGGTTCTGAATATCATTCACTGCAGTTAGCTTGTTAGATGATACATCGAGTACACAGAGGTTGACCAAGGTTGACAAGCCTTCCATTTTAGCAATACCATTATGGCTCAAGTACAGTTCTTCTAAAGCAACACATTCCTAAAGTAACGACAAAATGGAAAGAAATAATAAAAAGGGGGACCACATTTAGACAGCAATTTCAATGTGACAGAATACCATGAGTTTTATATGTGTGTGCGCACGGGCGTGTGCATATAAAGAAGAATGCCATGAGTTTGTCTCGCTATTAAAAATGCAATTTCTATAAAGTACCTCAAACCCTTTCATAGAAGTTAAACGGTTGCTTTGCAAGCTAAGCTTCTTGATGCATTTCAGCCCACATAGATTAACTACTTTGATACGGTTTCTTCCCAGCCACAGCTCCTGTAAATTTGTAAAATTTTGCATGTTCTCCATCACCTGCAAACAACCAAAGTAAGCAGCTCAAGATTGAGAACATCCCACGCTCCAGAAACTACTAAAAACATAACATCCACAATCTTCCCATTACATATCTAAAAGTTTTCCTTTCACATCGACACATTGTGTATCATAAACCCAAAAATTCTTAAACTTGGATAAATTATAATATTGTTCAAAAGAAAAGGAGAGCTAACCCGTAATCTGTTGGAACCAAGTTCGAGAATTTGCAACTGATAAAGGTGATCAATCTCCTCTATCTTAGTAACTTCATTTTTAGATACATAAAGTTCCTTGAGGGTATTTGAGACTTTAGACAATCCATGCAATGAAGTAATTTCATTGAAAGAAACATCAAAAACCAAAAGATTCTTGAATATGCCGCTATCCGGTATTTTCTTTAGCTTATTATCCCTTAACACCAGCTCCTGCGAATACATGATAACAATTAAAAAAATAATGATTAAAACATAATAATCACTCAGTTATCTTGAACTAACCTTTTTTATTTTATAATAATTAGAGAGCCAAAAATAGATAAATAATATTGAAAAAATGAGTTACCTGGAGAGCGGATAACGAGTCCCAGCGAGACAAAGGCTCAACAGCAGCATCGTCGATGAGGTTTTGACGGAGAGAGAGCTTTTTCAGGTTCGAGAGATGAGCGATTCTAGGGTCCAAGCTCGATAGCCGATTAGCGGTCAGGTCTAACTCGGTGAGACTCGAAGATAAATCCACTGAGCTGAGATCATGAAGCTGAAAGCTGGTTAGGTCCAGGATGGTGCTTGATGGATCGATTTCGACTGTTTGATCGTCCGCCTCCGGGTTTGAGCCGTTTGGTGATTGCGCGCCGTCCATTGTTTCGGATGCTTTCTTGGTTGGAGCGCTGAAAAGAATCCCACTCTTCCTTGTTTCAGTTCTTTTTTTTAAGTGGGTGGGTAATGCAAGTTTTTTTATATGAAATAAATATGCAAGTTTTTTAATATACCTTTTTATAATAAAAATGTTAATTATAAATTAAAAAATCTATATATATATATATATTTAATTAATTAAATAAATTAAAAATTATCTGTGCTAATAAATAAATAAAATATTCAAGTGTTTATTCAACTCACCTCCCTACATGTCAAATATTTTTTCTAATGAAAATATATTAATATGTAGATTTTATTAACGTATTTTTTTATAGTGAATAAAAATATAATTATAAATAAAAAAATCAATATTAACATATAATAAAATATAATAAAAACTATATGTGTTAATAAAGACATGTAACATCTCAAACTCATTTTTAATATAATAAAAAAAAATAGGATAATGATATAATTGCTATATTAAAATACCATTTTCTTAGTATTTATATAATAATTTTTCAAAAAAAATGTAAAGATAAAAAAAAAAAAATTACAAAAGCATAATGATTCAACCAAAGATTCACATCGACTCAATACAATATTTGTGCTCTTTAGCGCATATTGTCTTATAAAAAAAAAATGAAAATGCACTTTAAATTAAATGTTGAACTTTAAACATCTAATCTTTGAAAAAATTAGAAGGTACACATTTATGATTTTCATTCAAATTTAATTTTGTATTTGTCATTTAATAATAGAAAATTTTTTATTTTGAGTGGAGCGGTGATGTGTCACCCGTGAACCTTTTTTTTTTTTTTTTTTATCTTTTCGCTCTCATCCTCTCAAAATTTGCTTTAACAATTCAAAATTGTAGAGTTGTACTTTACATTTCAACTTTGATCTTTATTATAATTAATTTTTTTTATTCTTGGTCTTTTTGTCAAATTTTAATTTATCTTCAATTTCATCATTGAATCCATAATTATGATTTGTTATTTTTTAAAATTTGATTTTTATTCTTTTTATCTTGATTTTTTTTTTTGTTTTGGTTCCTTTTATGAATTTAACTTCTTCTTCTTTTTTTTTCCCAGTTTTCCCCTCCAATTCAAAATTCTAAGTTGATCCGGATAATCCGCTACTGCATAAAAGATATTATCAAATATTTTTTTTTTAATGTGCATGACATCGAGATTATGACGAATTAAATTTGTATGCCTATATAAAAGCTTCTAAAAAATGCTATTCGTCACTCAATTATGTTTAACATTAATTCCAGAAATTTTATCACTACATGAGGAACTTCCAATATATCCCTAAATAAACTTATATACTTTCTATAACATTTCCAAACCAAATCGATGAGGTAAATGATGGAGCCTTTCAATTCAATTACTCTATTTAAAAATCTTATTTGATTGATATCTATATAGGTGATTTATATGCGGGAATCATCGATGACAAAAAAAAGTTCCCCTTATGTTTTAATATAAAGGCCTGACTATACTCCATACAATAAGAACAAAACAACTTATCATGAGTACTCAAACTCGATAACATGCCATGTGTTGAAATATCATTAATGATTCACATCAAATTTGGCTTTAATTGAACATTTTCCTTCCTATATACACCATAGGTTTTAACACCAATGGACCACAACTTATTCAACCCATAAAAAAAAGTCTTATGAAAACATCTAGCTTTTTCCCATTGATTATCATTACCAAAAACATGAATGGTCTAGTCATGCACTTCCAATGAGATAAATTATAAACAATCATAATTTTTGGCCAATAAGAGTATACATTTGAAGACATGTCAAATGAACTAAACCTATAAATGCATAATCCCAACTGAATATTTCTCGGATCTAATGCAAAGTTTAAGTGGACATGATTAAACTCCTTCCATGCCTCCTTATCAAATTGGTGTACTATATCCCCATCATCTAACTTATGAAAACGATGTCATGTTATATCTTTAGCATGATGTGAAGACATGGATAGTCTCTAAAGTTTTGGTGTTAAGAAAAAGCATTAGAATTGGTTCTTCACATTGTTAGAACATTTAATAGTGTGATTTTTAGGTTTGTATCGTGAACACTTACAAAAATCACATTTTATTTTCATTGCATCTACCCTACAGTATAAAATACAATAATTAAGACACACATCAAATTTCTCATAACCAAGTCCAAGTGGTTGCATAAATTCTTGGCATCATAAAAAGTCGATACCTAATTTTTATTGTTAGACATGTAATTTTTTTATAAAATCAATAAATTTGTTGAAGATAATTCGTGTTACATTTAAAATTGACTTCATATTAAGTAATTATATACAAGTAAACAATTTGAATTGTTTGTCACACTTATCCCACAAAAGCTCCTATATAGCTTTCATCAATTTATAAAAGTTAGTTGCCTCCGAATTTGAAAGTTCATATGCTACTATAAGATTAGAAACCCTATCATTAGAGTATTCATCATCAATCTTCATTGCATCAATAACCAAATTTTTATATGGGTTTTCTAGTCAAACATCACTAACAACACGACTGATCCCAATCAATGAAGGTTCAACCAACATTGATTCTATGACATAAGACTCTTCGTGTACAATACAATTTTCATAACAAAGTAAAAAAAATTTTGTCAATTAAAAATGCAAAATTGATAAATCTTTCAACATCCACAATGTATTAAGGATAAAAACGATCATCTATAAAACAACAATACATCCACGATAGATCGTTTATATTAATCTAATTAACATGACAACACCAACAAATATTTTAGAATATTATTTAATTTAATATTTTTTTTAATCTAAAATTAAGATGTTATATAATAAATCATCAAAACAATTTCGTCAATTACTAGTTCATATTTTTTTAAAAAGTTATTACACACTTATATTAACCCCAATTATGTATCATATATACATAAATCTTTTTTCCATCAACAATGCTCAATACTCCAAAGTAACATGTAGATTTAATAGCAAAAACTCATGAATTAACAATACTCCAATGCTTAGTTCCAAACTTAACTATAAAATAATTGTATCTAGAAGAACAAATACTCAGGAAATGCTAAATGAATTCAAAAGCTTCGAAATGAAAAAACAATAACAATTCAATTTACTCAAGGAAGTTTTAGTATGACCTGCTTCAAATAAGACAAGTGAAAAAAAAAAAAACATGACAAGTAAAAAAAAGATGGTTCTCAATCCCATCTTTATTAGTTTGGTTATAGAGAGAAGACAAATTGCAATTATTCTTGTCCTTTTTTGGTTGTTGGCATATTCAAAATCTCCAGCCAAGAAAATGTAATCGATGTCAAATAATCTATTGAAGTAAGAATGTGCAGTGTTTGACTACTTGAAAAAAAATTGTTTGAAAAATAACACATAAACATCTATTAAAATCACATTTGAGCATTTTTAAAAAGAACCAAATAAGTGGCTTGTGTTATATTGTGGGTTTATTTTTTATTTTTATAAAAAATATTATAAAAATTTAAAATCCAAAAGAATTGAATTCTGACATCAGGATTTATTAGACTTGGATTTTGATTCTAGACTCATTAAAATTAGATCTGATGCATCATTTAAAAGAGTTGGGCTTTAACGCATGATATATTAATTTTGGGTATAGATGATTGGATCTAAAAGAATTGGATTTTTTCAAAGACTAATTTTTTTACATGTTTTTAACTTTAGCTTTGTCCATGAAAAACTGAAAAACACTTTTTTCTTTTTTAATTTGTAAAAATATTGCATTTAAACACAGACTTCATTTTCCATCTTCATTTTTGTGGAATAATGGAATACACCATTACTGAATACACCCAATATGGTACTTTATTGAATTGGAAAAGGCAAATAAAGAATCAGCTAGCCCGTAAGTTCTCAGCATTAAACAGTAACAACAATAAAGCCACAAGTTTGGGCTCCCATTTGAAAGGCCGAATGCCAGGTAAATACAATAAAGCAAGTAATTTTTTTTTAAATTTATTTTTAATATGACAAATCAAAATAATACAAAATTATAAAAAATTTAATTTAAAAAAAATTCAAATTTTTTTTTAAAATACTTTCTAAACAAAAAAGAAATTCACTCTCATCTGCCAAGGCAAAATTCTGAAAACTATATTAGGAACCTCCTTGTACTGTCATTGATTAAAAAAATGCAAAGACATGAGAAAAGACATGAGAATATAACTTGTAGATACTTTTTAAATAATTTTTCATATTAAAATATATTTTAATAATATTTTTTTTATTTTTAAAAAATTATTTTTAATATTTAATATAATTTAAAAACAATAAAAATATATTAATTTAAAATAAATAAAAAAATAAATATTTTTAAAACACAAAAACAAACTCCTTGAAAATCTTAAAGCTGCTTCTACAGCAGCACCTTGAACATTAGGAAAAAATGCTAACACGATGAAGAAAAATCTACTGGTTAACTAGAGAGAATAATTCTCAATTTAAACACGAAGCTGGTAGCACAGAATCTACCAACAACATAAAATAAAACGGTGCACTTGGCTACAAACTAAACATTAGATGAAAAACAACAAAATCTTAAACTACCATAACTACCATACACTGCTTCTCATATCCAGCCACAAGGTAGAGGCCTAAGGGATGCTTACACAAAGCCTGCTTAAAGTGATGGATAATACTTCTCTTTCAGTACATCGCAAACCCAAATGCAGGAGAGATAAGCATGGAGAATCATATAAATTTTTTTGTTTCAATAGTTGCGTGGTTTCAAAAATTCAAATATCAAACTAGACCAGCAAAGTTTCTATCCAGGAAGATGATATGAACCATACTCTCCATCAGAATATCAAGCAGTTTCACAAGAGATATGCGCCCGTTCTGGCTATCACCTTGTCAATTGCTGTTGATTAATCAACACTCTGACAGTTCAATCCCAGCTAAATAAATGAATAATCAAGCTCAGGGGCTTGTAGTTTAGCATCAACCAAAATCAAGCTTCAAGTTAAAACATTACAGCAGCGGAAAACAGAAAAGCCAGGGGTGGAGGGTGGCGCGACAAACCATTTGTTCATACTACACAAGTTTGTCATAAATAAAACTTTCAAAGCAGGATACCTAACGCCCTCTCTCAAATCCAATACGAGTTCTACCAGAGCCTCCATCATGGCCATCTCGCATTGAAGATCCTGCACTAGCTCTCATTGTGCCACCAGTACCAACTTTGTCTGTCGGTTTCTTGCCCTTCTTTACTTCAGTCAAGAACTGATCCAGACCAAATGGATCAGCTTCTTCTTCATCCTTCTCAAACTCAACCGGCCTGTCACGTGGACCGGTCCTCTGTGAAGTACCAGCAAATTCCTTGTCAGGTTTGAATCGTTCTGTCTTCATTATCTTATCTAACTGCTCATCTGAGCCTCCGTACATTTCAGCATCGACATCTTTCTTCGGCCGGTATAGAGTTGAAAGTGTGGGCTGAGCCGTGAAAAGGCCTTTATCATACACACTGTATTGATCATCTGCAGCAAAACCAGAATCCATTCCTTTCTCTTGGTTGAACAACCTTTGATCATATGCAACTTCTCCCCCTTTTCCAGCTCCAGTAGAGGCCATACCAAGAGCAACCTTCTCGCTGATGTCACGATCTCTATCTCTAGTGATCTTGCTCTTCTTACCCATTGCAGCATCTTTTGCTTCCAATCTTCTTTCTCTCTCCCTTTCTCGACGGCGCTCCTCTCGAATTTTCTCACGCCGCAGCCTCTCTTCCCTCTCTTCCCTTGTCTCCTTTGGGGCATCCCTCTCCCTGTCCTTCACATGCTCATAATCCCCTCTCATGTCAACATCATCCATTGCACCCCTCTCTGATGGGACTGGAGCAGACGGTGGGGGTGCAGCACCAGTTCTCTCAGAACGAGCTTTCTGAGCTAATGCCCGCAACTCCTGCTCTTTCCTTTCCTTCTCCTTCATCATCATCTCCTTTTGAACCTTGGATCTCATAGCAACGGCTTCTCTAGCCTTTTGCTCAGCAACATAAAGGGCTTCTGACAGCTTAGCAAAATTATCATTAATTTGAACATCCTGCAAACCTCTTCCATCAGCAGCCAGACGCTTATCAAGAGGAATCGTGTAGCCCTTAGGGTTCTTCCAATTTGAGATACAAGGTGGGATTTTCCAATCCTGCTGATCCTTCACAGTCACAGGTCGGGGTGGCGAGTGCATAACTGGCACAGGTGGTGATCCCGATGCCTTTGGAACCCTCTTATGCTTGAACTTAGGTGGCTCAAGCGGGTCCACCGGCATCTCCACCATTCTAATAATCCTCTCTTTTGCACCCGAGTTAAACGCTGCCGACTGCTGCGAAGGCTTGTACTTTATATACTTGGAATCCGAAGACTGTTTGGGCACATTCTTCGGCTGCGCTGCACTCAATCTGACATTCACAATCTTTTCAAGCGCAGCTTTAGTTTCCAGCGTAGTGTCCTCGATCTCTTTCTGCAATTCCTCATCCCCATCCCCATCCCCATCCTCATCTCCCTGTTCCTCACTCCTCAAAATCTTCGGAATCAAATCCTTATGCTGAGAATACACAATCTTCTTAGTATTCTCATTCTGTCTCACAATAGCGTCATACGCAACATTCCCCTGAGCATCAACAGTCAAAGCCAAAATCTTGGACCCAGGTTTCGCAGACTTATTCCTACCCATATCAAGAGGGTACTGCGCAACATGAATCTCTGGAAACGCACCCCCATCTCCAAAATCTTCAACTTTCCTGGGAACAAAACCTTTCCGCTGCAAGTAAAGAGGTACAGGTTTATAACTGATCCCACCACCACCAGCAGATTGTTCAACCTCAGATGAACTAAACCTCTGCTTGAACCACGGATCATTTGAATGATCATAATAAGTTGCGCTGGTTGATTTCACCGGAGGCAGTAATTCCTTTAAAGCCGCCATGATAATTGGAGCCGTAGGTTTAAACCCTAACCCTAAATCGAAAAAGAAAAGAGGATTTGGGGATTCGACAACAAAGTTTCTGCGATCTGGACGAGAGACAGAGAGGCGGCTGGTGATGAAAACACCATCTGATAATTGATGTCTGACGGGGAAATATCAGAAATCTAATGGGTCGTTGTTATTGGGCTGGGCGGTACTATATTTCTCGGGTCAGGGCTCCAGAATAGTGAGGACTCGGATTCTGAAAGCCGGCTAATCACTAAAAACCACGTGGAAGAACACGTAGCTCGTGACCAATCAGAATGGCTGGCCAATAAGGACTTACCATTTATTTATTACGAGGACAAACATGTCAATTGGATGAACAGATTGGACTTGTATTTGTAATTTAAGAATTTTGTAGAGGGACCGTTTCGTGAAGTAGGCGCAAAGCAGCTGCCCGGTTGGAGCTTGTTTGATAATTATTTTTTATTTGAAAATATATTTTAATAATATTTTTTATTATTAACTTTTTTTTTAAATTTTAATATGTTAGAACGATGTGAAAATAAAAAAAATAAATTTGAAAAAAATAAATTGTTTTTTTAAAACATTTTTAAAATGTAAAAAAAACCCCCTCCTTACTCGAGTCTTTCCTCACTCACTATCCCTGCTCCTCTCAAAGTCGTCTTCTCTTTGTACTGGACGACCTACAAAACCAAAAAACACGCTGTTACGAAGACACACGAATATTATCAATGGCGGACGGAGAGAGCTCGAAAGAGGCAACTGCAAGAACGCTGCGGAACGCGTTTGGCAATGTGCTCTCTTTCTTCATCCTCCTCTTGATTGGAGTTCTCGCCTTCTCGATCCGCCTTTTCTCTGTCAGTTCACTCTCTCCCTAAAAACCTCTCTCTAGATCTGATCTTTGTAATTTCCTTCTCTTTTTATGATTTCTGTTTATTGTGTGTTTTAGCCGTTTCGTTGCTGCGTAAATGGGGAAATAATAAATAAAATTGATTGTTATTGTTTTAAATTTTAAAATTGGAATTGTTTTGAATGGATGCAAATTCTCTGTCGTTTCCATTTGATTTATGAGAAAGCAGATGAAAAGCAAAGGAAAAAAAATAGGAGTTTTTTGTTTGCCTTAATTTCTTTTTTCCTAGAACTAAACTGAGAAGGTTGGCTTGGCTTAGGCAGGTAAATGTTTGTGATTTTTAAGCATCCGAATCTGTTACTATTGGAATCAGGGCTGATTCGTGTGTTTTGTTAGTAGTTGCATTTTGGTTAACTTGTGGATTGATTTTCAGGTAATAAAGTATGAGAGTGTTATTCACGAATTCGATCCTTATTTCAATTACAGGGTCACTCAGGTTTGATTTCTTTCATAAATATAATGCTTAATGTTCTTTTTTTTTCTTTCTTTACACACGCACACACGAATATGTATAGAGAATGAGAAATTTAATTTTTGTTGGCTCCAGTTTTTGACAAAGAATGGGATTTATGACTTTTGGAATTGGTTTGATGATCGAACCTGGTAAGCGCAGATAATTCTCATGGTTAAAAGTTGTTGTTGGTTAGCTGTTCGTTTGGCTAGGCTCTTATATGAGTACTTAAATTGACTGTTTTTGTATATTTCATTAAGGTATCCTCTCGGCCGTGTGATTGGTGGAACTGTTTACCCTGGGTTGACCTTGACAGCAGGCACACTATGGTGGTGAGTACCTTGTAGGTGACCATAAGAAATGTATTCATTAGTTTCTGGCATAAATTTGCCAAGTTAGTTTTCTGTGCTTGTTGCTGGAGTTTCCTTGAATTGTAAACATTTGAAATGTCATGTATTACTGAGTCCTATATATTCTAATTTTTTTGAGTCATTACTATGTGGTTTCAGGTTGTTGAATTCTTTGAACATTCCATTGTCTGTCGAGACTGTTTGTGTATTCACCGCACCAGTTTTCTCTGCATTTGCCTCATGGGCAACTTACCTTTTGACCAAGGTTTATATTGTGACCCAATTCACGTCTCTTCTTATGTACATTGGAGTTGGTTTTGCTGATGACATTAAATTGTCTTGTTTTTCAATAGGAAGTTAAGGGTACTGGTGCTGGACTGACAGCAGCTGTTCTTTTGGCCATGGTAAATTATATAACGGGTATTCATAACTTATGTGTTTCCTTGTAATTGTATTTATTTACTTGAACAGCAGCAATAAGGCATTACTTGTTAATACAAGTTCTTCATAACATTTTTAATAAAACTATCTCCCCTAGTTTATAATGTCTTTCAATTGAACAGTGCTCTTCTGTATTTTTTGGTAGTATTCTGGTTAGTAGATGAATGAGGATTACTGTGAAATAGATATTATTTATTATTTGGATAATGCAATGTTTGACAAATTTGAAAGAACAATGTTCAAACTCTTGACATATATTTCAAAATCTGTATAGTTGGGGTGGCCTTCTTTATGAGATATTCTCTTTGTAAGACTTCTGTACTATGTTGCAGTCCTTCAGAATGTTTAAACATTTGAAACTCAAAATCTTATCTGCTAGATTATTTGCTCTTGTTCACAGGTTCCATCATATATATCTCGATCTGTGGCTGGTAGCTATGACAATGAAGCTGTCGCCATATTTGCTCTTATCTTCACATTCTATCTTTATATAAAGGTTAGAACTTTGATGTCAATTAGAGAAAGCAAAATTCCACCTTATTCTTCTTCTCAAAACTGTTATTTTGAGGAGCAATCATATCTAATGCAATGGTTAACAGATTTACTTCATTAATGTGTTTCCCATGGATTGCTTGTTGGTTCTGTGTTTTTTTGCTTTTCACATTTCATTTGTTGCTGATATAGATTTTATATCATGTGCAGACATTGAATACAGGATCCCTCTTTTACGCTACTTTAAATGCCTTGGCATACTTTTACATGGTAGGCTTTGTGATAATGTTTTTTGGCATCTTATTATTCCTTATGATATTTATGTTCATTGTTATATTACTGTCTTTCAGGTCTGCTCATGGGGAGGGTACACCTTTATTATTAATCTAATTCCAATGCATGTGCTATTGTGCATTGTGACTGGTCGCTTCTCTTCCCGACTGTACATTGCATATGCTCCTCTTGTAAGTACCTATAATGCTCATTAAGTTTGTATCACAGTGAAGGGAAAAATAAAAAAAATTAATATTTTATCACCATAATTGAAGATTGCATGCTAATATTGCTCGTCTTTGGACAAGACAAGAAACTGTTTACACTTTTTTTCTGTGATCATTAATGAAGAATACTTACGATGGAGTTAAGACTCAAGGGTGCATATTAGGATACATATATGGGTGAGAGTAGATGTTGGCTGTCAGCCTCACCTTGCTTTTTGGTGTTTACATACTCTTGATAACTAATCTGAACCTTTTCATTAGCAATGATTAAATGATAACTATTTTAACTTACATATATCACTGTAATGCAATGGCATATTTTATTGATTTCCTCTTTCCATGCAACTTAGGGTGTGCTTTTGTGGGAACACGTTTCAATACTCATCTCTTGTTTTACTTATAGGGCACTATGTATGTGAAATTATCTCATCTCTTTTGAAGCACATTGTTAACACATGCAATTTGCTTTTGCTTTAAGGTATTAGTTACAAGCCATGGGCTTAAAGACAATATTTAAATAGTGTTTGGTTATTGTCTCAAGATAGAAGAGATGTAGACAATGGAGATAGAGGGGACCTGCACCTTCATTTTGAAAGGACATAAATTCACTTCAAAATTGTCCCAGTGACAAATTTTTTTTATATCTCTGTCTTTGTCCCTCCAACCAAACATGTTTATGCCCCTTTTGCCCTAGGACACTAACCAGACATAACCCTAAAAAACAAACCTTTTCTTTTTATGTTCGGTACGTGTCAATGGGTGAGTAGTTTTTCTTTTTCCACTTGTTTTTCTTATTTTGACTTATTAGCTATAAGTCATGGGCTTGGGAACAATGTTCAAAGAATGCATCTTTGTTTTTGATGTCTATTATCTATCAACGGATGACTAGTTTAACTGTTGCATTTTTGTAAAGAAATTTTCCTTGGTTAGACATTGAAGACTTGCAATGGTCATCTCTACACAAATGAAATTTCTTGGTTTTAATTGAAATGGACTTTTCAATGCAGGTGGTTTTAGGAACGCTTTTAGCAGCTTTGGTGCCTGTTGTTGGTTTTAATGCAGTTATGACGTCAGAACATTTTGCTTCATTTTTGGTGAGTTGTGTCGACTCAATCCATTCAGACACAATGTTTTTTTAAAGTACGTGAATTTGGTTATTTGTTCATCTTGAAGGGGGAAAGCAGCCATTATACTTGCCTTAGAAATGTTATCTATTGTGAAAAATGAAAAAATGTTGCAGGCAATAATCTTTCTGGATGGCTGTGCCTTGCTGTCTCTTTCAAGTTAGAGATCAAGTGGGTTGTGTAACTTTTCAGTGTGAGACTACTATGTAACAGTGCAAGATTTTATTATATGCTATTGGCATGGAGAGGTCTAGCATGCTTTTAGGGTTTTATCAGTAAGAACAGCAAATAAATAAATGTATCAAGCGTGCGTCATTTTTATAGATGAGCAATAGAGCCCTTATTGATGTGTACTTTAGATTTCTAGAAAGGTCCTTATACATGAGCAATAGGGCAGTTGTATCTGTGTTTCTTTCTTGATTCATTGTCTTGGTACTAATTTTACTTCTCCAGGTTTTCATTATCATCCATGTGGTGGCTCTTGTGTACCATGTCAAAGGGAATCTCTCTCCAAGAATGTTTAAAGTGGCTGTTACGCTTGTTGTATCTGTGGGCCTGTGAGCTTCCCTCACCATCGTTTTTAATTGAATGCAGTGGATAATTACACTAGTAGTGCAAAAACCTTACAACTTTTCTCATTCAAGTGCATAGACTTCAACTTTTTTTTGGTTTGAGCATTCCAACTCTTTCAAAACTTCTTATTAAGTACTTTTGTCTATTTAATGTCCATTGTTCTGCAATTTGATGATGTTTCCTTTGACCTCAGCCCATCTTGGTACACAAACTTTCACTTTATTTCAATCAAATACAAAGACTTTAATTCTCTTCATTTTGGTGCATAAACTTTTTTGATTGTGTCATTTATGTACTTCTGTCAATTTCTCATTTTCTGATATGTCCCCCCCCCCCCAGTAAAAGTAGCCTCCAAATTGATATTATGTTTAATGAATGAAATATTTTGAATTGAAATAGATCCTTTTAAGAAGAACAGACTTTTGATTGATGGTAAGCTATCTAAGTTCTACACTAAGGTTAAAAACTATTTTGTGATTAATCAGAAGTAATAAATAAATTATTAATACAATTTAAAATATTTATCATTTTAATAAAAAGAATGGAAAATCATATGATTGAAAAATAAATAGGAAAAAATAATAGATTTTTTGTAGCAGTATTCGATTGGAAAGTTGGTGTACCAAAATGAAGAATAATATAGTTCATGGATGTCTGGATACATACTGAATCAATATTTCCTAATATTGTATGTGTTATGATTGAACATGAGACTAATTTCCATACTTCAATATCGTGTATTCAACAGGGTAGTGTGCTGTGCTATGATAGCTGTTCTAATAGCACTGGTAGCTTCTAGCCCAACAAAGGGATGGAGTGGACGAAGTTTGAGCTTGCTTGATCCGTAAGTTTCTAGTTTTGTAATTCATATAAGCCTTTACTGTAGTACCTCTGAATTGATGCAATCCTATGGAATCTAAAGGTTTTATTCAAAGATATAACTTGGGTTGGTGCAATCTGATCTGAACCCACCTGAACTTTTAGGTTTGAGTTCTTTGGTCCTTTAGTGGGCTTCATCTAGTCTGTTTCAAATGAACAGACCTACATAACTCCCCCGGTCATCCTCTTCCTGTGACACTTAAGCAATCACTTTGACATGCTATCTCAGTTGTATTTATTAATTAGTTCATGTTCATGCCCTTACATGAAGACATTTATTCAGCTGTTTGTTTTAGTGACTGATATTCCCAAAAGATTTTGGTGACACTCATTCTGACCCATTTTATTTCCGTTGCATTATGACAGAACTTATGCAAGCAAGTATATACCAATCATTGCTAGTGTCAGTGAACATCAACCCCCTACTTGGCCATCTTACTTCATGGACATTAATGTTTTGGCTTTCTTGGTTCCAGCTGGGATTATTGTAAGTTACATGTTTTAAATGCAACTTAGCTTTTCTTTAACCTATCACTTCACAGATGTGTCTCATCGTGGTCTTTCTTTTTTGGCAGGCATGCTTTTTGCCTTTATCAGATGCAAGCTCCTTTGTTGTGCTCTATATTGTAATGTCTGTATATTTTTCTGGCGTCATGGTGAGAAGAATCTTGGGACAATTAATTTCTTGGATTTTCTTTTTTGCCTCTGCTCATTAGTTCCCGTGCTCATTGTGTTTTACTCATACCATAGGTGCGTCTTATGCTAGTGCTTGCTCCAGCAGCATGCATCATGTCTGGGATCGCCCTTTCTGAAGCTTTTAATGTCCTAACACGATCAATCAAGTTTCAGCTACCTGGATCATCAGGGACTTCGCAGGTTGATTTAAGCATGCTTGCTTTCCTCTACTGTTGGCTTATGCTAGCTCAATTATTTGTGAAGTCAACTTCCTGACTAAGGTTTTGTTGATTCTTTCGATGATTAAGTCAAGGGATGCCAGTCTGAATACTGATGGAGAACAAAATGACATAGCCAAGACTGAGAAAATGGATGAGACAGTAAAAGAACGACCATCGAAAAAGAACAGGAAGAAAGAAAAAGAGCCTGTGGAGAAGGCCTCTATAAGGTCCCGGATTGAAAAGAGACTTCTTGTTTTACCTTTGGAGGCATCTGTCATTGCTATTATCTTGCTCGTGTTACTTGGCGCTTTCTATGTGGTACATAGACTCTCCCTTTCTTTTTCCCTATAGTGTGAGATTTCACATGCTTGCTCGTGTTTTGGTATTTTCTATACCACTTCTCCATTTATATTGTGCATTGTAGTTTTTTTTTCCCTAGCATCATTCTGACCATAACAATTGCTGTTTGGGATGAGCAGCTGATAAGGTTATAAATAAAACATTTCCTCCTATACAAACCCACAGAGAGGAAGACAAAGGTCTGATGTAGCTGAATAAACTGTCTGCCTTTTCAACCATTTCTTGCAGGCTCTTAAAACTGAACTGGCAGCCATTGTTGAAATGTTGATACGAATGAAAAAAAAATCACATTTAGCATGTCACACAGGTATAGGAATTTGTTAGTTAATTTGGAGCTTGGTAATGTAAATGTTGCCTTGAGAAAATTGCATTGGCTATAGCAAAATAAAATTGCTTGGAATGAACTCACTTCACCATAAACTACTTCATACTTTCATGGTGAAGAAGGTTAGTGCTTGCAAGGTGGAAGCTGCTCTTAATGTTCATGCTTAGCTTGCAACCACTAGCTTACTAGCACCTTGGAAAAAAATTCACAAGTAGGAAGGTGGAAACTTGTAATGTAAGTAATTATTTTGTAATCCTTTCTGGATGGAGGAGGATGTGTTTTGAATTAATTAGAGGTTGTATTTTGGAAACAACTTAGACAAAGTGGAACCTAATGCTCAAAATAATGAACTGAATCCTCTCTCCAACCCTGTTCTCGTTCCTCTTCAAGTGACAGTCTTAGGTTTTGATCTGATCATATGAACTAAACATAATAACATTCCATAGGAATTTGCAACTCAAAGGTTATGCCTGTAATTATCATTTTGTTTTTATCTGGTGGAGACAAATTTGTTTCCTCTTATTTATTACCCATTAATGCTTAAATTTCCTAGGATTATATCTGATTACAACTTACCTTCATCTTTGTAGGTTCATTGTGTCTGGGCAGCAGCTGAAGCTTATTCGGCACCTTCTATTGTTTTAACAACTTATTCACGAGATGGTGGTCTACATGTTTTTGATGATTTCAGAGAGGCTTATGCATGGCTAAGCCACAATACTGAGGTGGATGATAAAGTAAGTTTTTACCATACTACCATCTTCATGTGCCCATTTGATGATCATGGATTCTGCAACATGTTTAATAATCATGTTCTAAGTTTATGGTAAGCGATAGGGCATCCAAAAGCTTCCTAGCATTATGTTTTTGTTTTATATCAAAATATTGAAATATTTTATATGAAATCCCTGGAAATCATATTTATGGGCTTGTAAGAGAAACTACAGGATAACCTCAATAAATTACCACTCAATAAACTAATAACTTTGATAAAATAATATTTTTGTTCTGTCTTGACTTAAATTTGAAGTGTAAATAATATCTGCATTAAATAAGAACTATCCATGGTCCCAAGGGTATTAGTTTATAGAGGCTTAACTGTGTTAAGTGGATAAACTGACTATTTATATTCTCCAGGTCTTATAAAATGATAGCAGTCTATTAGAAATCAGGCTTCAGGTATCCTCGTTATAGTAATGTTATAATCTATGATCTCCAGTCCACTGGAATGGTAAAATCAAAGCTTTATGTACAGTGGTATTGGCGTTATGTGCCAAACCCACCTCTAGAAGTTTAACCATGAAAGGCGCAAACAGATTACAGAATTTGACGATCAGTATTGTGTTAATGTTTGGATTGAGCAAGTAGAACTCTCATGCCTTTATTAAGAAAACATAAAAATGTGAAAAGGAAAATGAGTATAATTTGCTTGACAATTAAACTAGTGTTTAAAATCTCATTGAGATGATACCATAACAAGCTTGAAAATGAATATACAACAGCATGTCATAGTACTGCTGCTTGGTGGAAGAAGCTTTGTCTGTGATATATTGGCTCAACATCCCCTTAATTAGTTGCATTTGTACTCGTACTTTTGTAGCATGAAATGTTATTTTGTAGCCTATTTAGGAGCTGTTTCCTTTTGTTTACTTTGAACTTCCTAATTTGGTTGCTTTCACCAAATGAAAGATGAATTGACTTTTAATTCATGCAGGTTGCATCATGGTGGGACTATGGTTATCAAACAACTGCAATGGCTAACCGCACTGTTATTGTTGACAATAACACCTGGAATAACACGCACATTGCGACTGTTGGTACTGCCATGTCTTCTCCTGAGAAGGCAGCCTGGGAAATCTTTAACTCCTTGGATGTAAAATATGTTCTAGTTGTCTTTGGAGGTTTGTTTCCTTCTTTACATGCTTAGATCTGTGCATGTCCAGATCAGTCTTCACTTGAAATTAATATATTGTTCTGATGGATTGCTTAACGGATCAGGTCTTGTTGGCTACCCCAGTGATGACATTAATAAGTTCCTGTGGATGGTTCGTATAGGAGGGGGGGTGTTCCCTCATATCAAAGAACCTGATTATTTAGTGAGTACTTATACCAGTTGCATTTGACTGACATTCTGTTCCTTTGGATTCTTCCTAGTAGTAAAATGTTACTCATTTAATAAATAATAGATATTTGTGCATCATGGTTAAAACTGGTAGATGTGCTTAATCTTATTGACTTTTCTTTCCTTTCCTTCTGTCCAAAGAGAGATGGTCAATACCGGATCGATTCTCAGGCCACTCCAACCATGCTAAATTGTCTCATGTACAAGCTATCATATTACAGGTCTAATTTTTCTCTCACCCTACCTATTTAAATGCGAAGTATATATTTGTTTCCGAGGTTAAAACATTTATTTGTGTTTTGTTACAGGTTTGTGGAAACTGATGGTAAAGGCTTTGACAGAGTTAGGCAGACAGAAATTGGGAAGAAGTACTTCAAACTTACCCATTTTGAGGAGGTACAGTAATATTGATCTCCTAAAACTGGTGTGAAATAATGCATGCGAACAACGCAATTTCCTGTGCTGTGCGGCTACCTAAGGCTTTGCATGGGAAAATGTTGAAGTTATTTTTGGGAAAATGACTAGTAGTAGATGATGACAAGTATTCCTTTATAACTTTGTCTTTTTTTCTTGATCATAATTTGTGTACTTGTCAATTTAGGTATTCACAACTCACCATTGGATGGTTCGCATTTACAAATTGAAACCTCCAAAGAACAGGATCCGAGGGAAGACCAAAAAATCAAAATTGGTGAGCATGAAGGATTGATGTTTGCAAGTACGTGTTGAGATTGAAACCTAGGCTCCTACTCTAACTGTGTTTTACATGTTCTCATTGCAGAAAGCAAGCTCAACTTCTAGCTCAAAAAGAAGCGGAACAGGGAAGAGAAACCCATGGCACTAGTGAAATAAATTATAGGCTAATGTGCTCATATGTCTGTAATTCATATAAATTACAATCAAGAAGCTTTTGAGAGGGATCTTGCAGGCATATTTGATCATTACCCTAGTAAAAAGCAAACCAGTAGAAGGATTTTGCAGTCTCCACGTATGATCTTGTATTGGTCTCAACATCATGATGTCTTTACACAGGACTAATCAATTTTGGATTAATACTGTTAGATCTGTACTGAGCATATTGATGCTATATGATGAATGGCATCTCTCGTATACGAGAGATAATTCATTTACCAGTTTTCTTTATCAGCCAAACTTTCCAGCTTGCGGTTATTTTTTTTAATATGCCTGGTTGGCTTACTGCAGCCCGAGATGGAGAACCGGATATATTAGGTATTTGATGAAGTCAATTCTTCTGCTTATATCCTCCAACCAAGCCACACGGCTATGGAGGTCTCGGTCAAGACTTCTCTTTTGTTCTGGTAATACTCTTTATATCTTACCTGAGATTTAATTGCCATTCCCTTCGTCCACTTAATCACCATCCACACTAGACTACAACCAACCCTGAAGGTTCAGGCGTCTAGCTGAACTTTTGGTCTTCTACAGTGGATTGAATCTCTGCATTTATGAAATTCAAGTTCCCTTCTCAACACCCCTCCTACTCGAATTACAAGCTCAACAGCTGCTCTCAAATTCTCATAATAAATTCTCAAGCCTTTGATATCCTTTTGCCTACAATCATTTCCCACTTCCTTAACCAACAAAGATTGGTACGAGAGGAAAAGGCTCCAGTCGCATAAGTTCTTGACGCCCAATAGAACCTCCAATGATACCTTGGAGAGCCCTAAATGTTTTTCCTCTTCCTGTGTTCTAAGATAAATGGGGGAAGATAGAGAGGAAAAAAGAAAACGAAGGCGGAATTAATGTTTCTGATTATACAATAGTTGTCATCGTGGAGTTAAAAATAAACTGCTGGTTATTCTATGCCTGCACCCTTTGCTTGAGGTTTATAAATTGCTAGGTTGTTAGTTCTCCATGCAAAGGCGTAGGTCCGTAGTCCTGTGAAGTTCTCTGTAACTTACTGGTGAAGTTTACAAACTGAAAGAATCAAACCGATAAATACAAGGATTTTATTCTAATGCAGTGGGCACAGCCCCTCTTGACAAAAGCTCCTGTCAAAACCATGTTGTCGGAGCTTTTGGTGTCCGGTTGACATAAATACCGATGAAGCTACAATAATCACAGCGCGGCAGATTTTTTGCCGAAGAATTGCACCATCTTGTCATCCCACTATTCTAAGGCTGTTATAGTTTTTTAGGCAGGTTGTAAGCCTTCTTAAGGAACTTCGCAGCTGTCTCATCACTCCGATAGCACAAAACTCGCAAGACTGTGTTTGGTTCAGTAGAATTCCATTGACCTGAAGTTGGAGGCATTGGCAATCTGGATTTAGCAGAAGAGCCGTGGCTGTCGAATGACAGACTTCCGAATCGCTCAACAAGGCTCACAGAATCTATATGAAACAAGGAGAGTACATCTTTAACTGTGGTTGAAAACTTATCAATTAAATCTGTTGGCAAACCATCTCCGTTGGACCAGAACATATCTGTGAGAAATTTGAAATCTTCCTCGATTATCTCAGAATCTTGAAGAGTGAAAGCGCGAGCAGGGCCTCCAGCAAGCAACACCATCAGGAATCCATCAAAAGAAGCTTTCATAACATCTGTGATGACACGTGTTCTCACTCTGTCATGTACTGTAGATGAAATAATTTCCAAATATTGCTCAAGCTCCTGAAGGAAAGGCTCAATCCTAGAAGATGAAACTTCTCCTACATAAAGGCCATCCCACAGAACATGACTCAGCTCATGAAAGACAACCTTGTATGCTGTTGCCTCACAGAGAAGCTGGATGCATTCAACAGAAGCAGATCTTGACAGCTCAAACTTTTTCCCTGTTCCCTCAGCAAAATGATTTGCATTGGTAGCGTTGGAATTCCTAAGCTGGATAACAGTCCTCTTCTCCAAAACCTCCAACTGTGTGCGAATATACTGCAAAGTGTTAATACGTACACATAGCTGTGGTATCCCATGGGAGCTATCGCCATTCACAGTCCCAACCTGACATTTCTTCCTCTGGGTTATTTGTGACTTCTCCTTCTTAAATACACGAAATTTTGATCCTGTTGTACATCTAGTTAATGCAGGCATAGTAGGAATGAAAGTATCTCGTGTCCCTGCACATTATAGAAAAGAAACTTTCAATTATTTTGGGGTTTTCATATAAAAATCAATGCATGTTTGCAGGTTATGCATTGCATACCACAGCCAGATTTTGCCTTCAATATGTAATTCTGCAAACATCTGTCAAGGCCAGTGACCAAATCAGGAAGCAAGACTGCATGCATGGGTATTGGCAACAAGAAGAATGCCTCCAAAGTTTCATCTACACTGCGTAGAACTTCAACAGCAGAAGGAGCAAACCGCTCTTTATTTGCCCGTGGATTCCATACCTGCATCATAAAGGTGGCAGGTCGTTTCGTGGATAATGCAAAAGGGATAACTACCGCATCTTCTAATCAGAAAACATAAATTAATTTCTCTGCTAGTTTCCATGTATTACATACCTCTTGTTGTAGATTTCTATCAACCCACTCACTCAATCTGTCAACTCTCGTCTTTATCCATGACTTCACAAGGTTGGCAATTACAACTTCTGCCTCATAAGGAGGCATCTCTTGGATTATTGACTTCCCACCATCATCACTGTCTACTGCATCTTCAACTGCAATCTGCACAATATCTTTCTCCAATTTGTCAGCAGCCCTCAGCACCTCAATAGCATCAGGTGTCAATTCACTGATACTCGAAATGAATTTCCTCAGCTCATTCCAGTAGCAAGAATGAAGCGTGGCTACAGCTACGCCTGCTGCAAGGGGGTGCCATCTCTTCAGTATGGGACTAAAAATTGCCTTCTCATTAAAAGCCAGTCCACTGATTTCTTGTGCAAGAATAGAGAGGCGAGGGAGATTTTTCCCATGACTAGATAACTTTTTACTAGCCTTAACTTTCTCCATTTTCTGTTCTAAGAAGATCAAAACAGACCGTAAGTCACCAAATTTGAGACATATATTAACTGAAAAAGTATAAATGAAATAGAAAATGTATGTTAAATTGAGAATGAGCAAGGAAGGCATCATGAATTATTTCATACATGAAAAAAAATGTGTGATAGATGCATGTCTTGCAGAAGTTGTTTAAAATAAGAAGCTTCTTTTGAGTATACATGAAATATTCATGATGATTTAACTTCTTTTATCAGAAATGTAAAGTCCTAAAGTGGATACCAAAAACACTTGAGATAAATATTTACTGGTAAAGCTTGTGGGAAGTTCTTCCATCTTATTAAGTCCATTTTCAGATTGAATATTCATTTAGCAGATTCTATCATCACAGATAGGGAAATCATGCTTGAATGAACTTGCCTGAGCAAAAGCAGAGCGCAGTGATGATCTGATGAAAGTGTCAATCCTATCATGAGCAACATTGACTTCTTTCCTTTTCCTACGATTCTCATGAGAGATATCTTCTTCCAGTATTTTTGCTGCTATAACTGCCAAAGAAACAATGCTTTGCATTGATTCAGTATTGTCACTATGGAAACTATCATGGTAAGCAAGAAGCCTTTTCTCTGCCCAACCCAATATTGAACTCAATGTCGAACTCAAAATCTTGGAATACTCTGGATCCTTGCTTGCCTTTGCATCCTTTTCGATTTCCATCAACAGATTATTGGCAGCAAACAACAGGTCATCCTCAACTTGGCCAGTCGCAACATAATGGTAAAATAAAACCCACAGGAAACAGAGATTGTGCAACATTTGGTTCATTCCAAGGATTCCCCAAGTCTTCTTTATGAGTTCTAAAACCTCATCAAGCTCTTCAATAACAATTGATTCATCATTAACATCAAAGCAAGCATCTAAGAGCAATTGGTAGAGTCTCAGATTCAACGGAAACCCATCTGCCCAGTGACAAGTTTCAGAAACAGACCCATCAAATGATCTACAAGCAAGAGACATAACAGCACTGCGGAGAGCTTGCATCAATTCACTGTTCTTTCCGAAATCAATTGGTTTATCTAATGCCCCACGAATGATCTGGTGGAGGCGCTGCGGAGCAGTGTCTGTCTTGTTCAGTGGCAGGTGAGGATGCAAAAGCAGCCCCGCTTCTAGAAGCTTCAAATTTCTCCTCTTCCATGCTTCGTATTCTTTCTGATTAAGAAAATCTGCAGGCTTGAGCTGCTGCAATAGTTCAAGTGGCAGAACCATCGACTCTACACGCCTTCCAAGCTGATACAGTGCACAAGAAACAGAAGGTTTAATAATTGCTTCACACTGAACTAGAAAATCTAACCGAGCAGAAAACCACAGCTTAAAAACCAGAAATTTCACCAGCATTCACACGAATTAAATTATGGCATTATCCAAGTGGATCCTTTCTTTTATTTTCGATTAAACTGTCCACTCTTTACTGATGATTTCTGCAACCTTTGGCAATAAAGAACAAAAATGAAACTACTTATTGATTTTCCATTTTTCCTGTTATTTATGCAAGCAGACAGAGCTTAAATGTATCCAGAAATTCATAAAATTATTTAATTTACTAATCATCTCCCTTGCAGCTGAAATCACATAAAAAAAATAAAAAAAACCATAATTAATCACAAAAGACTCCACTTGTCAGCTTATAACATGGTACATAAATAAAAAAAACAATTGTTCTAGATTCTCCCAAGAGAAGATAAAAGATTCCATCAAACAAAGCTTAAATCAAAAAATTTCAATTTTTTTTTTAAAATGTTGAATTTCATTTAGAATCACCAATCAAGGTCAAACTCTCACTAATTACTCTATTAAAAATTCATAACAAGTTATCTATCTTTATTTTTAGAAAAAAGAAAGAAATCAAATTTCCATTCCTCTCAATTTTCCGAGTAACCAAACATACCTGACCAGCAGCAATCCTCAAAATAGCTCGCCTAGTTCTTGAATCAGTCTGCTCCGTGACCCTCATTTGAACCCTAACCAATTCCCCAACCGTCGCTCTCCCTTGATTCCCCACCGATTCACCACCACCAAGTCTCCTTTTAGTCGAACCAGACCTCATCCCCAACGACTTTTTCACCTTACTCGCCGCTGAAGACGTGAGCGACCTCTGCAAAGACGGGGGCGGGGAGGGTGCAGCAGCAGCCGAAACCTTATATTGAGAAATAGTCCTGTCGGACTGAGGAATATAAGTCAACGGCCTAGTTCCAGATGTCCGGCATGCTCCGATAAGGATCTCGTAAGCAGTATGTCGGAGGTCCGAATCCGACAATTCAGAATCAAAATGCCCAAAAGGAGAATCAAAGTCTTGAATAGGGTAAGAAAGAGGCATGGCTCTTGTTTTCGTGGCAGCACAAAACTCTGCTTGTTTGCTTCTCTTTAATAATAATAACAGTAACAGTAATAAATATGGTTTAGAGTGTTGATGAAGTTGAGGGCAAAAAAAAAGAAAAAGGTAAAAGAAGAATCTAAAGGTGGTGGAGGGGCTAACTGACCTCTCAACTTTCAACAAGTGCCCTCTTCTTCTGATTCTCCCTTGCTTTGCTTGCCTTTAAAGGAAGTAATGATGTTGTAAATATCACCAAGAGGGAGGAGGGGGCAGAGCCGGAGAATCTCACTTTGTAGTTTTTGGCAGGTACACGCGACTGTGCTTAGGAAGGGACAGCAAATGGTACTTCTTTTTAACACTTGTTGCTCATGGATCGAGTTAGATTGACTGAACTGTATTTACAGGCTTCTTCTAGTCAGAGTAGATCGTGATCCATGTTTAGTGGCTTTTCGTACGAGGTTGTCAAACTTGGAGTTAATTATTGCAAAAATAAATCTTAAGAGTGTAAAGATTAGTTTTTTAAGGATGTTTATAGGGGTTTGATTTTTAGGATGTTTAATCCCAGCACCCTTTAAGATCCGCTGAGGGGTAATTATTTTTTTGTTTGATTTAAATTTTATGTACAAAAATAATTAAATTAAATTTTATAAAATATAAAAAATAAAATTAAAATCAAAATCAAAATCAAATCAAAATAATTTTTCATCGATTGATTTTAATTTAGTTCGGTTCAATTTTTTTTTGCAACCGAACATGTCAACAACCCTAACTCAACAAGTACTTGACGAATTCTTGTACACCCGAACATATAACCCTGTGGTCGAACTTGATTTGTTGGCCATAAGAACAAAGAGACAAAGTGTAGACGCCCTAGTCATCACGATCCTAATAAAAAAGGGAACAAGGCGGAAGTTAAGTCCATACTGCTCCAAACCCTTGACGAGACTGTTTGGTATTGAGGTTCAACCTGTTTTTTGAAAAATTTTAAATTTTTTTTGTTTGCTAAAATTGAGTGCGGTTTGTACGTTTTAGATCGTTTTAATGTGCTGATATCAAAAATAATTTTTAAAAAATAAAAAAACATTATTGACATGCTTTTCGGCATGAAAAGCTATTTGAAAAGTAACCGCTACTACACTCCCAAACACCCTCGACGTAGAGTTACATAACCTCAAAAAACTAGCAAGTCATGTTCTTCTAAGACTTTATTTCATAAAAATAAACCTAAATATTTACAACCGGACCTAGAAAGCATTAAAATAACAAGGATATATTTGTAAAATTTGTCATCCTAATTATGAACTCAAAACAAATTTTATAGAAGATAAACTCTAAAAAATAATAAAGTAAAATTCTCAATCATAAAATAATAAGAGATGATATTGGAAAAAAAAAGACAATAAAAAAAGATTAAAAAAAAAATAAATAACAATAAAAAGAAAGGAGATCAAATTTGAGATAATAATAAATCAAAATTAAATGTTGAGAAATGAAATTGAAAATAAAATTCAGTAAGAAAAGGATAAAAAAGAAAGGGATGACATTGAAAAACAATCAATTAGAAAAAAAAATTAATTAAAAAAATAAAAATCAATTTTAATATAAAAATTAAATGAAACCAAATAATAAGGGATAAAATTGAAGAAAAAAAATTAATTTACAAAATATAAAAAAATAAAATAAATAGTAATCAAAAGATTAAAAATCAAACTGTATATAAAAAAATAAATGAAAGGAAACTTTTGTATTTTATAACAGAGAAACAAGAGAAAAAAAAGAGGAGAAAAAAAAAGTCCTCCAGAGCCACATCGTTGGTCTACTGCCGACATGTGCCCTGTTAGATGTAAGATCTCGATGCATCAATCTTAATCGTGTCATAGAAGGTAGTGTTTGATCGCTGGAGGAACTTGCAAGCACCGTTTGAAAGGTACCAGCTCCTCCCATTCGCTGATGAATGCATTGCACATACCAAACCATTTTTTTCTAAAAAATATTATATATATATATATATATTAAAAATATATAATTGCCCTTGAGTCTATTTAATAATTACAAAAAAACCATAATGAAATCACTAAAACATCTCTGAATACTAGTTTAAGAAAATAATTTTTCAAGGGTAGTCAAGTACTTATACTATGCCAAAAAAAAGAAGAAGCCATTTGCCCTTGTTTAATTTTATTATTTATTTTAAAAGTAAATTCATAATTTCACCGTACAACAAAATAGTGAAGAAACATATTTATTTCATTCAATTTGGTAATGTTAATCAAACATAATAAAAATACTATTCTACCCTCTAATTTATGCTTTATTAGCTTGTATTTTGGAGGGAAAAAACATCATTACATGTAACAATCTTATTTTATTATAATGTTTTACTGATGGCTGCTGGTTTTTTTAATAATTCGGTGATGCCAATTCAATCTCTTGACAAGACTATCTAGTTCCCTAAGTTTAATTCATTGGCTTGTATTGTTGTGAACAAAAACATCATTATTTTATAGCAATTAACAACGGAATGATTCTTAATTGCTCCACCTTGTTTGATTGATGCCAATTAGTTGTTTATATATATATATATATATATATATATATATATATATATATATATATATATATATATATATATATAAACACACCCACACTTGTGCTCGTTATTTATGTAATAATAATATAATTCAAAATTGTTCGGTTGTTGACGACCACGAGCGTTGACATTTGGCTCCAATTCCAAATGTTATCCACTAAAATAATTAGCAGAAGACTTTGTCTCTTTTTCTAGCATAAGCAGATAGGCATCAACAGAAGAGCGAGTCAGAAATAAGAAAATGTCAAACACAAGCTTATCAGCATGTGTGAATTCTCTCAATTTCTCGCCAAGGCAAAGTGTGTGCGGACTGTTCAGGTTCCAAATCTAGCCATGACAAATCTGACTTTATAGATAGAATATCAGTAATGGCACACTCAATAATAATAAAAATTTCAAGAAAAAATAGCTCAATTATTCAGATTCTGAGTTTGTTTTTTATAATTTAGCAGTTATAATCCTACAAATCTTAGGGTCACTGGAGGCTTCTATAATCGTTTACTTGAGAACTCGTGGGATTAGTTAATGTACACGCAAACTAGTCTGAATACCCATATTAATTTTAAAAAATATAGTAGTAACTACTTGCTATTATGAATGATTATTTATTACCATATACAGATGATGATATAAAGAGAAGTGTGTCTCAATGGAGAATGACCTTGCTAGAAATTCCCACTTTAAGTTAGCGGTTTTGACCATGTACATGAAAGTTTTAGCCCTGTTTGGTAATGCATTTTGGAGGTTGGCTAAAATTTGTATTATTTGTTTTTAATTTTTTTGGATCGTTTTAATATATTAATGTAAAATATTTGTTAAAAAAATTAAAAAATGTATATTATTTTGATATATTTCCAAATAAAAATTACTTTTTTAAAAAATATCCACTATACTTTTAAACATTTTAGTGATGGTTTTATTCCAATCCCTTTAACTTTTCACTAACTTTAGCAACTGTTTTCAATGTGTTTAGAAAAAAAAAAAAAGAAATAATGTATCAAATTATCCTTATATAATATTAATGGCATTCTTCTTCTATTTTCTTCCACAGACTTTTAGTTATTTTTTTTATATATAAAAAATACCTTTAAAAACAACAAAAAAAAAAACCATGAAAGTGAAAATTAATTTTTAGAAACTTAAGAAGTCCAAAATATAGATGAAATTGAACAAACAAATAAATAAATTGAATATCCTAAAAAAAATTAAAACTAACAACATCAGAAAATAATTAAATAACATATAAAAAAACATTGGAAACTAATAAAAAAAAAGCGAAAACCCCATATTTTGCAAAACTTCTTTCATTGTTGTAGGTATAAGGTTGAATTTCCATACTTTCATTATTTATACCCAATCTTAACATTAAAAATTTTGCACACGTGATAAATTCTTCATGAGAAATTTATCTTTTTTTAATCAAAGAATTCAGGATATATAAAATGTTAAAAAAAAATCTCTGATGATAATCATCCATTATATTGTTCAAACAAAAAATGTTATTTTGGTTGGACCAAATGTTACAACCATTGATCTTTATGTTAAATATTCATGTTTTTATATATTTTGATGATAATAATAAATGAAAAATGAACTAATAAAATGAAGTAAAATATAATAACAAAAATCACTTTGGTAAACCTTTGAGAATTAGGTAAAAATTCTTGATATTGGTGATGTAATTTCACCAAGAATTCTTTTTTTGAAGATGATACATTATCAAGTGAGAAAAATATTAAAAATAGCATATCTTCAAATATGAAAAATTTTGGTGTGAATTCATTAGTAGTGAAAAAATCTTGAAGAGAACATCTTTAAGTGGTGTAAAACTCTTGGTCATGATTCATTAAATGACTATTATACTCTTGAACTTGGATTAGTGAAGGAATATAATATTGAAGTACGAGTTGGTACTTGAGGTGTGGATGTAGACTTCCTGAACCATATTAAAACGAGTTTGCAAATTATCTTTCCTTATCCCTTTACTTTATGTATTTTAATTATATTGTTGGTTATTATGTTTATTTGAAGTAATTTGCATTTTTTGTTAATATTAATGATATACTTAATTCACCACCTTTTAGATGTTATAATTGCCTTAATTCTTGAACAATAACAACACTCGGTATAAATTTATTATGTGATGATAGGATGTTGTGATACACCGATATTCCTTATTCGATCTATGCTGGATTGTGATAAAGTTGAGAAAAAACCTCATTTAAAAATTGGACTTTTCATGGGTTATGATTCTGGGCCTAAGCTTGGAACTTAGGTGGGCTTAATTGTTGGACTTGATCAACAATGAAAGTTTACTTGAAAATAATAAGCTTTTTATAGATGACGGCTCTTTAATATTTAAGTCAATAAGTGTATTAATAGAAAATATATATAGAGTGAATTGTTCTTGTAACACCCTATACTTTTTAATACAATTTGAACATTTCCAATAATTATGTACAAGAAAAATGGTGTAAATGTTTTATGCACACATCATAGGATTTTATACTTGTTCATTTGTATTATACTTATTTACACATCATTCTTCTGCATATGCAAAAATCTACATAATACAAAATTAAATAAACAAAAGGATTGATATCTAAGTACAAGGTGCCACTTAAATATATAAGTAAAAAGATTCACAAGAGATAACATATACAATAAACATACATGATAAAACCTTTTTCTCAATTTTAAAAACAATTATATATATATATATATATATATATATATATATATATAATGACCAGGGAAAAAATTCCTAATACTTCAAGATTTTTTTTTTCCCCTGGGATATCTTCACCATACAATGTATATAATAACTTTTCTTATTTTATTCCAGAGGTACTCCTTCCTTCCCAAATATATGATATACCCATATTCTCAAAGTCTTCATGCTTTTTATCAAGGTATCTTTTAGTGGAGCCTTTAAAATCTTATCCAATAAAAAGGATTTACTAGTACTTGTATCAACAATAATTCCATCAATTTATATCTATGTAATATGCTCATAAAATTTATCTTACTATTCAAGCCATATAATACCACATTCATTTTCTCTTTGTAATAATAATTATTATGCACCTATATTTGCCAATCAGTCTAAACCACCATTTTCTAAAGTGTAAACAATTTTTTTTCCTATTCAATATTATAAACCTTTATATCTGTTCTGTAGTCCAATCTAATTTAGAGTTTGCTATCCCCTACCATACCCATGGGTTATACTTTGTTTAATTAGGGGTTCAACAATTCATTTAACACCATTAATATTTATGGGTACTGCTTTGGCTGGCTATATATGTTCACTCATTTCAACGTTTATTTCTCCTTTTCTGACCAATTGATTTCATTAGTCCATCTCAACACCCATTATGTCACTTTTTGCTCATCAATATTGATTTCAACTCTAACATCTATTTTACCAATTATGTCTCATCTATATTATTTTTCTTGCTAAATATGCTTTTAATTTTTTTTTTTGGCTTATCCATATATCTCTTTCATTCGCCATTTATTTTATACCCATTTAACTTATTTATATATCTTTCCTTCTAAAATACTCTTTATATCCATTTGGCTCATTTATACATTTTCCTTCAAAAAATATTTCTTATGTCCATTCAGCTCATTTATACATTTTTTTCATATATATATATGTAGACAATCTTTATACCCATTTTTTGCATATTCAATTATTTTCCATCTCAAATATTTCTTTTAAATACCCATAATTCATACTTCGGGTGTGTTTAGGATTGTGATAGCAGTGGAGGTTCAAAATGTTTTTCACTTAGAAATGCATCAAAATGAAGTTTTTTTTTTATTTTTTAAAAAAAATTATTTTTGACATCAGCACATCAAAATGATATGAAAATATAAAATAAATTTAGCAAAATAAAAATAAATTAAAGGAACGTGGTGTCATTCACGTTCCCAAATATGCTCTTCAAGGTACAATAACTCCTGCTATTATAGTTAGCTTAAAATTTTGCATAATATATTTGCTTTTGTGGTTGAAATAAAATCTACATGTGAGTTTCATCGTCAAGGTCGAATTAAATCCTACCATTACAATCAATCCCTTTCCTTTTTCTTTTTTTTTTTTTTTTATCACATTTTCAGTTTTCGTCGCAGGGTCCATTTAATTATCATATAATAAATTTCGCTGTTGCGGTCCATTTAATTTTCATATATTAAATTCTTAAATATTTAATTTATATGTCATGTAGATATAATTTACATAATATTATTTTATGTCCCGTGTGCATAATTTATATTTATTAATTCATTACCCCATAGGCAACATTCACATCAGTCTCCATCCAAAAACCAACTAATCCATATATATGTATCCATGGTCTTCATCTAAACAATCGACTAATTCATGTATCTGTATCCATAGTTTCCATCCAAATGACCGACTATGATATCAATCAATCATATTAGTCTTCGTCTATATAGCCGACTAATTCACATATAATTTATTAGTCTCTATTATTGTAGCTTATTTATTAATTTTTAATATTTTCAGATTGCATCGTCATGGTCAATTACAATTAATATATTGATTACCATCATTATGATCATTTACAACTATATACTGGTTATCGCCATTACGATCAATCACAATTATCTACGGGTTTTGCCAGTATGACCATACACGATTTTATACTGGTTATCATTGTTGCAATCCAACACAATTATCTACTAGTTACGACAATTATGGTTATTCACACACATACACACACATATTTGGTCATTCACAATAATATACTACTGGTTTTGCCATTGCAGTCAAATAAAACCAACCACATATATATCTTTCCTCATCGACATAATTTCTTATGATAACAATTATAAACAACACATATAAATGTCATTGCAAATTAACAATTACTAAAGCATTTTAAATAATTGAAAAGGCAAGGGGGCGACCCTTACCTTTGACTCTTGTTATACATTTTCCTAAGAAGTTGAGTTCTATTTTGATGTTTCTCCTACTACTTCCACAATAAAAAATAACATTCGCTTAGCTAGATTCACACTCAATTATTTGTTTACCAACAAATTTAGCCTAATACATAATTACACTAATCACCATATGTATTGGCATAATCTTAACCTATTTCACATTCAGCCTAAAACTAAGCATTTCATTATTATAGCTTCACATTCAAGTTGACTTTTGCATCTCCATACATCTTATAATGCCAACTAATATACACAATAAAACCATTAATTTTTATTAAAAATTCATATGTAAATATTCATGTTGACAATTTAAATTCTCACTTAGAACTTTTACACTTTAAATTTTAATTTCATATTTAATGATTTCATTTTTACCCTATCAGTTTAGGGTTTTAACATAGAAATTTATACATTTCCACAATTTCATTAGAATATAACTCTCAACACAATTTAAACCATCAAAATCAACATTCTTAAATTTCTCTAAAATTTACTAAACTAATAATTTGACTAGTTCTTTCCAAATTCATAAATTTTGACATAACTCTTTATTTTATTTTTCAAACATGTTTCTTTCATACCAAATATATAATACACAATCCTAATCAATAGTTTCACATATAATTCAAATAAATTTCTGATTTTTATAACAACTATATTGAATTAATCTTTTCTCTTTCTCTTTTTAATCCAAGTATTAAGTATTTATAGCTCAATTCAAACCTAAAAGAACGAATGACTTAGTTCAACACAACAATATAACCCCATTCACTTTCATTTTCAATACAACACACATCAAACCAACTAAAAAGCAATGCCAAATTCCTAATTTTGTTCCAAAATCTTCAAAATAACCATTTGTCAATTTTAACAAAACTTATGATTAAATAAAAAATTTCACAATTCATTTCTCAATCATTTCAAATTTCAATACAGTTATACAATACAAAAACCAATTCAACACTTTATTGTCCAATTGGAAAAAAAAATCCATAATTTCTATGGTTGACCAACCACTTTTCTAACAAGAAACTCAAGTTCTAGTTCCCAACTAATTTTGATTGCATCTATCTAATTCATTATCACACTATTTAACCCATGATTTTATTTGGTTCCATACATATTTGCACTTCAAAGTTTCCCAACTTTCACATTAATAAAGAAAACACAACAACACCATCTCAATCTTTTCTCTTTTAATTTGAATACTATTAGCCCCATAAAAAAAATATAAAGGCTCATATTTATCCTCGCAATTCAATCTACTCAACATACTAATTTTTTAAAATTTATATACTTAATTTCTTCATTTTGATGTACTATACTACAACCTCATTCATTAATTTTTAAACATTAAAAACATCATAACAACACAATTAATTCAAATGTCAAGATCAACTTCTCAAATTTCTTAATAATTCACAAACCTAATATTTCACCACTTTTAACATCCTTTACAATTTTATCATAACATTTACAAATTTATATTTCAAGCATTTCTCTTTCAATATCAAATACTCACATATTCACAAACTTGTTTAACAAAATTTCATATGCATATAACACACTTTTCCTCCTTTATATGTATACACATCACATGAATTCCAACACACTTAGTCTATAATTCTAATTGATTTAATTACATAATTATACATCCACATTTCCAAACCTTATCCCTACTCTTTTCAAACATTTACACGACATGCCAAAATTTATAAAATAAAAAATTTAGAATTCAATGACCTTTTCTAAAACCTTCTTGTTAGCTTATAACATCCAATATCATAAAGACAAACAAACTTTTAAATTTTCAACTTTTTCACTCAACCACACATACCAAAAAAAATTAACATATTTAAATTAGTAATCCTTTCTTACTCAATAGACATAATACATTAAATGAATATATATTATCACATAATCTAACACAAATTTCCATCCACAATACACACATGGCTAACCCTATTTGCATCTAATAACAATTGATTTTTTTTTTCCAAATCTTTCTTTGAATCCACCTTTATTTGCACCTATTCCATGTCAAATTTATCAAACTACCACTAAACAATCATTACCCTAATTTATCATAAAACCTTAGAATTGCTAAAAAGTTTATGGGTTTTTTATCACATTCACCAAAAACACAAATAAACATACAATTAGCTAATAAAATTCATCTTACCCACAAGATTTTAAAACCACTGGTGAGTTGTTTTGCAAGTTTTCTCTAATTCCTCCTTTTCCAAGTAGAAACTTGTTTCTCTCTCTGTTTTTTTTTTTGTCAAAACCGTCAACTAAAACCTATGAGAAAAGAGAAATGTTATTTTCTCCTTATAGGTTTTACCTTAATACACTCTTAAAGTCCCAAATCTTTGTAAGACCCATCTTATTTTGAAGAAAAATGAAAAGTAAAATTCTCCCCACTTTTCTTTTCTTCATGTTTTGGCTATCGGCCACATATACAAGAAAAGAGCGGGAATTTTTGTTTTTATTTACAAAATTCCCATTACTAAATGCCCACATGCTCTTTTCTGTATTTTACCAGATCATTGATATTTTTATGTACTGTTTTATTTATTTAAATCATCAAGATTCTAAAATTTTCCTTAGAGTTTTCACCACTCTTAATTAAAAATTACGTGATTAAACACGAAGTTTATACATATAGCCGGCGTTATTTGCAAGTAAATTCACACATTCGTTTAGTTGGAGTTTCTTAATATTTTTCTAAAGATTTTTTTTCTAAAGTTCCTGAATTTTATTTTAACAATATTTTATTTGGTTGGAAATATTTTTGATTTATTATGGTCTTCACCATTCTGTTTCATCAATTTGAAATTGGAGGTATACATATAATACCCAATTTAAACTTATTTAATTTATTATAGGGTTTCCAACATTAATTTATCAATTTTAGACCAAGAATTTATAAATGTAGAGAGAATGTTAGTATGAGAACTCTATTTATTTATCTAGCAACCCAACATATTTATAAACCTAGGTCACACTAGCTCACCTTAGTATAAGGGAATTGTACAATATTGGATTGATAGAAATGTTGGAATTTATTGGTTATAGTGTCTTGCATTGTTGATGGTGAGAATGTTGGTTAACATTATTGACACGGGGGCTAGAAATAACTATTGGTCGAGAAAGAGGCGCATGCTTTGTATAGAGAGTGGTGCATTGTTTGCACTACTACCATTGGTTAAAACTATAGTGCCAACCATGTATAAAAATATTACACTTTAAAAGAATCTATTAGTAAAAGCATAAAGAAGTTATATATATAGGTAATACATGATGCCATGTTTTGATTTATTAAGACTAAAAAGTGTATGTGCTAGGAGTTGAGAATATTTTATGGTACCGGGTGTAGCCATTTATGTTGGGACCTAATTGGCGTAGGGGTTGCCATTTAGGCCACAATCCAAATGACATCAAGGCAACAAAGGTTACTATTTGGGCCTTGACCCAAACGATAGCAATATTTGTTGTCGTTTGGCTTTACCTAAATGGCAACAAAGCTATTGTTGTTTAGGCTTTGTATGCCCAAATGATAATAATTTTTTTTATTATCGCTTGTGCTTTGCATACCTAAATAACAACAATTTTTTAGGTAAAAATTCATGCACCATGAATCTCCCCTTCAAGTTTTTTAAATAGTGTGTTTGAAAGACTTAACTAGTAAAAGTAAGGGAAGAAAACTTACTTGTTTTGAATAGTGTCACCTCTATGATTGCCTAAAAATATTACTGTAACTAGATCTCTATGAGAGACGAATGCTATGTCTACACATTAATATTCTGTACATGAGATTCTGTCAATATTTTTGAAAATGAATGTTTGATCATTTTAGAGATAATTAGTTAAAAGGACTTGGAGACAAGCAATCATGAAGACTTAGAGATAAGTGATCACAAGGATCTAAGAAAGAATCCGAGATTTTTTTTTAAGATGTTTGATACATGTATAAAATTCAATGGAGACATGAATATTTTTTTCACAGAGAAACTTTTTAAATATATGAAGATTTACGTGAAAACTTCTTATTTAAACATGTTTGGAGACATGAAGATTTTTTATAGAGATATATTTGGAGATATAGATTTTTCATGGAGGTATATTTAGAGATATTAAAGATATGGAAAAAAATAATGTTTTTAATAAAGAAAATCAAAATATATAGATACAATGCATGTGATAATCTAGAGATTATATGATCTTAAATAGCTCATCAAGTGTGCAAAATTCCTTTATTTTTTCTCTGGTTTTGTCTCTTTTCTCTTGAACTGATGAAGGTAACCTCTTGGCTCTTGCAATCAATCTTTTTATCTTTTTTTTTAAAGCATGATATTCCCTAGTGTCATTCCTATGATCATGATGAAAAAAATCCAAAACTTAGGGTTTTTCATGTTCACACCACTTTTCATTGGAGGTAGATAGTGCAAAAATCCTTTTTTCTCTGATGGTAGCTAACACCTCAGTCTATATGGTGGTTAGATATGTAGTTACGAGCTCGGGGAATGTTAGGCGATTACATTTATGCCATTGACATTTTTTTTAGCCAATCTTATAAGAGACTAATGGTGTTGTGAGGACTCTATTTGTGTGTGAAAATGAGGGTTTCCTTGTCTAGTCACACTGGTTTCTTCCACCATAATATAATCTTCCATTGTGTGATTGACGATGAGAAGATTTCTTTTAGGGAAAATATAAAACCTTTTCCATAAAGAATATTTATAAACTTCATTAATCAAGGGGTTTATATGGAAATAGGCTCAATGATTGTTTTCATATTGAGCATTTCTTCATTGAACTTTAAAAATACCCTGATGCTTTTATCTTCTTGTTATGTGATGACAAAGAGCTTTATTGTGCTTTTTTGTAGTGCTAGAATGCTTATGTTGAAGTGAGATATGAGTTTAGAGCTAATATCATGAAAGTTAAGAATAGATTTCAGCTCCAAAATTTGATACCATGCTTATGCAGATCCATGAAATGTTATTAAATGAACTTTGCACATAACATCACTATCTTATATGATTAGCTCTAGGATGGTTCTCATATTTTGTATATGCTCTTATAGGTTTGTAAGTCATTTATATTTGTCTAGGCTAACATTTACAGAGACAACCTTTAAAGACTTGAGTGTGTAATATTATATGACAGAGAAATGATTCTTCCATTTAATGGGAGCTATGTTCTTGATCGTGAACTCATGGAGTTATTCAGCTTATCTCATGCCTAGATTGTTTTTAGTGAATGAGTGACTAAGATGGAGATAGATGAAGAATGAATTGTTTGGAGCATCTTGTGTGATAATGATATACTCCTTTTGAGTGAGAACATTACTTCATGAGTTAAAAATATTTTCTAATAAATGAATTATGCATGAAGATTGACTGTAAAATATTTTTTATTCACTAGTTGTTTTTATAAAATATTTATGGGAAACAAACACAGAAAAATATTTTTTGGAGGATATTTTTCAAAAAAAAACACAGGAAAATATAAACATTTTCCTATAAAATATTTAACACAAAACAAATGAACCATAATGGTACTTTTTGTTATACAGGAGAAAGAGCGCAAAGATGCATGTGCATTGCCATAATAACATCATTGAGAATCTGCACCTCATGGGAGAGTTTTTGGAGACTTGGGGGAGTTGAAGTTCCTATAATAGGGAGATAAGTTATTGTCCTTTGTCCTGGAGTTTTGTCAACCATAAAAAGCATTTTTGATGCAAATATGTAAAATGAGAATGAACTAACTTTTATCAAGGTCATCACAAACAGTGCCATTGATGAAGTCAGGAAAAAAATTACAAAAAAATTGGGTTTTTCATAGGCCATGATCTTAGGGCGTGAGTTTGAAACATATATGTGCTTGGTTGTTGGGCGTTGACTGATGGTGAAAATTCACCTGGAAAACACAAGCCCCTTGGGACGAAAGACTCTCTGATGCTTAAATCAGTAAGTATATTAAGAGAAAATATATAGACTGAATTGTTATAGAGAGAATTTTGAGTATAAAGACTTTCTTTGTTTATTTGGTGACACAAAATATTTATAAACTCAAGTTACATCAACTCATCTTGATGCATAAGGAATTGCACAACAATTAATTGGTGGAAACATTGATGCCTATTAGTTATAGTGACTTCCACTATCATTAGTGAGAAGGTTGATTAACATTAGTGACATGTTAACTGGAAATAACAATTAATAGAAAAAGAGGTGTCTATTATGCATAAAGAGTGTTGCATTGTGTATGCTATCAACATTGATTAAAATTGTGGTGCCAACCCTAAATTTGTATATATAAGGAATTTATCATTGAAAATATAAAAAAAATTATTTATGTAGATAGTGTGACATCGTGTCTTGAGTTTTCAAGAAAAAAAAAAAAAAAAAAAAAGAGTGCTAGAGTTGAGAATATTTTATGGTACTAGGTATGATCATTTGGGTTTGGGCCGAGTAATATGGGTATTGTTGTTTGAGCCAATACCTAAACAACGTCATAGCAGCGAAGATTATTGTTTGGGCTTTGACCGGCGAGATTCTAGGTCAACCCAGCATACCGAATTGGGTTTAAGAGCACAGGTGAGTAACATCAAATAGGACCGCACCCTAATTTTAGAACTTGCCCAGCTAGCGTCCATGAAGTAGCTAGGCACTTAGAATATGACCCACGTAACAGAAGAAACAGAAATTCAAATTCGAAGCCCCACCGGAAAGTATGAATTCCAAACTCAAGCTTCGCCAAGCGATAGACACACTGTACACTAACGGACCAGCAAGTCATGAATGCTACACTCGCCTTGCACTCGAATGCTTTCGAGCCAGTGATGTTGATCAAGCCAAGAGATTGAAATCCCACATGGACCTTCATTTGTTTAAACCCAAAGACACTTTCATTCACAATCGTCTTCTCAACTTGTACGCAAAATCAGGAGAAATCTCTCATGCTCGGAAACTGTTTGATGAAATGACCCAAAGAGATAATTTCTCGTGGAATGCCATGCTTTCTTTGTATGCGAAATCCGGGTTAGTCGAGGATTTAAGGGTTATCTTTGACAACATTCCTTCTCGTGACTCAGTATCGTATAATACCGTGATTTCAGGTTTTGCAGGAAATGGGCGTGCAGGCCAGGCACTGGGTGTTTTTTTGAGGATGCAGAAGGAAGGGCTTAAGCCCACAGAGTATACCCATGTCAGTGTTTTAAATGCGTGTACGCAATTGTTGGATTTAAGGAGAGGAAAGCAGATTCATGGAAGGATTATTATTTGTAATTTAGGTGGCAATGTGTTTGTTTGTAATGCCTTAACTGATTTGTATGCGAGGTGCGGGGAGATTGATCAGGCAAGGAAGTTGTTTGATAGAATGGTGATTAGGAATGTGGTAACATGGAATTTGATGATTTCTGGGTACTTGAAAAACAGGCAGCCTGAGAAATGCATTGATTTGTTTCATGAAATGCAGGTGTCAAATTTGAAGCCCGATCAAGTTACAGTTTCAAGTGTTCTTGGTGCATATATTCAAGGTGGGTATATTGATGAAGCAAGGAAGGTGTTTGGTGAGGTTAGAGAGAAGGATGAAGTTTGTTGGACAACAATGATTGTGGGTTGTGCACAAAATGGAAAGGAAGAGGATGCGTTGCTGTTGTTTAGTGAGATGTTGTTAGAGAATGCCAGGCCAGATGGTTATACTATCTCGAGTGTGGTTAGCTCGTGTGCCAAATTAGCTTCTTTGTATCATGGTCAGGCTGTTCATGGAAAAGCATTTCTTATGGGAGTTAATGATGATTTGCTTGTGTCTAGCGCTCTTGTTGATATGTATTGCAAATGTGGAGTCACTAGGGATGCTTGGACTATATTCAGTACGATGCAAACTCGGAATGTGGTTTCTTGGAATTCCATGATTGGGGGTTATGCATTAAATGGACAGGATTTGGAGGCCTTGTCCCTTTATGAGAATATGTTGGAAGAAAATTTGAAACCAGATAGTGTAACGTTTGTGGGTGTTCTATCTGCTTGTGTCCATGCTGGTTTGGTTGAAGAAGGGAAGGAATATTTTTCTTCAATGAATGATCAACATGGGTTAGAACCTACTCCGGATCATTATGCGTGCATGGTCAATCTCTTTGGACGTTCAGGGCACATGGATAAAGCAGTTGACTTGATTAGTAGTATGTCGCAGGAACCAAATTCCCTAATTTGGAGTACGGTTTTATCAGTTTGTGTAATGAAGGGTGACATTAAACATGGGGAGATGGCGGCTAGGTGCCTAATTGAATTGAATCCATTCAATGCTGTGCCTTACATCATGTTGTCTAACATGTATGCTGCTCGTGGAAGATGGAAAGATGTTGCTTCTATTAGATCTCTAATGAAGTCCAAGCATGTTAAAAAGTTTTCTGCTTACAGTTGGATTGAGATTGACAATGAAGTCCATAAGTTTGTAGCAGATGATCGAACTCATCCAGATGCAAAAATAATTCATGTGCAACTTAACAGATTGATAAGGAAACTGAAGGAAGCAGGCTTTAGTCCTAATACAAACTTGGTTCTACATGATTTTGGGGAGGATGAAAAACTTGAATCCATCAATTACCACAGTGAAAAACTTGCTCTTGCATATGGGTTAATAAAAAAGCCTTATGGAGTAACACCTATAAGGATTATAAAGAACATTCGCACTTGTGCAGACTGCCATATGTTTATGAAATTTGTATCTAACATCGCCAGAAGACCTGTCATCTTGAGAGATTCAAACAGATTCCATCATTTTGTCGAGGGGAAATGCTCCTGCAAGGACTACTGGTAATGCATAGTCTTGTAATGGATGAAATGACCTGAATGTTAATTCTTCTAAGATTGCCAGTGGAGATCAAGGGAAGAATAGGATATATGAGAGCTTTCTTTCTCAAAGTGTTATGGAGTGAAAACTGAAAAGCCTCTAGGACGCTGAAGGCAGAAGAGGGTTTTTGATGGATTCTTGTGCTGTGACAGGGACAACGCTTTTACTCAGGGATACAGTAAGAAAGCTGATGGAACAAGGCTCAATGTGCTAATCGATGGTAAGGAATGTGAAGAGCTGAAAGTGGGATTTTACAGTAGCAATTTTTATGTAAGGAGCTGAATAATTCTGAACGTGATTGTGTCCATACAATCACCACCAATCACAAATACGAGATGCTACTCGCATGGTGAGGTGATACAAGCCTACACGACTGAGTATTGATCAGTGAGAGGTCATTTTTCACTCCTGCAGTAACTAAGGTCTACAGCAACATTTTCTCTGGAATACGTCCGGCTATTGTTCCGCAATGTAGATGTCTTCGGGCCTCTGGAGCTAGCTAGGTAATCTTCCTGATTGATGGCCTCTCTACGCATTATAATGATGATCCTCAGGGCTAATACTAATGAAAAGTGTTTCTTAACCATATCCCGTTTAGGTATTTTGCTAATGAAATGTGGTTAACATGAAAACCCCACTAATTCCTGGGCTTATGCATGCATATACACTGCAGTGTCATTTTCATATCAGATTGTGTCGAGTGTAGAATTTTATTTTCAGCCTGCGCAGCATTCTGCATGCCTAGGTTCATGACTCAGTGGGCTTGCTCAAAATAAAAATGTCCCCTCAATATCAAATTCATGGACCTCTTATTAACATGACCATATGAGCTTACACCCTCTAACAACCTACTGAAGTAGAACCCAAAACTCAGAAGCGTCCATAGCTGCTGTGTCTTCGTTTTGGACCCCATGGTATTCATCACCAGAAGGTGGTTGCGTTTGTCACAGTGTCTTCATTTCCCGCTTCAATCACGGACCTCTTATTAATTGCAGATTAGTGTTTTGAACAACATACATTGTGTCCATGAACAAGATGAATGGAGCTATAACGGTAGCTAATAAATTCACTTTCCAAAGTTTGGTGCATCTTTTCAATGCACTGGTATCTCACCGAAAAAGAAAAGACAGAATTCTATAGAGTAGAGGGTAGAGTCTACAAATTCATTAATCTCAACAGAAATAAGCTTATAGATACTAAACTTTTAAGTAGATGATTATATTTTTTTGTGTGTTATTTCCTCCAAAAATCCAGTTTCCTAAGTGGACCACTTCCTTGCTCTAAATTCTGCTAGTTTAGGACTTTTGATTTTGCGTGAGCTGACTCCAAAGAGGACAATTTATTTTGCCAATTTCGTCTACCTTCCAAACCATTCTACCATCAGAATAGAATCAACTGCTAAACTTTGACAAAACCAAATATTTTGGCGTTTGGATTGCTATTAGTTCATTCCAGCTACATAGAAATCTTTGGAGTTAGGCATTGACGACACCTAAAGGGACCCAAAATCATAAATATCGCTCTTAGGTATTAGCTAGCATACACTCATTTACATCAACACCTGTCTTTTTATTTGTGGATGCGTCTACCTCATACTGGGAACGGCAAACCTCTGACTGGAGGATGAACAGGAGGAGAAAACATAAATTAAAGATATGATATCTGTACCTCTTCTTTAAAATAGAAAAAAAAAAAAAAAAAACGGAGAAAAAACAAATAAGGTAGCCATTCTCTAGAGTTATCTCGAGAAGACAAGGCAAGGAAGACCGCCCATGTGTATTTGGTATCGATGGGATCCAAGTGACAGTAATTGTTGATCTGTCACACGTCTAGTTTCCCTTGAACACGGGCTAGACTTACACGGATGCTTTTTCTTTCTTGTCTACCTTAAGACAGTAACCCTAGGCTTTTACTTTGGATTGTGATGGAAGTTGCCGAATGAAATGCACTTCGCCTCTATTATTGGCCCTATCGATGGTCTGCCTAATTATTAACGTCTCCAAAAATTTATCTCTACTTTAAAAAAAAAAAAAAGTTTTAAGCACTTTACACACACGCGCACTGAAAACTAGAAAATTCAACGAAAAGCATATTTTTCATCTTTGAATTTTTTAGTGTACTTTTTATATTATCAATTAAAAGTTAGAATGCAATTTTTAGGATTTAACCAGTAAAAAGTAACTATCTTGTAACTAAACAAGATGGAGACACCTAGTTATTTATCAATTATTGTAATTTGAAAGGAGCATTATTCATACCGTGCATGAAATAATTAAGTTTCATTAAATCTTAAACAATTATTTTCAAATCAATCAACAATCCTTTAAATGTTACTCCAATCTAGAAACAAATATTGTTTACTTAGTACTACTAAGGAAACCAAGAGGTTCAATGGATAAATCTAATGTCAACTCTTCTAGTTATAGGCCAAATGGACATGTTTGTTGGCTAGAAAATATTTATTAGTTCACATAGTAATGAAGATTTATTACGAGGAATTATATAAGTTGATATCGAGCATGTTGATATCTAAGACTAAGAGAAATTATTAGATTGCTTTGAAAGTAAGAGAAATAAATTAATTAATTAAAAGCTTGTAAATATAAACATATAAATAAAACATGCAGTAAAGATAAACAAATGTAGGAATTGTAAAATAAAATAAACAAGAAAGTATGTTATATAAAAGCTAAAGCATAAAACTATAAATAACTCTTGTGAGAGATAAATTATTGAAAAGCTTGAAAATATTTGTTTTGAAATTGTGTATCGAGGGATGCTGAAGAATTACAAAGAGGTGTCTCCTTTAAATAATACTCTTCACATATGATCATATTTTTATTTGATTTAGTTTTTTAGGATAAAAACCAATTCAAATCAATTTGGCTCAGTTTTTTTAGTTAGACTCAATTTTGACTTGGTTTTTTCCTATTTGGCTCGGTTTTTTCGGTTTTGGCTCAGTTTTTCAGTTTGGCTTGGTTTTTTTATTTGGGTTCGGTTCGGTTTGATTTTTTCAGTTTCAGACTTATAAAACCAAACCGAACTGGTTGAGTTTTTTTAAAATTTTAATCGGTTTAATCAGTTTTTTTTCATAGTTTGATTTTTTTCAGTTATTGTTTTTTCAGTTTTCTCGATTTAATCAGGTATTTTTTTTTTTTACTCACCCCTACTTCAACCCTAATTCTTGGCCTCCAAATTAGGAAAAATAACCAACCTAGTGTCAACCTTAAACAAGAAAATCATTCACTAGGACATTAACTATTAATCCATCTTATACAAAGAAATAAGTAACCCAACACTTGAAAAACTCTACTTTCTGTTAAAGTTAAAAAGAAAATTCCAACATGTCTCCACCTAGTCATTTAATCTATGAAGGCTTATGGTGTGTGATTTGTAATTGCTGTTCATCTTGGTTACTTGTTCTCTAAGCAATTCTCAAAATTTTGTTCATCTTAGCCCATGATTTATAAATATTTTATCTCAAATATCAACCTCTAGTTCTATTCCAATCGTGCCATGAATCTTTCTATCAACCATTACCATATTTCAACAAGACTTGCATGGGTGTCTGTTTAATTTTGTTTATTTTTTATATGAACAATATCTCCATTATTGATTTGTTTTGAAAGTAAAGTAATATTTATCAAAATACCTAGAAATTAATGACTATAGAAGTCATAATTCATACCTAATTTTTAATGCCTTCTCACTTATTTGAATTTTAAAAAAACATGAATTGTGTCACGATCACTTATCAACTATTTATCCTTACTTTTCACATTCATCTCTCAATTTATTTATTTTTAAAGAATTTCTATAAAATGGTAGGCCAATCTTTACCCTCTAAAGTATCCTCAAAATAACATCTTGAAAATATGATGAACCTTGAGCTCAATACTTACTTTGATATTTTAATAATTTATTACTCTTATTTACCCATGTCTTTTTCCACTGTCCATATTGAAATGCTCTGGTTGGTGCATAAAATATCATTCATTGCACTTCAAACTATGAAAAATAATTGACAATTATTTGTGTCATAATCATCCATTTCACATTACAATCATTAGGCATATTTGTTCAGGATAATTTTATTTTTTAAAATCAAAACGATATCATTTTAGTAAATAAAAAAGATAAAAGTCAACGAGTTATAACCAGGTTTTTAACCGGGTCACACTGAGTTTTTTCTTTTTCTATTTTTTTTAACTCAAGTCAGTTGGGTATCGGGTTGACCTACCAGGATAGGTCAGGTTTTAAAACTATGTTGAGAAGTACAAAAATACAATAATGATCACTAAGCTTTTTACAAACAATCACTTATGCCCCCTATATGTTTTCGTGTATCCCTCAAATTCTTTATTATCAATGATGACATAAATGTGGGGATAATACCTTTTTAAATGCTATCGATTGATGGATCGGTCATATTTGTCAGCTAGTTTGATATGTTGCCGTACTAATATTCAAGACTAAGAGAAAACATTAGATTAGTTTGAAAGTATGGGTAATAAATAAATTAAAAGTATGTAAATATAATATATAAATAAAAAAAGATAAATAAAATAGAAAGCCATTCATAGGACATTAATTAACTCTTAGTTCATATTATACAAGATAAAAAGTAGTTGTATGCTAGAAAAAACTCCACTTCTGCTCCAATGTGTATATCGATCTCTAGACTTATTCCAATGGTGCTATAAATTTTCTGATCAAGAAACTCATTATCACATTTTAACATGACAATATTATGTCCTTGTCTTTTTATTTATTTATTTTAAATACTAACACTTTATTTTATGATTCCAGAAATTATTCAATATCAAACATCGCAGTTAACTATTCTATTTGGGCATATATCAAGTTAAATTAACCCTTTTGGCAAGTTTGAAAGTGGTTATCAAGATTATACTCGATAGTTTTTTACGGTATATATAGCCGATCAGGAGGAGGAAAAAAAAAAAAACAGTGCAATAAATTTTTATTTATTTTTTCTATCTTCTAATGTTTTTCCCATCTTAGGCTCAAAATTCCATGATTGTATTGTGTTTAGCAACCCTCACCCAATATTAGTTTATATGACTTATGCTTTGTCCTGAATTGAATAAAAAAAAAATTAAGAAAAAGATTATATTCAATTGATTCAAGTGTGTTTTAAAAAAATTAAAAAATAAACTAAAGTTAAATGAAAAAAATCAATGCCAAATTATGAAAAAAAAAAAGCAAAAGAAATAAATATTACACCCATGTTAACTTATTAAGCTCATGACTCGAGTTATTTTATCAGAAAACATTTTAGAAAAAATTTAAAACTCAATTCTCAATAAATAAAATATTAAAAGATAAATAATAAAAAATCAACCACATAAAATGATTTAAAAGAAAAAAAATTATTAAAAGCTAAAAAAGGGTGTGAGTCCATCAAGGTTATCCCGTCAAACCCATGAATCAGGTTATGAGATTAGGATAATCCTACAGAAAGAAAAATAAAATAAAATCATGGAGTCTATTAAAAAAACTCTCAACGTCGAGTAATTAGATTAAAAAAGAAAATAAGTTTTTTTAAAAAATGATGTGAACCTGTGATGCAAGCACCAAAACTGAAAAAAACATGAAACCCAAATTTTAATAAATCAAATGTTAAAGGATAAAATTGAAAAAAAAAATCAATCACAAATAAAAGGCTTCAAAAGAAAAAAAAACAATTAAAAAATAAGGATCAAATTTTAATTAAAAAAAAAAACAAAGTAGAGGGTGGATAATTTTGGATTTAAAGGTTAAATTGAAAAGAAAAATCAATTTCACAAAAGAATTAAAGAAGAAACCACCAAGAAAGTAAAGACCAAATCTAAAAAATATACACAAATTAAAAATTTTGATTAAATAATGAAATTGAAAACAATTGAAAGTTTACAAAAAAGATAAGAAAAACACTTACAAAAGAGTCAAGGGAAAAAAATTACAAAATAAAAAAAATGAGGATTGATACTTAAGTTAAATATACCCAACCAAAGGGAATTGTCCTAAAATTTTAAATGTCAGGTGCAAATCTCGAAGGAGAAGAGAGAAAAGAAGAAGAAGAAGATTGGTTCAATTACAATCTATCCATCAAAATTCAACACGCGCTGTTTGGGGAGGAAGAGGACGCCGTGAGAAATCCAATGACATGACGGGAGCAAATTTTTAACTACCGTATGACAGCGCACGCGCCACTAAAGCATCGTAGTGTCTCCAACCTGCCTAACTTTTTTTTTTTAATTATTGTAAAAGACTAATTTACCCCTCAACCAACCTTATTATAACAAAAAAAAAACCCTACTTGAAAATACAAAAATTCCCTCGAAGGAAGCTTAAATTAATTGTGAAACTAAGGTTATTTAGTAAATTCATTATGCTAAAAAATATAAAACCTCAAAAAATGCCATCAAAACTAATTATATGATTTTTTTGATTTTAAGAGTAGTGAATATATTTTACTGTTCTGAAAAGGAGAAAAAGATCCTTGTACCCTAAATAAAACAAAAATAACAAATGAATCACATGAAAAAAAATCATTTTACTCTTAATCTAAGTATAAATTTTAGTCAATTTGATAAGTCTAAAAATATCAATTTACCGTTACAATCCAGAATAAACTCTCTCTAGTACCACAATAAATTTTCAAATATATATATATATATCTTGCAACATGAAGGAACATAAAAATCAAACTTGTATAATTTACATTTACACGAACGAGCATCCAAAATCAAATTATATGTAGCAACCTCGAGAAAGAACATAATTTCCCTTTTGAAGTCAGGCAGGCTCCACCTTAAGATTTCATGTTTCACAATATACATTGCACACTATCACCTTCCTCCTCTCCATGGCCACCAACAAAAACTCGACAAAGCCGCAACGCGTCTCCCACCACCAGCTAGCCAAGAAGGAAACCGGAAAAAAGAAAAAGGAGTGTGCAATATTCTGCACACGTGTGGTTTATGTGATGCTATGCATGTGCTTGCAGGAAAACCCACCGCAATCTAAAGAAAAAAGTTGTCCACGGCTTGTACTCGGCAGCCGGCACCTTTGTTGGGCGCCATGGTTTGACCAGAAAAAAAACTCGAAAATAACTATAGATTAAATAATATATATTATTTATTTATTTATTAAAAATAAAATAATATTTTATATTTAAGTTAACTTGAGCACTTTATAATAAACAGATTAATGAAAATTTCAATCTCTTTCTCTTTTATGCTCATATTTTTTTATGTTAATCCAAATTAATATAACACTGTATTATTAAATCATTGAGTTAATTAATAGGTAATTGAGTTAATTTAGGTTAATTATTTTAAAAAAAATTAAAATAAACCTACCTAAATGAAGTATTTTTATTTAATTTAAAACTCAAATAAATGAATTTGTAGTAAAAATCTTTCGTGTTGGTGAAACCAAATCTGACAACTATGCTTTACAAGCGAGGACATATATGTGGAGGAGGCCATTGCATGGGTCGCACCGTCCTTTACAGAGCCACCCTGTTTATTCCACCATCTTTGACATGATGACCTGATGGTTCATGCACCTTAATTATTTGTTCCTCGTCTTGAATGCATTTTATAATGCATAAAAAGTAATAATAAACATATAATAAATACATTATAATATGTATAATATAGCATGATTTTTTTTTATGTGCACATATAATTGAGGTCGGCACGTTGCTATAGGTGCAATTTTATTTGGACCTACACAGGTCTGTTCCGTATCTTCAAAGATGTTAATTTTAGTGCCACATTGAAGAAGGAATATTTATTGGGGTCCATAATATTCCATAGACATCCTTGGTTGGTTGGTAGCGTTGTGCTATCGAAATTTCCACGTGAAATACACCTTTCTTTGTTTTTCATTAATGGAATAATTTGTACTTGGAAATGAGGAAACACTTGTTCCTTATTTATTGAAAAATAAATATATTATTTGTGTGACCATAAATACCACAATATAGTCTTTCTACTATTTGTTTTTTTATTTTATTTATGTAATACCAACATTGTACATAAAATTAAACGGAGCTAGGAGAGGCTAACAGAGGCTCGAGCTCCTGAAGAAAAAAAAAAAAAAAAAAACCTTGACGACTCCTTAAATAATTTAAAATTTTAGGGCTAAAACTAAGTAAGATTTAAATATTTTCCTAAACATGCCCTTTAAGATATTCTCACATTACATTCTTTCATCAGGTTAAAAAACTGACATTTGTCACGTATTCATATCATAATTTTTTTTTTAGTTGATTTATATTTTGGTCCCTAAAATTTCTAGAAAATTTTACTTTGGTCCATTTATTTTACCCAAAGAGGAGTTATTAATTTATAAGAATTGTAATAAAATATTTAGGAGTAACCCATTGTGTGAATCTTCTCATTTTCTTTTTAGTTAGAGGTATCTTTTTAATTTGGATATCATTTAAGATTAGATTTTGTTTTAAATAATTTTAAAAATACATTACTCGTATGGGATCATTATATCTAAAAAAAATTTAATAAATCATTATATTCAAAAGATGAAAATAAAATGATCAAGATTTACGTCGTTTTCATTTATACGAGAATAGAAGCCCTCATTTGACGATAAAGCCAAAACAAAGGGTGGTTAAAATTTAATTTTTTTATATTTTATAATTATTTTAATACATGTTAAAAATAAATTTTAAAATATAAAAAATATTATTTTAATATATTTTTAAATAAAAAAAATAAAAGATAACTATTAGTACATGTAAAGTCAACAGTAGAATTCTTCAACAGGCACGTGATATATAGAAAAAGTAGTGGAAGTACTGTACCAAGAGGAAGACCTTTTTTCAGAACAAACACATGGTACAAACGTAATTCCAAGGAAAACAACATCAATAACAGCAGCAGCAGCGGCAGCTCCAGCTAGCACTTTTGAGTTTGAAGCCGTAGAAAAGCTTGGAAAAACAGAGAGCAATCTGATCCACACAGTGACGACCACACCATGCAATTATCTTATTGAAGAAACTATTACACGAGTCGGCACTCGACAAACAGAATCTTTCTTGAGGTATTTAAAAAAAAAATTAAATTAAATTTTATTTTTTTATTAATTTTAAATTAATGTATTTTTAATATTTTAAATCATTTTAATGTGCTGATATAAAAAATAATATTTTAAAAATAAAAAAATATTATTAATATATATATTTTAATATAAAAAATTATTTAAAAAAATAACTATAACCTTAACAAATAAATAGTAATCTTTTAAAGGTCCACGTCATTTCATTTCTCCTGAGCAAGGACATTCATATATAGAGACAAAAGCTGTGTTTTAAACATCGAATGAAAAGCATTCCTATGATGAATAAAGCATAAAGCTAAACATATTGTACTGATTTCTTTCTTTCTTTTTTCTTCCTTGTGATGAATAGCGTGTTGCCGGGACCTTTTTTTTAAAAAATATTTTTTTATTTAGAAATAATTCAATAAAAATTTTATATTTTATTTAAAAAAAACATTTTTAAAATGTAAAAATAAATATGCTATAAATACACACACAATCCAAAGATTATTGACAATCATAGCTATTATTTATTTCTTCACAAAACATATAAGTAAAAAAATCAACATAAATTTCATTAATATACAAATAAATATCAAATGGGTTTTTATACAAACCACTTTTAATGAATTAGATCTCTAACAAATATCTATATAATATTCTTAGTATAATCATACTAAGAAATTAGAATCCCCATTATCATCATATGATAAAGATTTAGTGCATCAACAAACTTATGATAAGGGACATTTAATATGCTCTTCATGATATATGAGATGTATCTCATATGACATATGATATAGGTATCACTACATAGACTTTTATCAAATAATAGAGTACATAATATAATTAAAATAAACTTAAAAAATAAACAAAAAAAGTCTTAGTAATTTTATCAAGTAATTGTATCATATTTACACCCAAAAACTACTATATATTAGCTCATAGATCATAACACTTGCACATAACAATACAAAAGATTTAAAGTTATTTTACTTTGGATATTATACTTTTCAATTTTAAGGTTTTAATTTTTTTTCAATCTTTCTAATTCAATATTATTTTTACAATTTTTTTTTAAAAAATTATAATTTTTTATTTTTCTTAAATATAAAAATTATAATTTTTTATTTTTTCTTAAATATAAAAATTATTAAGAAATCAATAAATTTATATTTATATTTTATATTATGAACTAAAAATAATGATATGATATTACTTGAACTTCTTAATTCGAATAAAAGATTTGATCTCATCAAATTATTTTAAATATTTTTATTTGTTCAGATTTCAAAAGTTGAGGGACTAAAAATTTATTCTTTTACTTTGGGTATGTTGGATGGGATATCGACACTATTGAAACTTCAAAACGCAAGGAAATAAAATAGATTCTCCTCAAATCTCATAGGATAAATTGAAATTTACCCTAGTTGATAGATTAAGTTTCTAGTATATTAATATTCATGTTTTTATTTAAAATCAATATCTATATCATATTTATTCATTATCAAGTTAAAAATATAAAATCTTATTCTCAATCTATGGGTTTTGAATATTCATTCAAATTTCTATTACATCAATATTATTTAATATTTAATATCAAATAAAGTGAGTGTGTGCTTGCTTTTGGTCAAGTTTTGATCAAGATTGTTAATATACACACCTAATGGACAACAATTTTAAATGTTAATAGTCAATCTTAGACAATAAACATTCAAAGAAATTCATTCATTAGGATTGATTTTGATGAATATTCATTGAATTTAGATTAAATCATCCTCTTAAAACATTATATCTAATTTATATTTAATGCTAACAATTGCAATAGCTAATTAATTACAAATATAAATTTTGGTTCAAAATAGACACATAGAATTTTCTATTTGAATATTTTGATTGACCAATTGATGTAGCATATATAATTACATCCTTTTCGTTTTCCATTACTTTCAGATAATCTGTTTAATTATTTAATTATTCAACTTTCAAAATTATTTAATTATATAATCGCAAAAAGTTAAATTCAAAATCGACAGAAAAAAGGGGTCAAAATTAGTCAAATGGCTTAAGGTCCACTCCAAAGGCATTTGATTTCCGAATAAAAAATAATTCATTGACAGCCGCAAACCTTGAAAAATGAAAAGAGGAAACTAACCGAAAAGTCTTTTTGATTCCTGCTTTCTGGCTTTGGGCCATAGACAAAGGAATTCCAACATGGTAAAATATTAATAAAATAATAGAGTATAAAAAATATTTAGGAACAATAGAATAGTTTTGAAAGTTGCGTAAGTGTCATAATTCGATTATAAAATTATCTGACACAAGATTTAATTAAAAATAACACATTAAAACTTTAATGATAATATCATCTATATTGTTAGAAAAATTTCAAATAAATGAGTTCAAAAATATTAAGTAAGGTCATCATTGGTAATCGAAGAGCGTCACACGAGTGGCCCAAGATAAGTGAGCCCCAACAGTTTTGGATGACTCATGTGGTCTACTTCATTCCTTTTTCGTGATATTTTTTGGTGTTGTTAAATATATCTTGTCGAAATCTTTCTAACAATATCAAATGTGTCATCATCAGAGCTTCAGTATGCCTTTGATGTCATTTTTTTTCTTTGTTTGTTTTTTCAATCTTCTCTCTCCTTGTAATTTGTGAAGAGATAGGAAAAAGAAAAAAATAAAAATAAAATAAAATAAAATGAATTTAGAGGCGCATCAAAGTTTCGATGATGACACCGTTAATACCGTTACAAAGATATTAACAAAATGAATTTAACGACAACAAAAAATGTCACAAACATTGAATGGAGGGGATCACATGAATTGTCCAAAAATATTTGGGCTCCCTCGTTTTTGGGTCACTTGTGTAGCTCACTCCGATCATCTTCGGTGATCTTTTTTGGTATAATTAGATTTATCTCATTGAGATATTTCTAAAAGTAATAGTAGTAAGTTTGGGTGAGTTTGCCAATTTTTTTTTTTTTGGTATGTTCGCATGATTTTTTTTAATTAAATACTGTGTCCAATAATTTTATAATCTAACTCTAAATATTTTTTATACTTTATTATTTTATCAAAAAAGATTTTCTAGGATGGAATCCCAGAGAACTCCTAGTATATATTGCGAAGAAGCGTTGACTTTGATAACTGGAGGTTCAACTGCACGTGCAGTGATCTGAGTATACCAGCAGCTCTGTTCACTGGTCAGTGTTTCCAGTGACATCACCGGCTTTGCTGGATCTATCGACCACCACACTCTCACACTTCTCCATGTTTAATAACTTCACGGGTCATCGTGGAATCCGTTTTTAATAAAAAAATCATTGTGATTTTAAATTGAATAATTTTGTTCCTAGAGTTTATCATTTAGATACCGCAAGTCGCATCATGGTCAACTTAAGTTCTTGTTAATTTTTACTCTAAAAAACATAGAAGAATATGTGATAGATTTTTTCTTAGTTTCAATTTCAGAAAAAAAGAAAAATTGATTGAAAATTCGAAAAAGAATTAAAATAATATAAAATAAATTATGAACTCAATTTTCTGTTTATATATATATATATATATATATATATATATATATCTTGATTTGGAAAATATTTTCTCATTTTTTTATTTACATTTAAATCTTTATTACTTTATTTTACAAAGCCAAAAAATGATTAAAAAGTTGCTGTTAATGTTTTATTCACTTATGCTGTGGTTGCTAATGTTCTATGCATTCATCAAAACTTTTTACGACATATTAAATTAAAAATCCATGCCTATATAAATAATAAACATTTACTCCATTAAATACATTTCATCGATAAATACATAATTTCCCCCTTCATTATTATTGCACTATCTTTAGATTTACATGATCCAAATAATCACTATACTATTTGTTAATTAGTTTGTAACAAAAAAAAAAAATCTTTTTCTTAAGTTTTAAATTAAAATAGAAACTTTTGCTAGTGTTAACCAAAAAAAAACTCTCTTTAGTCATGTTATTGGAATCTTCATAGCAATCTTTTCCTGCTGGGGACGAAGTTTGGCAGAGAAGGTGATACAGTTTGTTGCTGGCATCGCTTCTCATCGATCTTTCCTCTCCGCTCACTTTGAAATTTGCATTATCTATTCTAATTTTTAGAGTTGTCCTCTTAGGTATTAATATTTTAATTTTGATCATTCAATAATTGATTGAGGTAGAGATTAAACTTCATAGTTTTTCGAGTTTAGTGCTTTTAGTCTAATGATCCAACTTATAGATTTGAAAAGTTGACGCGAATTGTATCTTTTATTTTTAAAAAAACTTATTTTCTTTTACAATTTCATCCGTCAATATTATTTTTTTTTTTATTTTTTTTCTATCGAGTTATCCCATTCTCATACAATATGTTATGTATTTTTTTTTTAATTTGATCCTTATTCTTTTGATTTTGTTTTTGATTTGCTTAACCCTTTAAGCAATTTTTATTTGTCTTCAATTTTGTCATTCAATCCAAAGTAATTGCATATTTTTTTTTTCAATTTGATCCTTATTTTTCTTATTTATAATTTTTTATTTGCTCTTTTATAAAATTTGTATTTGTCTTCAATTTCATCCTTCAATCTAAATTAATAGTATATTATTTTTTTTTCCAATTTGATCCTTACTCTTTTTATTTATAATTTCTTTTCTTTGTTCTTTTGTAAAAATTTTATTAATCTCCCATTCTAAATTTGTGATTTTTTTTTTTCAATTTAGTCCTTAATCTTCTTTTTTTTTTTTTTTCCTTTTGTTAAATTGATTCTTCTTTTCATTTTCACCATTCAATCAAAACTTTGTAGTTATGCTCTAATTTATTTATTTTTATTTCATTTGTTATCCTCATTCTTTTAATTGTTATTTTTTTTAGATCCTTTTATATAATTAATTATTATTTTTCAATTTCATCCCTTACATTTGATTAGTTAGGGATTGAACTTTGTAGTTTTTCAAGATATGATGCTTCTAGCCTAATAACTCAGGTCAAGCGTTTAAAAAGTTGACGATGGTTGACATTTTTTTTTTAATGTAACTTATTTTCTTTTTTGACTTAATCATTATATATATATATATATATATATAAGAGGCCTTTTGATTTCCTTTATTTTTTTCTATCGGGATATTTCAATCTCATAACCTAGTTTGCGAGTTTGGGAGGATTAAATTGAGTATGATTTCTTCTTATTATTCTTGTTATAAGTTTGTCATGCTAACTTGGTTTAACTTGGATCAAGTTTTTTTCTATCTTAATTTGCTCAATTTATCCTTTTATTTTTTAATTGGTTAAGAATTGAGCTGTATTATTTTTATTTTTTTGAAAAAAGAATTTTTTTTCCCTCAAGTTATAATGATTGCCTTTTCTTTTCTAAAGTGGTCAATTTACTATCATTGTCTATTTTTTATCTTCTAATTAAAATACAATCAAATTATTTAACCCAATTAAATTCATAATTTAAATTACATATTTTTCTTCTTTTTTTTCTTAAATGAGCTTTATGTATTATGAAAAAAAAAAAAAAATCCAGTCTCCAAGTAGCACGAGCCCACCTCTAAGTACTTGTCTAAAAGTCAAATGAGCTTCGTAGCTCAATTAATTACTTCTAACATGCTCCTTGTTTCAAAGAAAATCGACCAATAAATGCAATACCACGAAAAGATTCTTACAACTGTCGTTTCTTCCCTGAAATCCATTAATGCAATACGAAAACTGTTCCTGTTATCGTCTTTTTCTCTGGAAAATAAATTATATGCACTGTTTTGATTCTGGAGGGGGAGGAAGAAGTAACTGTCCGGACAGGCGTCATCTATTTGCAAGAAAATGCAAGTTACACCATGCTTGCTGTTAGCATTATCACATGCATATGGCTCTACGCTAGCGGCATCGAAGCATCAAGAAAATGGTAAGAAACGTACAGAAATTTGATTTTCTATTCGATTTCCAATTATTGGGAGCATTTTGTCAGTCATGGCCCAAGATGATGTACGGATTTTGCAATATAAGCTGTGCCCTAAAGGGCATGGAGGTCCTCGTCTCTTTCGGTTTCAGAGAATCAACCATAGCCCTCTCTAGAAAGATAAGGTGCCGAGGCCGCTGGGGTCTGAAACTTGTAATCATATCCCAACAACCTTTGATCCGAAAGCTGTATATCATGACAACTCACCTCACTGACGAATTCAGGGTGTTAAAAATATATATATTTTAATGAACATGTATGTATGGGTATGTGTGTTGAGAAGTTAATTTGAATTAATCGCTAGCAATTAGTTAATCTTATCAGATTCACTGAGTTATATAATTAACTCAGACTCAAGCACATGCGTTTTTGCACAAAATTCACAGTATTTAGGTCCTTCCGAAACTTTGATGTCATAGGAACCCGAATTTTAAGATTATATTCATTTCTTTCATTCACATCATTTGACTAAACAAACAAAAACAAAATACAAATATATGATCTACTACTCAACATAATAATGCGAGGCACTTAAAAATTTATTTAATACCAAATACAATTAACTTTATTCCAAGTAGTTATTTATTATTATCTCTTTTATATATTTACCACATAGATTACTAAATGCTTAATTTCTTATTTTATTCTTAATCTTACAAATCAATACAATTAACATAATTTAAGGACATACCAATGTCCTTTCTAGCCCAAACCCAAACCGGGCATTTGTTCCTTTATCCAATTAACTAGTTTTTTAATTGCTCATTAACTAGAACACTAATCTTATTAACTAGGAAATCTATTTTCTTTGATTACCCATTAACTAGGGCACTAGACCAATTAATTAGGATAACTAGTTTCTCCTATTGTTTAACATATTTTTCAAATAAAATAAAAGATGCAATTAAGAAAAATTTATTGTTATAATTTAAATAATATTTTAGTTTTAAGATATTGAGCATCTATATGATGTCTGAGCGTGTTAAATAGCTCCCTGCTACTGAGTAGGTTCTGTGACCTTTTTTATACTGACAAAATAATATATTATTGGTGAAATTTGAAGATTTATATATACTTTTCTCGATCTTTTTTTTTTTATTTTTTAACAAAGCTTACATCTCTCTCACACACTAATCATTCAAGTCAATATGGTTTACGCAATTTCTGTATTCCAACTCAAAATCTTAATCATATCTCTCATCAATTATTCTCTTTTTATAATTCCAAGTTCATTAAATATTTAATCACAACCAAATAAATTTATTAAATGCATTTCAATCCACCATAAATACATCAATACATATTAATTACACACAGTTACACAAACATTAATTAAATCTCCATGTTCCTTTTTTTTTTGTGTCAAAAATGGTTGGCTTAGCTCTCTCTAAACCACCCAATTTATTTCTTCAATAATTCATTATTTTACATTATCTACAACCTATTTCTTCACAATTACATCAAACCACATCAATTTCACACTTTCCTCAATTTTTTTTCCTAAGAATCTTAATTCAAAAATGATGGTAAAGAAGGTGTTGATGGTGATATTGAAAAAATGATAATGGTAAAGGAAGTGTTAATGAGGTGTTCATTATGGTGGTGTGGAAGAGGAGGTGGTGGAGGAGAAGGTGGTGGTGGTAGTGGTGAGATAGATATGATGATTGAAATAATTGAATGATGTTGTAAGTGAAGTATTGTTGGTAAAATATTTTACGAAACTTTATAAGTTGAAAATATTTTTTAATAAATTAATAAACTAAGTTTAAAAGATGATTGTAAAAAAATATTATAGGAACAAACACAAAAATCTTTTTGAAAAATATTTTTCAAACACAAAGATGAGGAGATTTGTAAAATATTTTACGCAAAACAAATTCATGAATTGTATTAAAAAATAATAATTATTATTATGAGTAGTTCAGGTATTATTGTTAATATCTTTTTTTTTCTTGTTGGGTGTTATCATTAATCCTTCCTCTCTTTTACAACCTAATTTTTGTTTAACTGTTAAACCTTAATGATTTAATTATTATATAAAACTTGCTAATCAAATGATTAAATTGTTAAATTTAATTTGATAACAAAATCAATATCAAATTTAATACCATATAAGAACATCTAAGAATTCCAATCATTCGACAATTCTGAAAGATAGATGATGAGTGGAGAAAATAACTAAAAATATTCTATATCATATAGATAAGTATAAGATTTAATAATCATGTACCATAACGCTCAAGTCTTTTAAATGAAATAAAAAAATCAACAATCAGATTTAATATATATAATTTGAATACATATTATTTTAGGTGTAATTAGTATTTGATTGCGAGATTAACTAATTTAAGTGAAAGGAATATCGAGTAGTGCTCAAAGAGAAGCCCACTTCAGCTCTGAAAAGGTCAGAAATTAATTATTAGGAATTCAAGTTTTTTGTGACTTTTTTATTTTGCTGATATTATAATAAAACTAAATTATACAAGAAAAATATTATAATTTTTTTATAAAATAGTATGGATTGCTATAACTTATTTTATTTATTTTTAAAATTTGTAATAACCAATAAAATTGGATTGCTATAACCAATTTTTTTCTCATTCAATTACATTTTTAATTTATATTATTTATCTAGTATTTGTTTATAATTATAATACTATTAAATATATATATATTTTTTTATAAATCTGCGTCAGGGCGTGCTTGCCATCTGGTCATTACTATTTCGAGAAAGTGGCAACTCAGGAAAGCAGATAGATGCCAAACGCTTAAGTTGTAATTTTCAAGTAAATTCTATTTACAATTAAAGGTCGACTTTCTAATTAAAGGTGCACGTGTGAGTGATTAAATTTCTAGATGACAGACCTTTTTTTTTCCTACTTAATCTCAGAAATAAAAATAAAAATAAAAATTATTGCTTGATTCAAGGTATCCCAATTTCCAACCACATAAATAGTATTATGTAGGAATAAAAATATTTTTTTATATATATTAAAGTATCTAAATAAGAATACAAATGAGGTAAGCAGAGAAACGGGGTCCCTCGGTTTTCTATGTTCCACATCCTTACAGCTGTGCAATGGATCATCATTGTACGTTTGACTTTCATTTCTAAGAAAAAAATAAAATTTTTTCTAAGTTTTTTATTAATATAAATTTTCGGGTCAAGTTACACATACTTTAATTAATTTTAAAATTAATAATTATATAAATTTCTAATAATCTTAAGATTTATAAGACTCGAACTAATAATTTTTAAAAAATAAATTTAAAATCTGACTAGTTAAATTATATATGTTAATTCTATAATATAATTTCTTAATCGAGAAGGTGCTGGGGGAAGCCAGTGGGTTATGGGAAATCCAACATTGCAATCCTAATGTTAAGATTAGGGTTGTTGTGTTTGTTCTATCGAACTATTGTCTACCAAACCCTAGGTCAGTTTCCGCAGAATCCTGGGTCGGAGTTGAGAAAGAAACAAAAGTCATCAACTCCATCAAGATTTTGCGAGCTAGATTTTGAGCATGTGGGGATGCTTTAATTATGTTAATAAGTACAAGAATTGGTGTGGGGTTCTTTTTTTTATTCATTCCGATAAAAAAGTTATACAATAATAAAAGGAACGGAAGATAAATGAGAATTCAACCGTCCAACATTTTTTATTCTAAGTCTTTTCTTTTCTGGTTAAAATTTTAGTACTCCAAAAAAAATAATATTTTTAACTTATTTTCACCTCAAAAATATAAAATACAGTAGTACCATTTATAAACCTATTGCTAAGTCAAAAACAATCTCTAATCATTCTAAAAATTAAAATTAAATGAATAAAACAACAAACACTTTACAAACCATAATCTTCCTTTTCAATCTAATTAAACAACATCGATATTTCAATTGAATTTTTTTTGAAAAAATAAAATTATTAACACCAAAATTAATATTTTTGATGTCGAAATATAATTATTCAAACACTTTCTCTCTTTTCAATATTATTTAGTGATTTTTCCTCCTCTCTCTCAACATCCCGGAATTGATATGTAAGAAGAAATATATTTAAAACCGAGCAGTAAAATGCCAAAACAACAAAATTAAAACTTGAGAGACCAAAGTAGAGTTTTTCAAGCCAAAATTAATATGGGATATATTTTTTTTTTTACATTAAGTTTGATATATGCAAGGAGCATACATAACGATATGCAAAGATTTGAATAATGGATCTAGGGCTAGAGATACAATCCACGGTGCACAATCCCCCCCATAATAGTGTAATGAACTGTGGGTGTGGAGAAATAGGACACAACACGTTAGTTCTTTTTCCATGTCCTCTTGTGATTGTACTGTAATATTTTTATAACTATAGCTTGCGTGGGCGTGTTTTCACTCAATAAAACATATATATATATATATATATATATATATATATATATATATATATATAGCCCGGAACTTTCAACAAGCTTTCCAGAAATGGTTTGACAGGCCAACCAGATCTCTCTCCGGAAATGGCTCAACAAAAATGATGTCATGGTAGTTTGAAATGAAGATGGGAGCTCCTTTTTGCACAAGAAGCAAAAAGAAATGGTTCAGTTCTATAATTCATCAACATTTGGAACTGAAAAAGAAACACAGTTCACCGACCAGATGAACCGATAACTGCTCAATTATTGGCGATTGTTACGTCTTGTCCAAAGGTATATCTACTTCCTGTTCCATTACCCCTTCTTGTAAGAAATCCCTCTGATTCTTGCCCAGGATTATTGCCAACGGTTACAGCTACATTTGAAGTTGAATTTATTTAGTAATGGTTATTTTTCAAGTTGTTTTTTCTTGAAAATACATTAAAATAATAGTTTTTTTTATCTTTAAAAAACAAGAGAAAACAAACGGTTTGTTAAGACATTAGAGCCCAACTTAATTATCAACTCCATATACATAAATAGACAGAGTTCAACGATTATGAATTTGGAAAGTGTCTTCAGTAGATTCGAGCCTGAGTTTATTTATATATGTCGTGGAAGAGGGGCTGCCTCTGCCTTTATTTCCCAAGGCTCCAAATACTTTTCGATAAATAAATAAAAAACGTTCATAAAATGTCCGTAAACAAATCACATGTATAGTGCTGTGATTATTTAATTTTTTTCGCAAGCCTTTAAGGTCAGAAACAGTGCTCGTTATCAGAACATAAATGGAGACCTACCACACAGTGACTAATGAAATACTAACAACCGCGACGACTCTTGATATTCTATTATTGGAGACGATTTCCATTTATGCATAGTCTGACGTCGAGCTGAAACCCACAATTTCTCATTAAATTAAATAAACCTACGTGGATAAAATAATTGATGAAAATTGAATATAACAAAACATACACGCAGAGAATTTTAAGCGTAAATAATCCACGTAACAAGGACACCATGACCCATACAAATATGGTGGGTGGAAGGCAATTGTCACAGGAATCCCATCTAACAAACAGTAAAATAGACTTGTGTTAGCAAGTGGAAAAAAAAAAATCTAATTGGTTCAGAAAATTATTTTCTTTGATTCTTTTTCTTGGGGTAAGAAGCATGTGTATCTGGAGAATTTATTTGTATATTTTTTTAGCCTATAGTGTATATAACCTGTCTCATCTAGTACCAATAATACAATATGCCATGGCCAAATTGGGAAAAGTACAGTTTAGTGTGGGTCAATATTAATACTGAGCCAAGTGACCACTTCCTCCGTTCCTCATACACCGATCACTGATGTTCATGATGTCCAAAAGAAAAAGAGAAGAAGAAGAAAAAAAAGGACACATTATATTATATTATATTATATTGTCATACTACACTACAAAACTTGGGAATGTGAGGTTGTGAACAGTTTTTAATTCAACCATCAGAAATAATATATTAAAGTCTCATCTTAATTGAATATCAAAACACAAAAAAAAAAAAAAAAACATTTTCTTCGCTCTCTCACTTTTAGCTAAAAACTCTCTCTCTTTTCTTTTTCTTTTATATATATTGGCTCACAATAAAGATAAACTAAAGCTAAGTTCTTAAACCTGGTCACTTATATGAACTAAAAGCCTTTACCCATTTTTTTTTTTTTTTTATCTTGATTTATATGAGAAAAAAAACAAACCCAACATAAATTAATTATGAAACCTACATTCTCTTTTTACTTGTTTATTCTTTATGTGATGAAAATTGTCGTATTTACAGAGAGGTTGAAAAAAAAATCGCATTCTCCTTGTTAAAAAAAATCAATTTTTAGAAGAAAAAAAAATTCCTTCTAAAGAAAAGCTAAATTTAACAAAGATTGAAAAAGAAAAATTAAGGCAACCCTTGTTATTTAAAAAAGAAAGATAAATCTCATAGAAAGTGAATAAAAAGAATGTTAGGGGATGAAATTATAAAAAAAAAAAAGCTTAAAAAAAAATCAAACAAGCCTGATTAAACCTTGTAAACCCGGTTTAAACTCTTAAATTTGCAATTTGTTAAATTCTCAACCCAGAATCTCAACATCCAAAGAATCAAATGTTGAAGGATGAAGTCAATTAATTTAATTTTAAAAAAGCTAAATTTAACAAAGATAATAAAAAAAAAAAAACGAGGCAACTTGTGTTATTCTAAAAACAATTTAAAAAATCATATAGAAAGTGAATAAGAAAATAAAAAAATATTGGAGGATGAAAAAAAAAGTGAAAGAAAACTAACAAAACCCATTGTAACTTCTTAAATTAAGGTTAATCTCTTAAACTTGTTGCCCGTTAAATTTTAGACTCACACTCAACTAAGAAATTAAACATCTGATCAATTAAATATTGTAGAATAAAATAATAAAAAAAAACAATCTAAAAAAATATTACAAGGTAAAAAAAAAACAGCAATGATAATAAAAAAAATAGATTTAATAGGAAAAAAAATTCAAGAAAATGAAATTGGAAAACAAAAAATTTCAAAAATCATTTAAAAGAAAACAAGTAATAATTATAAGAATGTGAATTAAATAAGAAATTTATTTGAGATAAAATTGAAAAAATTCTTAATTTTATAAATTGTTGTAAATAAAAAAGTTGTAATGAAGAGATTAGGAATGAAATTTTAAAGATAATAGTTGTCAGGGGTTAATTTGATTTTTTTAAAGATTAGCATATATATATATATATATATATATAAAAGACTACATAGGCCAAACGAGCAACAATTAAGCCACACACGACTTGTACTTGGATTGAACGGTGAGACGTTTCGGCGCACGCGCTGTCATAACCCAGCTGACATTGTTCAGGCGCTTCCCATTTTTTTTTAAATGTTTTTTGAAATTCCTTTTGGAGAAACCTCCAAAACAAAGCTAAATAGTTTTGGCGTGGAAAATGAAGAATGAAAACTGAGTTCTTTTTAGGTTTTTGTCTTTTAGCTCTTTGATATAATTAGGTTCGAAAAGTATGGCCACCAAGACAGAGAAAGAGACTTTAACAGTCTATATTTCGGTGTTTAACATGCAAAGGGAAGCAGTTTTGACCACTCAACGCAGCTAGCTGCAAATTTCAGGACTGAAGGGACTTGTATCGGTATCATCCACAGATGACAGATAACAACGCAAGCAAGCAAGGATTCTCAGTGACACACTCATCCCTGTTGAAGGGGGAACAATCAGCTGTTCGTAGTTTATTAGTATTTTAAATCACAAAAAACAGAGTTCCTCCATTATTGAAACAAAACACAAGTCCAAGGAGTAGTAATACGTCGTTAAATTAATTCGAGTACAACCTAACTTGATTAGCAAAGATAAGTATTTTGGCTGGGCGGAGCTGCGGGAGGGCGTTCACCATAATATCGAACTCTCCAAAAAGAAAAAGAGGAAAAAAACAGGGGTAATTTCACTAGTGTGTACACTAATTAATGCTCCCACAATGAAGTCTCGAAAGCTCCAGTAGTCGTAATCACATTACTTTCTGGAATTATTGACAAATACTGATCGCTAAAATACCCAGTACCCACAGCGCCGTAGTCTTCACAATACCAGGACTGGTTCATATTGTACGGCCACGAGTCTCCAAACAAAACAAACTCAGGAAATTCCTCGAGATTTGTTTCCAGACTCGGCAGCTCAACTATCTCGCTCAGTTCTACAGGAGTCGCCACGTCACTTGGTGATGATGTCACCTCTGCTGTTGACGATGAGGACGGGGAGGAGGAGGACTGTGTCGCTAGCGAGGATGATGACCGGTTATTATTACTCGCCGTAGAGTCGTTGCTGTTACTGTTATTTTCATCGTCGCAGACTTTGGTGGGAGCCGAAGGGACAATGTTGAAGTCCATAGAAGCGGCTCTTGCGGCGGCAGCTTGGACATCACGTGGAGAGTTAGAAGCGGGTCGCGGCAGAGACCCGGCAAGTTCGGGGAAATTGAGGATGGCTGAGTCGCCTTTAATGCTCAAGGCTGCCACGTCATGGGCACGTGCTGCCATCTCTGGGGTGGAAAAGGTGCCTAGCCAGATCCGATTCTTCTTTCTGGGCTCCCGGATCTCCGACACCCATTTTCCCCATGTCCGCATTCGGACCCCCCTGAATACCGGGTGCTTGCTGCTGCTGCTGCTGCTGCTGCTGCTGGTGCTTTCTCTCGGCCTCTTTGGTTTTCTTGGGTTTTCTTCCGGGTCGGGTTTAGACACCGGGTTTGGTGATAATCCTGATGAAGATGGGGACGACAGGGCTTGCAAGGAGGAGTAAATGCTTGAGGAGTCTGTCTCGGAGTTGGAGTTTGATACCGGCGAAACAGTCATGTTTTCGGTGATCAAGTCACTCAATGTGCTTGTGGTTTTCTTTTGTTAAGAACAAGCTCTTAAGCACCTAACTAGCAGGGAGTGATTTTTTATGTTGAGAAGGAAATGCACGACGAAAAGTTGGTTTCTCTTTATATAGAGGAAGGATGGTGTTGTTATTGTTGTAGAGGAGAGAGGGTGACGCCGTGTACAGTGTATAGAAAAAACAAAACAAATTAAGGTTTTTTGTACTCTAAAATTATATATACAAAAAAAAAAAATCCTCAATTTATTCTAAATGTTAAGACTTTTTAACTACTTTAAAATACAACATGCAATTCATTTAAAATAGCTGAACGAATAGCAATAAATAAAATAAAATTTTAATTTTAAAAGACATAACTTAATTGATTATGTTTTAGATTGGTTTTCATTTGTTTGAATGTTACAAATAATTATTACTATCAAGACTTTAAAGGATTAATCAAGATGCATGTAAATTAGTACGGATTTTCATGTTAAATTAAAAAAAAGAGTAAATTATTAAAAAATAACTAAAAAATATGAAAATTCCAAGAATAATAAAGAAAATTCTAAAATAAAAAAGTTTCGAATCCAATTTAGGTATAGAGACGAACTCAGCAAGCATTAACTTACCAGATTTACTACAAACTAGATCTATATAACATGTTCTTAAAATCTCATTCTATTCAACACTCAAGTTAAAAACCATGCTAGCTACTCTTCATATCAGCCGTTACACTTTCGACATAAAATAGAAATAGGAAGAATCCGAGGGCCTGGAAGAGAAAAGGAAGAGGTACGGGACAGGTTCACAAACAGCGAGGGGTAACGTGGAGAGGTTAGAAGGCGAGGGACCCCCACAAACTGACAATGTCTCTTATATCTAATGTCTTGTCCTAAACCAGAAAGCGGTAACATCCGCCTCAGGTGAGCTTGGACCGCAGGTTGGTAAGAACAGTGCAGGTTTATCGTTGTTAAATCCATCTATTTAAATACAAAATCAGTATCTTGCAGCTACATGATACGAGAGGGCTTATTTTACTCATAATCCTAACTTATGTGGTTGTCATACATTTAAACTTCTATTTCTAATTTTTATATAAATAAAAGAATGTTTTCTTTATTTTTTCCTTATCTCCAACGCATGCAAACTCTTAAGGAAGGGAGAGAGGAGGATGGGAATGGGAGAGGGGCGGTGGTGGAGGGGGAGGAGGTGACCCCTAGAGGGTGTGGTGTGGCAAGGAGAGGGATCGCAACGGACAGCTGGCATACCCGTTCTGTGGAACTAAGAATCTTCCGTTATAAAAAAGGGGGCTATCTAGGCTCCACTGTAGTTAATACAATTTCCTTTTATTTCACCTATAATCGTAATTACTGCTGCTGCTGCTGCTGCTGCTGCGTTTCTTCTACGGAGCAACCTGTACATGCTGACTGGTGTTTGAGAACCTTACACCCGCCTTCCTTTCCTGCGTATGCGTATTAATTTGTGCCAGTTCAGGCTCTCCTTGGCTTTGTCCCACCCAACATAAATAGATCTTCGAAATACAATATATATATATATATATATATATATATATATATATATGGAAAATAGAGTTGTCACATGGTCTTTAAAAAGACTAAGAATTATAAAATATTAATTAGTTTCAGAGAAAGAAGAGTTGATTATATTTTAAAAAAATAAAAATAAAAATTACTGTATTCTTTCTTAGAAAAAATTACCTTAGTTATATGTTTCTTTTAAATTCATTTCACGCATGTTATTAGCTTCCTGAATTATTTTTATATTTATTCACAAGTTATTTATTATTAATAAAAATTCATCTACTTGAAGTCACGCTTGAATAAAAAAATTTGCATCTCAATGATTTTTTGGCTTCCCTTATTTATTTATATTTCTTGATCTTTTTTTTTTTATTTTTTATTTACAAAACATAAGTTAAGAAGAATACTAAGCTCAATCTATATTGGTCGCTACTCTAATAAGACTCATTGACTTATTATTGATCTCATTTTTTCTTAAAAGCATCACATTAGACCTACAACGGTCCTTAAAACTAAAATACATGTTGATCTAACCATTAAAATCCAAGTTTAATGAAGACATAATGTTAACTTAATAAAAACTCATCAACTCATTATTGAACTCATTTTAAGGTTAAAAACTGCGTGTTAAGCCTACATCGGTCCCTAAAAACCAGGAAACATGTTGACCTAACTATTAAAAAACTCGCATGACGTAATTTGTTCACTTCCTCATTTCAATAACAAATCGCTTAGATTGATATGTATTGATCTTGTTTGACGTAATTTGTTCGGATATTCAAATAGGTTATGCTTTGATCCCACAGTCGATTTTAGCCATGAAAATTAAAATTGCTAAAGCATCTGCAAACCGATTCTTATTTTGACTTAGGTGTGTGAATTCGATCTTGTCGAACTCACCTGCCAGCTTGGTGAGGTATTTCTAATAAAACTTTAATTTATAATTTGTAGTCTTCCACTCCTTTTTTACTTGATGAATTATCAATATTAAATCACTATATATGTCAACTTCCTTAACTTGTATTTCCAGAAAAACCTCTAAACCATGGATACAAGCCTTATACTTTGTCATATTGTTGGTACATTCAAATTATAACTTAATAGAGATGAGGTATTGTATCTCATTTCAAAAAATTATCATTATCCCAACATCATTCATTAAGACATTCAAAGAATTCATAATACACTATTCATCCTTTGTATCATTCATTTTTGTTTATGTTATCATGATATCCTCATTTGGTAAATTGAAGTTTAGAGGCTCATAGTCATAAATGACATTGTCTATTAGAGGCTCACAATACATAGTTCACCATTCATTCTTTGAATAATTTGTTTTTGGTTATATCACCATGATATCCTTGTCTAGGAAATCAGAGTTTAGAGGCTCATAGTCATTAATCACACCACTTTTCATTTCCTTTCTCATCATATAAATGCTATTATATTCAACCAACAACACTTGTCACTTCGTTATTCGACTTGATAGATAATGCTTCTAAAAAATATACTTGAGAGGGTTTATATTTGTTATTAGCCATAATATATATTAAAAAAGCCATTATACACTTCATACTAGACTATAATATAGCTTTTCTAATGTACTACAGTGATACTTGTATTCAGTAAACTTCTTGATAAGGTAGAAAATAGCTTGTTCCTTTCTTCTAAAACCATCATACTGACCTAATACACGATCCATACAAAATTTAGTGATTGTTAGATACAAGATTAGAGACCTTTTCTGATACAGATGGGACAGATAAATATGGCTTCTATAAATGTTTGATCTTTTTAAAAGCTTTCTAACAATATTTATCCCACTTTCCTAAATTCTTCTCTCAGATGAGATGAAAGATAGATCTATATATGGTAGATGAATGAGAGAGAAATCAAATTATGTAATTTAGGTGTCCTTAGAGACTTTAGACTTCCCTCTTTGTGCTTTGTGCTGACATTGCTTGAATGACTTTAATATTATCTAGATCAACCTCAATACCATCACTGCTTATAACAAAGCCAGATAATTTTTTAGATCTTATATTAAAAGTTTATTTTGCAGGATTCAATCTTAATTTATACTTTCAATAAACTTTCTTAGGATTTTGACATGGTCCTCCTTTTGTTTGGACGTGGTGATCATATCATTCATATATACCTTAATTTCTTTGTGTATTATATCATGGAATAATGTAACCATTTCTTGTTTATAAGTTGCTTTAGAATTTTTTTTTTAATCCAAATAGCATGAATTATAGCAATATATAACTTATTGTGTGACGAAAATTATCTTTTCTTTGTCTTTCTAAACTTTTCTATTATGGTTATACCCTGAAAGCCCATCATTAAAAGAATAAATGACATCTTTTTACAACATTATTGACCAGGATATCTATGTGAGGTGGTGAGAAATCATTTTTTAGATTAACTTTATTGAGATCCCTAAAATCATTGTTCATTTAGTTTCTTCCATTCTTATTTTCTACTTTTATAATATTAGATATCTAAGATAGGTATTATATCACTTCAAGGAATCCAACTTTAAACTATTTTAAAACTCCCTTTTGATATTTATTAAGATATCAAGTCCCATCCTTCTCAATTTTTGTTTCACTGATTTAAATCCTTATATTAATGAGATTTTATGTGTTATAATATTTGTGTCTAGGCCAAACATGTTAGCATAAGACCAGATAAATATGTTACTATATTCTTTTAATAACTTAATCAAATTTCATTTTTCTCCTATTAAAATCAGTGTTCCAACCTTTAATTCTTTTATATTATCATTTGTATTTATATTGACATGTTCCAACTTTTCTTGATTTGGTTTTATAGCATACTTTAATTGTTCCACTAACCTAGTTTCACCATTCTCTCATTTATCTTTATCTATTACAATTAAAGTTTCATCCAAATTAGGCCAAATATGCTCAATGCAATGATTTTGGAATTTTAAGGATTGATCACTTTCAGGATTCTTGAAAGAAAAAGGTATTGGGAATAAGTAAATGATAAATAAAAATAAATAAATGAAAAATATGAATAAATTACCTAAAATGCATAATTTTATTTTTGATAAAAACTGCATGATCTATTAATATGAAAATAAACTAAGCTCAACACAAAATAGATTTATTTTCCAATATCCTAAACTATGATTATTAAAAAAATAAGGATAACTTAATAACAAAATTACTTAGATTTAAAAACAATATGAATTTCTCATACCTTTTAATTATCAAGTTCTTCCCCCTCACCACACCTTTTAACCAATTATTCGATAGATGACACCTTTATAAGGTGTTAATGGTCAACTAGAGTAAGATCATAACTTGAGAATCAATTAACCTCGACATAAGATAGATGACATAGTCTTAAGTCTCTTTCTCATCCAAGTAATGGATGGCGAGATTGGTAAACACCCCATTCAGGTTTCTCATTAAATTATTAGGTTATATTACACGGGTTGAATGAAAAAATATGTTATGAATAGGTGAAATATCATTTTTTTTATATATAATTAGGATCGCACCACTCGTTCAGGACATTCTTTTCTTATATTTCCTTTCCACCACCTTTAAGTAAACTCTTTTTACTTGGCTTAAAACCCAAGCCAAAATATTGATTGACATTTTTTTAACTTCATATAATTGATTTACTATAGTGACCTAACTTACTTATTAGACATTTATTGATTATTATAATGACCTCTAGGTTAAAAATGATTGGTTTTCACCAAGTGCACTTTATTGTCCTTTCTTTTATCGACAAACCTTTATTTTTGTTGGTTAGCCTCACAAGTATTTGAGATTTTTTTCTACTTTTATTGCCTGATCAATTCTTTTAGTTATAACAAGAATAACTATAAGAGTTTCTCTAAATTTCCAACTAGATATTTAAAGTATTGAGCTTTGAATGTATTCGAGAATAGTGTGATCATTTTTTTTTTATTGGAGAAGGATAAATTTGTGGAGTCATTTTACATCACCTCTAGACATACTCTTTAATGCATTTTTAGGTCTTTTTTTTTTAATTTTACAAACTCGAACGATCTAGATCCATATCCATATTAAATTTGTAATGCTTTATAAAAACATATACCAAACCAATATAATTTATGAAAAGTCTAAGACTCAATTTTGCTGTATAGAAGTCCAAATATTAGCATCAAAAGAGAAGTTTGAATCTATTCTACAGCCCAAACATTGTTTAGTGTTCAACTTATATCTCGAGTTCTAGAAGTTCAAATGACCTCATTCTTGTTTTGTTGGAAAGCCAATATAATTTTCCAGAACTTTTATGAAGACTATCTATTCAAATTCTGATGTTAGCAATGACGTTTTCTACAAACAAGAAGATAAGGTTTGTTACCAAGTCAAGAGGTGGCTACCCACTCAACAATTAGTCATCAAATCAATAGTTTCAAATTTTTTCCTATAAAAGGAGGGATTTTCCATGCATTTAGGTATCTTGATTTTCATATCAAGATCATGTTCTTGCTTTTTTTATTTCTTTATATTTTTGTAATGCTTAAGTTTTGCTTTCATTGATATTTTGTTTATATTTTTCATTTTCTTTACTATACTTATATAATCATGTTCTCCTCTTGTTTATTTATGTTTCTCTTCTTTATTATGTTTACCTAAATTTATTATGTCAAGGTGAAAATGTTTTACTAATGATGTTAGAATATGTATAATATAAACTCAATATAGACTTCAATGTTTATATCTAAGAAAGTTTGTTATTAATATGTCTTATCTTTTTATCTTACTAATTCTTAATACCTTGCTTGTTAAATGATTAATCTAGATTTGTGTTGTATAACCCTTGGTACAATAAATGGTGGAACTTTCATATATAATCGTATGGTGTAACCTACACTTGTGCTATGAAAGATACTTGATTTGTTGTTAATATAAGTTAACATCATGAATTTCTGACAATATTTAAAAGCATGGTCTTACTAAAATAAGATAATTAATATGATCATGTAAAAAATTTATAATAAACTATTAAGGATAAATCATCCGATTGGAACCTCCTTTGTGTGTGGTTTCCAGTTAATTAATAAAAAGAGTTTATATTATATTTATTTCTAATACTACTAGTGGATCCTCTAACTGTGACAATTGCTTTTATTTTTGATTAATACTCACATCAATATCACATCTCAAAAGTTCCTTTCAACTCCTTTTTATTTGTTGTTTATAATTTTATATAGTTCACCTTCTTCTGATTCGACCACAGTCTTACCGGGTTATTTATTACTTCGACACTCTTGCACTTGAAATAAGATATCAATCTTTTGATCATGTCAGCAAGCCAAAACCTTATTTTCTCTCATTTTATAAAAGACAGGTGAAATGTCATCCACCCCATCTTTTTTTTTTTTTTTAAAAAAAAGGATGGTGCATCACTTATTGTGGCAAATGACATGTCTTTTATTTTTTTTACAAATTTCAAACATAAAGTCAAGCTGCTAACTTTTAGGGGGGAAAAATCATTTTCACTTTTTTTTTTCAATTAAGAACAATTACAAAACACCCAATGAACCTAAATAAACACCTACATTTGATCTTAAATTAATGTTTAATTGGTTAAAAATGACAAATCAACCCAAATCTAAATAAATTTTCAAGCCTACATCTAATTTTGTTTTAGTAAGATAAAGGGGGAGAATTACCTAAATTAATCTCTTTTATCAAATATAACTTGTTGTTATCAAGAACTTAAAGTTTTGTTGATAAAAAGTGGTCATTCACCAACTTTCTCTTCCCATCACTATTTTTCGATGACCCTCTATCTTCTATCTCATGCTCAAGGACTAAAATGCTAGCAAAATAAAGTTTTGAAACAAATCATTCAATTGTAAAACTAAATTGACCAAAAATGAGATTTGTAAAAATACAAAAAGTAAAATTTTGGTAAATATTCGCTGAAACAATTGTTATTATTTTTTAAAAGACTTCCTATTTTTCTCTTTTTCAATCTTGGTCCCCTTATTCTCAATATTTTCTAAACAATAAAATTTAGTTCTTTTTCATGAAATCGAGCACTAACTCAATATCAAGATATGTTTTTAAGACCGATATAAACACATAAAAAGTAGATACAAAGAAGTTATCAACTCAAAACCCCAATCAACGCACATTATAGCATCAAATTGAAAACAATTTTGATGACTTAAGACAAAAAAAAAAAAAAAGGACCAGAATTGACACCTTAATTTTTTAGATATAAAAAGCTTGATATTTTTTATTAGTTTTAATTTCTTGTAAACAAAAAAATTGATTTTTTTTTTATTTTGTGAAATTGAACTCCAACTCAATGCTAGGAAAGATCATGATAACAATGCAAAAGGTAAACCAAACTCATCATCAACCTCAAATTCCAATCAAATGATAAAATGGTAAAAAAAGAGAGAATAAATCAATGATTGAAGTGGAAAAAAAAAACAGATGATACATGAATTCAGAGTGATCCCTTTCATATGTTATAATGATACCTTTTATTTAAAAGAAAATTTTTTTATATATTTTAATGCATTGTTTTTGTTAACTACTTTAGATTAAAATTTAAGATTGTTCATTTTGACCCTTCTCTGTTGTCTAACTGGAAATTTCTTATATTTTTTATTGCATTCTTTTTCAGCCTTTAAATAATATGATTCAAGTAGGAGTACAAAAAAAGGATGAGACCACTTACTCTCTAGTATGTTTTTGGGTTTATACACAGTATATTAAGCAAAACTATTAATTAACTTTCACTGTTCAAAATCCTGATCACTATAACCCTAAGTCCTGAATTCAAGCCATGGTGACAATTCGAATGCATTCAATATCCTAAGCACTCCATGCTTTTTCCCTGGGCTTTGAAGTTTACTAGCTATAACATGACTCATTTCTGTATAGTGCAAACCCTTGCTTCATGGCATGGGGTGCTTCTCTATTTTCTTGGCAGACTTTTTAATGTATGCCAATTTAAGGGTAAAACAGAGCAAATATATAATGGAATCTCAAACTTTGTCCAATTGATTTTAGCATTATGGTGAGATGATTAGTTATTAGAGTTTATACACACACCACATATATATGTACACACAAAAATTGGACCTTATTATTTGATTAGTTGATTGTATATTTGCTTCATAATCTCATTATTTTGTTCTTAGATTTTCTTCCTTTCATTGTTTAAAATAATCAAGAATATTTATATCTTGATAATTTCACTAGTAAAGTATATTGAGTGAAAAAGAATTATTTTAATCCAAAAAGTTCAAGCCATGTGAGATCCGAATATAGTTTATATTATTCTTCAACACATCTTCTCGAGTGAAAATTATTTGAGCTTCAAACTTGCAGAAATTTATACTATTTTATGCTTAATTTTTATCAAATAAAATTAAAATAGTGAAATTTGAATTCGTGATCATGTAGTCAATAAAAATATTATAGTATCATATCAAATAATTATCCTAATTTAAAAAACTTACAAGATCTGTTTTATATCATTCTTGTTTGAAAAATAAATAGATTTACATATAGAATGCAATGCAAAGTGTTATAATTTTCATATTCACGTAGAAGTTCTATATTTTTGACAAGTAGGCTATTTCCTCAAATGGTGCAAAAATGCCTTCTAAAAAAGAAGTTAGAGATGAAACTCGAATTTGAGGTTTTACATTGTAATCTTTTCTTTTATCATCTGCATCAATCCTTATAGCTAGTTAGATCAAGATTTTGGAAGAGTAATTCAGAGTATACGAAGAAGACCCATGCCTGCCTTCATTAAAACTCTAGTGGAGCCCTATGATCGTTTTTCTTGTTCAGTACAACGATACATGCAGGGTATTCAATAATAATTCAGGCTCGTCCACATGCCACCCATACTCCGAACCTATTGAGCCCTCTTCACTTCAACTTTGTCACTGAAACTGCAGCATCTTGTTCAATCTGATACTGCTCTCTGTTCTTCGCTAACACGTGGCATGGAAGATGTCATGAACCAAGCTGCCCTGCCAGGTATGCATCTGTTCAATGAATTATATTTGATTTTTTTTTTTTAATGAACGTGGGTGTCCGGGCCAGCTTACGCGCACCACGACTATTTCCAGGGCCTACTGAATATCTTGCAAGCCCAGTAGGCAGGTAAGGCACCGCGGGGGTGACAGGCTGGTGCACAGCGAGGATCAAACCCGAGACGGTCGCAAAGATTGAATTTGCGGTTGACCACTGAACTAGACCCTAAAGTGCAATTATATTTGATTTTTCATATGAGGGAAGAAGGCCCCTGCAAATTTAAGGGCATTAAGTAAATGGGCCGGGGTCCCTTTGAGCCTACTACAGTTGGATTTCTGAGAGAGACATGTGCTTGTACACCTCATTGCATGCATATCTTCAAGAAATCGATGGCCTGCTTATTTTGGGCTCTCATCTCACTGCTTCCGTAGACATTATAGCAACATGCATGTTTTGCTCATCGTGGGAAGATCCTGTCTAGCTTCTATGAACTGAGAAAAGAAGCACCACCGGAAGTCTACAGGTTTGGTGCTGGTGACCTATGGGAACTCTATGATCGAAGGACACAGAGGAGACTGGAAGTAACGGGCGGTAGACTGATGGTGGAGCTGCGTTTGATAGCGGAGCAGACCCTGGAAGTGAAAACTTTGCTTTGCTTCAGTGGTGAGAATGAGATTTGAAGAGTTTTGAGCAAATGCATCATCCACCTTGGAGTTTAAGATGTAGGATTCCAAAATGAAGGGATTTGAAAGTTTCTGACATTTTACTTTTTTGAGTTCTAACATTCCAAATTCCTGCTCTACTTGCTAAATCGATCATTCAGAATGTATTAGTGTTTGTAGTACGGCATGATATGAAATAAAATGTACAAAGCTTGAAATTAAGCAATGGAGGAGACAAAAAAAAACGCAGATCGTAACTTGCAGCAAAAATGTTTCTTCCCTTCAATTTATGATACCCGTAAGCAAGGAGCAAACGTCACATGGTACCATCTTCATTAATGGGAATTCGAGATCAAGAGGGCCCAAAACAATGGCTTCCTCGTAAAGTATTTAAAAGGCACCGGAGACATCTCTTTCTTGCTTCATCTTGCCAAGCTCCACCAGCATAGTCAAAAGAGCCTCGCACATTTCACAAGAATCAGGTTCACTAGGATCCTTCTTTCTTGAAGAGTAAACCATCCAAGCATGATCCAGCTTCCTATCTGGCCTGACTACAACTGAACCTGGAACTTCAGCATCACGGCATGTCACTAACCCATCACTCTTCTCTCCATACCGAAGCTGCAAGTGGAGTGCGCACACAGCCATAGCAGCAGATATGGGAATCACTACGGGCACCTGGTGTCCTGCTTGGAAGTCATCAGATTCCTCGCTCCCAAACTTTGGGAGGGGAAGCCAAGGAAGTTCTGCGTGTGCTATGTGAGTCATTGTTGCAAGGACACCTGGAGCAATGCTTGCTTCCGAGTGGAAAGAGATGAGAGGAATTTCCTTTGGAAGCTGGTGCTTTGAGATGAATTCCCTCCGCTTATCATACGAGAGATCCTCCAATGCTCGTATGTCACCCTAAATTTATTCATGATGATATAAGAAATCAGCCAGATATTTCAACAAATTGGGATGCAGATGCAGAAAAAAAATCATATAGTCAAGAGAAGCACAAAAAGCACCCAGCCAAAGACAAGATCCAAGTAACATTAACACAAGGAAACATTTAAAAAATCAACAGTAATCCTGTGTAGGAGCATAACTATAAACTCTGACGGTAGATAGGACACAAAGGAATAAGAATCAAAATAAAAACAACATGGAAAGCTGTTTATATAAAGCTCGGGAAACATATCAGCATAACAAGAGTTTCCTTGTTATTATTTGCACAGACTTTCTTATGGATTTGTATCTAGGCAGAGACAAGGACTACCTTAATTATTTTGCAGATCAAAAGCTCCATGATCCTCCGGGTTTCTTTGTCAGCAATCTGGCCTTCACGAAGAATGTCAGAAGCTATGGGGGTTCCAGCATATGGACTCTGTACCAGTGCCAGTCCAGCAACTTTGTTTTTCAAGTCAGAAGAGTAGATCGACAACGCAGCTGCAGCATCAACCCCACCCTTGCTGTGCCCAAGCAGCATCACACGCTTGCCTGAACCCCAATATAGCTCCTCAATATATTGCTTCAGCTCCCATGCATTATGCTCCACTGATGCCTTCATAACAATGGCAGCGTGATGGATAAGCAGATGATATCATAATAGCTTATGATCTAACTTAACTATAGAAGTGAAAGAAAAAGTAAAATTAGAGAACAGGACAAACAACATCATTAAATAATCATTTTTCTAAAGATTTCTGGTTCTCCAGTCAATTTTAGTCAAAGATAAAGGACCGAGTAAACAGTGATTACCTCACTGTGAATTTTTGCAATGTGGCAAGCTAGACCCATCTTAGAAAAGAATCTCTTAGTACCCACAAAATACAGGGGGCCGTGATTACTAAAAAGGCCTGATAAAGGTAAGAATTTGCATTACTGTTGGGTTTACAACATGCCAACTATTGACCGAAAAAAAAAATCCAGATTTGAACATCAGGGTACAGGGATTTTCTAAACCTGGTATTAATAAATAAACAAATGAGTTCGGAAGGTTGTGCTCTCCATTCCTGAGGAATAAGCACAACAAAGTGAGAGTAAGTATCAATAAAATCATGAACCCAGTTATAAGAATTCATATCCCTGACAGAGCACAGAGTAGCAGTTAACACTCAAGTGAACAACTTGTTTGAAAAAATAGTAACTTAACGTTGAAAACGCAGTTAAATGAAAAATCATAGTTTGACCACTAATGGATCTCACTATCTAGCACATACGGGGCAATCCCAAACACTTCTTTGAGACAAGGCACAACCAAGGCAACAAGCATATACCAGTATGAAAATAATTTCAGAGAGACTGCATTAATTAACGAGTCACAAATGAAACAAGTAAAAAAAGGCAGTTACTGTTAAGTCCTAAATATTCCATCTCCAGTGCCATCATATTTTTTTAGTTTCCCAGCCTTTGAAACATAGCAGTTGGTTGATTTCTTCTTATCAGTTATATCAAATAAAAATTGGTCCTTACCTTATTTTCTCAAGCAGCTCTAAGAATCTAACTGTACCATCCTCCACCGGAGCCATGTCATGTGCGTGCTGTAGCCATCCAATATCATCTGACGAACCATGCAAAGTTTTGCGAACACGAGATGTAATGCTGAAATGCAAAAATGCAGACTAAAATCATACAAGAACAAAATGAAGGGAAGCAAAATTTATACAGATGGAGTCAGTAATTTCAGTGTAGAAGGTAAAGCCTAAAAGAAACCTTCAAAAACTCTTCTACAGAAAATGACCTATGAGCCTGCAAAGTTGTAAACAACTTCTTTTACCTAAGAACTTGAGCTTGCGTACATCTGATATAATAAAGTGAACATCTCCAGGAGGCCAATGCCAACCTCCAGGCAAGTCGTAAACCAAACAATGGGAGCATCAACCTGCACCCCTCTCAGAGTAAATTTTTGATAGAAAAAGATATTGAAGGAATCAACTATCAAATAGCTGCAAATAACAATAGCATATTTGTACTATCAAATTTTGTATCTTACTTACTTTTGAACCTTGTGCATTAGAAAACCCACATGGACACGTGCATGATGCAGATAGTTCAGATTAAGAAACTGTTTTGACAAATTATTGAAGAAAAACAGGAGAGAGAAAAAAGCAACAATGAATTAATTAAGAAAAATAATCAGTCATTCAGTTCATTTATGGATAAATGTATGATCAGCTCAAAGAAAAAAAAGAAACTTACACAGGCTCACTGTGGAATTTCAAATTGAAAACTAGATTAAACAAGCTTGGTTTTGGTTTTATTTCCTTGACAAATCTAACTTTTTTTTCAGTAACCAAACCATGGAGAAGTTTAACAAAAAATATTTATACCCTTGAATAATTAATGAAACACCTCGATGACTGCAACCAGTTTTAGCTTCATATCTTGTATTTACAAGTAACTCTTCCATGACTTCTGCTGCTCTTGTTCTGTGGATTTCAGGACTCTTATTAGCAATATGATGTTCAGAAAACAATGAAAAACCTTCGACATTGGATCTATAGATGTTGTGTCCTGAAGAATGTGAATGTGGTCCAGAAGAACTGGCCACAAAACTCTCTGAGTATCCATTGACATCTTGGTATATAAGATCCTCTGCAGAAACAGTTTTGTATCAAATGTAGCCAAAATATTCCAAAAATATGAAAGCAAATCAGAAGAGCTAATTCAGCACCTATGATAGCCTACCACTCACCAATAAAATGAACCAGTCGACGCCTTAAATATTTAGTCAATGTTAAGAGGCAGGTAAAAATGTCATCCAATGATGAGGGCGATCCAACAGAATCAACAAAAAGACTCACGTTATTCACAACATCATTATGTGCCTGATAAGAGGACATATGAGGTCTAGAAAACTGAGCTTTCAAATCAAACTGAATTGAGTACAGCATAGATAGTCGCAATGAAAGTTTACACCATAATTTCATGACAATCCTTCATCAATGAAGAAGCGTTTCATCACATGGGTTCTTCCCAGAATCCCATCTTTTAGCTTTGACCAAATATAAACTACACCAAGTTTCAATAGGCACACAGCACACGCACGTCCACACACACACTCACAAGTGCACACAAATTCGAAATGCAAGTCTTACCACATGCTTTATTTGGCAACCATGTCTTTCTAGGAGGCCGCATTCACTTGATGGATGATCAAACTGGTGCCTCTAAAATCACAAAACAGAGAGAGTAAAAAACACGGTTAGACATAACGTTGAGTTAGACATCAAGAATCAACTCAAGAACAGAAAAGGAACTAAGCATTAGAGAAATTATATGGGATCTAAGATGTGATCATTACACTTGAAGGGATATCACTAATTTCTTCTTTGATACAAAAATCTCCCATTTGATCTTGGTATCCTGAGATAACATAAAATCAAAATGATTTAGAGAACAAAAAAGCTGTTCCAGCCCATTCCAAAAGCACACATAATGGATCCCAGAAAAAAAAAAAAAAAATTGAAGTGTAGAAATGGTTAGGATGGGAAAGGAAAGCAGCCCCTGTTTCGAGATGGTTTGTTAAATGAGATTTGTGGTCATCAATTTTGACAGAGACCAACAAGAATTTCAGTGTTTCAAACATTGTCAAAGGGCAAGGAAAGGACGGAAAGAGAAAAGGAAAAAAACAAACGAAAATCCAAACCAGAGTGAATTGAGTTAAACAAGGCAGAAGCAGCAGAATGGTTAAAAGAATTCAAAGAATCAAAAGAGCAATAGAGGTTAGCAGAAGGGCCGGTGAGGCTAACTTACAGAAATGAAGGCACAATAAAATCCAAACCTGCACACCACAGAAATAGAGGGAGACTCTTTATATTGACAAGGAAAAAGGCCGTCAAAAAAACCAAAATTAAATAAAATTAAGAAAAGAGCAGGCAAAGGAAAGTAAGCAACCGAATAGTCATGGGGATGGGAATGGAGCCCATGGATGGAAGATCATCGTTATCCACTTTTTATTATTATTATTATTATTATTATTATTATTTTACCTCTCTGTTGCCCATTTGTTCGGGATTTCTTTCCTGTTATTTGTTTTTAAACAACAATAATTTATTTATTTATTTGGGGGAAAGAAACACAAATTCAAAACCTGCAAGGAAAGCGAAGTGATGCTGATCACTGCTCCAGTGGGTAATTGCTTCTTCACCTACCTTTTCTATTCCATTTTGGGAATAGGAGAGACACGTGGCGTGTTGGTGGGTCCAATTCCATGGTGAGCGTGGACAAGAGCTCCTCCATGAGAGCGGAACCTGCACCCAACCCCCTTTGCTTTTCTTCTTCTTTTTTTCTCCAAGTAAACCTCCGGCAGAATAGTGGTTTTTTTAAAAAATATTTTTTATTTAAAAATTTATTAAAATAATGTTTTTAAAATTAAAATATCAAGTCGGTATAAAAACATCAAAATAAAATTTATTTAAAATAAAAAATAAAAAAAATATTTAGTAATTGCGAAATGAAGGGCAGGAAATAAGACTAGCTAATTTACATCATTGCAATGAAAAGAAAACTTCCTAGTCAGTTGGCATGTGCCCATCCTGAAACTCTTGTCATGAGAAACATGGAGAGTGTGGTGCCAGAAAATTCCGTCTTCTTGAGAGGGTCTTTGTACAAGAAGAAAATGGTAAAACAAGATATGCACAGAAAACTGTCACTAATGAGATAAATCAACACAAAAGGCACCTTCACGTGTTCTTTCTGAAATTCAAACAGCAGCTCTTTTTACGACTTCACAGGAAAACAATGTGGATGATTTCTTTGCTAAAGCTTCACAATGAACTTCACCACTCTTTCATATGCTACAATTTCTTCCATTTCGGCCACCGGTCTTCGTGTGCTTGCTGCTTGCTCATCATCGACGGACATGCTTATCTAGGTTTTATCTGATAAACTCTATTATACCAAATTGAATGAAGGGTCATGTAGAAGAGATCATACTTCATTGGGCTTGCATGCCAAAGAAAATGTCGCTGAGCTTTCCGGACCGCGAGTTGCATCTGAAGATACTTCTCCTTTGGAATCGAAAGTAATATTTCTTTTAGGTTGGATATGTCTTTCTCTGCAAGGATTAATGAAAATGCTCCCCAATCCAAGACATCAAAAAATGGCGGCACAAAGTTATCTGATATAATTACAGGTACACACTCGTAAAAGATGGCTTCAACCACCCGAGGACTGTTGACCTCATAACCCTTCGGACAGATACAATACTTGCTTCTCTGCATGTGCTGGATGTAATTCATTTTGCTTGCAACACCAGGAGGCATGGGACCGAAGATCTTCATGTCAGGATCTTTGTCTTTCCAGTACTTCAATAAGATTGGACGCAGGTAACCATGCATGTTTCCAGCATAGAAGGCAAGAATGTTTCTCTGAGATGGTGGTTTTCCTCCAAGATCTCGGAGGGGATTTCTAGCAGACCGAACATATGTTTCAGGAAAAGACACATCCCTCCCTATTTTGAAGCCAGCAGTGACATCAGCATTGCACAATGCTTTGATGCAATGTTCCATATGGTGCCTTGTTTCATATGGAGCCTGCAAGAGTTTGATATATCATGTGACTCCCAAATGGTTAGCATGAAACAAAACAAATAAAGATACACAGATTCACATTCAAAAATAAAAAATCAAGTTTCATGATTCGATTATAGTGAACCCTGTAAAGTGAATTTAATTCATGTCCAGTCCAGAAAAAGGTGGAATCATTCGAGTGAACAAAGGATCAAGTAACCAGGTTAGCAAATATCCCCCATATTTCATTGAAATTACCAAGGCAGCCTCAATAGCATGATGTGTAAGCAAATGGCCTCATGGGAGGAGGGTCAGTGAAAGTGAATTTGTTAGTCGGAATCATCAAACTTACATCCAGTTGTAAAATCCCCAGCAACTTCCTAACAGAGTAATATGTTTCATGAGCATTCAAAGTAAGTTCTTTCTCCAAAAAACAAGAAATTATAAAAGAAAAGGAGCAAAGCATTCAAAGAAAACCATGACAAGGAAGGACACATGAAAGGCATACCCAGTCATGGCAGGCAACAAGGAAATGATCAGCTCCACCTGTTCTATTCCAGTATGAATATTTAGCTGCAATGCTTTCTGCGTAGTTTTTCATATATAGGCGCAGGTTTGTCCTATTGTGAGAGTTCCGTACATAGAGGGTGTATTCTAGCATTCGCGAACTGAATGGCATATAAAATAGGTGAGCTTTTCGGGGGTCTTTCACTACAAAATGCTTATTTCCCTGCATCAGTTTCATAAACCATCCTTCTGAGGCATACAGTCCCTTCAATATTGGTAGATGAAAAATGGGTTTTTTTCCATCCTTGTAGATATAGACCTTCAGGGTGCGTTCCATGAGTTCGTAACTCCTAAAAAGGCAACAAAGAAGAAATTGAAATTTACATCTTGATTGTCAACCAGAAATTCCAATCTTGTTATCATAAGCTAATAGATGTCAAAGCACATATCTAAAAGTACCATGAAAAATAAAGAGATGACTCAAAAATTACAGTTGATCTATGCTTGCAGTTTTAAGATAATGCAATCTGCTCTACTGGGATATCGTTACGAGTATTATTCTTCTTTTTTTCCAGACTCCGAAAGATGTCTAAAAGCACTCCACATGATAGATTGCACTTGTCTACTGGAGAGGCTTATTACAACCAAGATTTGAAATGAATACAGAGATTGGGTGATTCCAAAAATAAAATATAAAGTATGAATATCCTGTAACAGGTTAAAGACCAAACTATGCAGTTCCTCAATTCTAACTGCCCCTGACTTGTGGGTTCCAAACCCATGTCACGGTCTAGCCCCAACAAAATAAATCCATTGAAGTTTGTACTTGATAAATTCATAAAAGAAGAAACATGTATTAGATGCATGAACTCTACGATCTTTTTTTGGATCTGAAAAGGTGGTCATTAAATTTTGGCTGAATGTATTCTTTCAAATAAGACAAGGACTAAAGGATACATTCAGACATCTCCATTGCTTTTAAGCATAATAGGAATATCTCAAAATTTTTAATGAATAGGATGAGGTTTATAGCATTCAACTGTACAAGCATACAGTGGCAGAAAAGAAAACCAAGAATGCCATCTTATTTAAGTTTGGCCAACAAAGTCATAAGCCACATACACAGCAAGATATACGGCTCTTATTGCAGACTTAATAACTCTGTTACAATGGCAACTTGTATATTTGTTGTTACTGCAGGTTCTCCTTTTATGTTTCTATTTCTTGTTCTTCTTTCAATTTTCTAATTAGCTTTCTCTGTCATAGCGCTGAACTAGACCAGTGTTTAACTCTCATCAAACATGAAAGTAGATCAGGTATTGACAGTCCAATAAGCTGTTAATAGTAGTCCAAATTTATCAAAGCTTACCTTTTAAACTTGGAAACATTTCGGAAGAGAGGAGCATAAAGATCTCGATCATGCACCACGGCTGGAGCACTTTCAATCTGGGACCTTGCAGCCAAAATCTCCTGATCACGTGCAGAGGACCATCTTGGTCTCTGCAAGAAAAATGTCAAGGTTTAGATTTCATGTTTTGAGTAGAGCGCTAACCAAGGTTTTGTTATTCAACAGAATTAGTGGAATACCATCGAGCGTGAAGACTTGCGGTGCCGCACTAAAATACTGTTCATTTCATCTATTAATGTTACTGATTTTGGTGGCATCTCACACCTCATCTTTTTTTTCCCAGGTTTGGCCAGCACTACAGAATAATTTTTTGCGGCTGCAGAATCACTTTTTAAGGCAGCAGGACCAATAGAGGAACTTCCATTTGACTTCAAATAGGTGGCCTTTGTGGATGAAGCCACTGTTTGAGAGTCTACAGGAAGAGTAGAGTTCACATGCTCAAATTCTTTATGTGCTTGACTTTTTTTTTGTTGTAGTACATTGTCTGTCGGAATATCATGGTCTGATTTCACATTCCTCTCAAGAGGAAGATTGAGTCTGGCTTCATTTGCCAATTTCAGGACGGGGTTACTTTCTTCAGTTTTGACTCCGCCCGATGCAAAAGTCCCGTGTCTATCCTTAACATCCTCAGATGGAAAATCATCTTCCAAATCTCTATCCACCTCAAGCTGGATGACATTATCCAGGACCTCCATGTCCCCTTCCTCTGATGAAAAGTCATGATCTGTGTCTTCACTATTTTTCTTTGTTCCGTCATCGTGACCCTCTTCTCCACCACCTTTGGAATCATCAGCGTTTTCTAGCACCCCATCAAACTTGAAATAATTAGTCAAGCTCGACTTATCAACCGTGAGAGGGTAGCGGACCATGACAGACTTTTTGGAAGACTGTATGACAGCGAAGCTGCTTTTATCATACATTGAATCATTTACATTGGGAAACAGAGAGCGGAGAGCATTTCCATAAGGAAGCAATAGAAACTGAAACAGTGTGTGAGTTACAGCCACCACCCCGACTACAAGAAGCCATCTTCGGTTTATATTCTGGAATAACTTAGGAAGCTGAAAGCAAAGTTCCATGTCGAAAAGGCAAAAACTTTGTAGAGCAGAAATCAACCAGTCATTATAGGTAACAACTCCAAATTCCTTCTCTAACGCTGCCTAAGTTAACCAGAAAATGAGCCAAGATTCAGAAGAAGAAGGAGGAGGAGGAGGGGGGTTATTTCAACTAGAGCATTTAAATTGAAAATCCAGTCCTAGAAAAATAAATAAAATAAATAAACTACAAAATGAAGCTGACGTAACAAATCTAGATAAAACTCAAATTTCCCAGACATCCTAAAATTCAAGAGAATTTTTTTTTTTTTTTTTAAAAAAAGTAAAGTAAAACTTACTCCATCGAAGCAAGCAGAATGGAAAACGGAGAAAAATAAGCAAATTGATATGTTAATTAATAATAAGCATATGATGCAATGAGAGAATTGGAAGAAATAAATTGAAAGACTTGCTGCTATGTAGTTAGGCAGGAGTGATGATTTAAAATGCATGCCATGCCTGTTCATTAAGAAACAGGAGTCGATCTTCACAAGGTGCAAGAAGAAGAAGAAGAAGAAGAAGAAAGCAATGCCTGAAAGAGAGAAACCCTAACCTGAGTAGAGTTCAGTTGTCGGTGACCAAATGATATGAAGCTTACTATGTACTCATAAGTTATAGTTTTCACTTTAGCAACCAGAAGAAGAAGTTTTGAGTGAGTGAGGCTGCGAGTGAAGAATCAATATAGTAATGATTCTTCAGAATAGCAAGTAGCGATGATATACAGAAAGGAACGAACAAATTAAAGAAGAAGAAGAAAGAGACGTTTACCTCACTTATGACAGACAACTTGCTATTTCCTTTATTTATTTGTTTTGCTTATGTATTTTCTTTTTTTAATTTTATATACTTATTATTTGATTGTGGATAATTTACACTGACTGCATCTGTCATTTTCATCTCTCGCAAGACGCAAGTGGAAACTAACCGGGTCCATCGTGGTTAAATAGTATTTTTTAAAAAAAACTTTAATTATTTTTAATTTTAAATTATATTTTTTAATTTTTTTAAATCATATATTAGTATCATAAATAATTTTTTAAAAATATTAATATATTTAAAAAAAATACTTTAAAAAACCATATTTGCCCCCCTCCTAATAGATCCTGAGTGAATGGAACGAAGGGGTCAACTGTAGAGAGATGTCAGGTGGGTTCCACGTTTGTCTTCTACTTTAACACTAACGGAAAAATAGGAAAACATCTATCAGCATTTATTTTCCATTCCATTTCTTAACCACCTTTCCCTGTAATTATTTTAATTTTTTTATGAAAAAAATAGAATAGTGAAGCAACACAGTTTAAAAATAAAAAAAATTAATAAAATAATATTTTTAGTTTATTTAAAGTGTGGTTATAATTATTTTTTTTAAAAAATATTTTTTATTTAAAAATATATTAAAATAATATTTTTTATTTTTTAAAATTTATTTTTAAAATTAACATATAAAAAAAAAAACCTAAAAAACATATTGCAATTCTAAATTGTGAAATGTTGTAAAATTTAACTATGCCCTCTCCTCTCCCTACCACAAAACCAGTCCACACCCCTCTCTCTAAAAAAACCCTATACCCAGCCCCTCTCTCCTTGAAAAAAAAAAAAAAAACCCTAAAAACTCGCATGTTTCACCATAAAATATCCAAAAAAAAAAAAAACTCATCCATCTTCGTATGCAAGACACTAATTATGTTTTTCTCGCAGCCCCCAATGCCACCACCACTTTCTAGTAGAAAATCACGTAAACATCTTATTAATTTTATGGATTTTATACTTAATTTGTTATTGGTTTAGTTGCTATTAGATTATTATTTAGGGTTGGTTTGAAATTAGGTTTTGTTGAATTTTCAATAAATTATCTATAAATTTTATGTAATTAAGTTTGATTTCATATAATTTAACATGAAAAAACATGAATTAGATTGAGTTTTAATCACGTGTGCATTGCATAAAATGTTTGGATAAAATTACTGAATTTAAAGGTTTTATTTGAATTAATTGAAATTAACTATGAATTTAAGTAATGAGAGTTGATTTCATGCAATTTTGTTTGGATTATATATGAATAACAAAATTGATTTTATTATTTTTTCTGTATAATATCTTGTAACTTCTTTATATTATATTATTACATTATTTTTTATGTGAATAATAGCATAATTTACAATGATAAAAGTAATGTCTTGTTAAATATTAATCTAAACATGTTATTTGCATATATTAAACAAGTATATGTTATAAACTTGAATTGAATTATAATTATATTGAAATTGAAATAATATAAATATATAAAATTAAAAAAATACCAGCATTATCCTGTATTGATTTCATGTGATATTAGTTTTAAGATAATTGCTTACATGGGTAGCCGACCTAACTCTTGTCTTTGTCCCACCTTTTGGTCGAATGGATAGAATAACATTACAATCCGCGGTGGATTTGACGAATCAAATGTAGATATGACTCAAAATCTTCATTAAACTTTAAATTTAAGCTCCATTTATTTACCCAGTAAGATTTCATCACGCAACCATCCCGAGGGTGTTTTTTTTTTTTTTTTTTTTTTTCTATTATACTTTCAAGATTCGACTACATTATCAAAATCACATCAAGTTTTTGCAACGTTATGATTAAAGCTAAATTATTGAAACATACTTTTTCCCTTTTCGGTTCTAATATTGTATACTAAATGAATGAGAAAAGCAGGGGGGGGGGGGGAATGGCATTCCCATCTGGTCCCCAACAGAGCCAGAGGATGGCAGCGGTACACGACATTTTGCCATCTTTTAAAAAAAAAAAAAAATAGAAAAGAAACAGGTCTTCTGCCAGCCAATGCCACCGTGGTGGATGACTGGAAGGTTGACCATAGTTGCCGGGATGGAGGTCAGAGTTATCACCAACAAAGCAAAGCCTTGAATGAAATATTCAGCTTCCACAGTCAAGAGTACACACCTGTAGCTTTGCACAATTTATGTGCATAAAACAACAAACAAATGATTATTGTACCAACTGTCTCAAGTAATCCTATGCTTCCCTTAAACATTACATCATGGTGTTTTACCCTGTGATTTTCCCCACTTTTCTCAGCTTTCATTACCCAGAAACGCAAAGTATTAAACTTTTCTCAGCTTTTTCCATTAGCCAGAAACGCAAAGTATTAAACTTTTCTCAGCTTTTTCCATTAGCCAGAAACGCAAAGTATTAACACCGTCATTTGCTTTCCATCTGAAAAACTCTGCTGTGCCAGACTGAATGAAGAATCATATGGAATAAATCATACTTCACAGGTTTTTTGTGCCAAAGGAAATGCTGTTGGACCTTCTTTACTCCTAGCTGCATTGCAACGTACTTCTCTTGTGGGATCGAAAGCAGAATGTTTCTCAAATTTGGGATGTCTTTCTCTTGAATAAATACAGAAAACGCCTCCCAGTTCAGTACCTCGAAAAGAGGAGGCACGTAATTGTCTGATATGATGACTGGCACACACTCGTAGAAAATTGATTCAACCACTCGTGGCGTGTGAACTTCATAACCCCTGGCACATATGCAATATTTGCTTCTCTTCATATACTCCCGGTATCTTCTTTTGCCTGCAATATCACGAGACATCGGACCAAGGATTTTCATGTCAGGTTCCTTATTTTCCCAGTACTCCAGTAGAATTGGTCGGAGATAACCATGCATGTTTCCTGCAAAAAAGGCCAGAATCGGCCTTTCTGAAGGAGATTTTCCACCAAGTTCTTTTAGAGGGTTCTCAGCAGAACGTATGTATGTAACAGGCAGAGTAGTATCCTTGCCTATCTTGAAACCTTTGGCAACATTGGAGTTGCAAAGAACCCTGATGCAATTCCTCATGTGATGCCTCGTCATTTGGGAGGCCTGAAAGTCAATATGAAATCAAATGAGCTACCACCCAGAATTATCAGATAAATATGACAGCAAGACTAGGATTAGCTACACGATAGCAAGTTACATATCATCATGGACAATAATCTATTACTAAAAATCATCATAATTCAGGTCCTTTGCTATCCAGGGCACTCAGAAGAGTCTCCCTATGAGCACCATTCAAACTTCTCAAAGTTATCAGTCCAATCTCACAAATAAGTACAGTCAAACTAGGCAAGGAGGCTTGTGGCCAAGGATGATAGTTAATTCTGCAAATTAATTCTGCCTAAATGTTTGGTCATTTGGCCATGAATATGGGTTTGCCAGCAGCCAACCTACAAAGTCGAATGCATGTCATTGGATGCTTCTGATAACACTACCAACATTCTAAAGCACTTTGACAACAGTTCAAGAAACCCATGAATTAAATTTGTATGATGCACAGAACTGTAAAGCATACCCAGTCATGACAGCCAACAAGAAAATGATCTGTTCCTCCAGTTCTATTCCAGAAACTATACTTTTTAGCAACTAAATCCACATAGTTCTTCAAAAATTCTGCGAGTTCCTTTTGATTGTGAGAATTGTGATCAAACAGGGCCATCCTTAACATATGCGGACTAAATGGTAAGTAAAACAGATGAGCTTTTCTTGGGTCCCGCACTACAAACTTTTTGTTTCCCTCTATCAGCTTCATAAACCATCCTTCTGAGGCATATATTCCCCTCATCTTTGACTGGTGAAATATGGGTTTTTCTCCTTCCTTATAGACATAAACTTTGAGCATGCGTTCCATCAACTCGTAACTCCTGCAAATGAAATATATGGAAGCTTTAGCTCAGTTTCTATAAGAGGTAATTCTCCAACCATCATGCAGATCAAGTATTCAAAAACACATGGTATCTCTTCAGGAACTCAGGTGGAGCTGCATGCAGGCATAATTTTGCAGTTGATGTACTAGATCCCAGAGGTCAGAGCAATATTAAGATTCATCAATCTCAGAATGTTATTGAGTCAAGTAATCAAGGAACTGAAATTATTGGAAAAATACAATGCAAGTAAAACCATTAGCATACTGTGAATGAATGTTCATGAAGCAAAATACTAGTGTTCCCTGCTTCAAATATTAGGTAGTTAATTATGTTGTGATTGGGGGGGGGGGGGGGGGGGTAAGGTAGAGAGAGAGAGAACACAACAGGTTGCATGTAGAAAAATCATTATCTTGGCCAAAAATTTCACAATGCTACAGAGATTGGCATGTAGATGTCTAGATATGCTGCAGAATGGATAAAAATCTTCTGCGACCCACAAATACCCCAGATACTGCCCAGTATTCTAGATCACTGCACATATGCTAGTCTTACCAATATTTTACCACACCATAAGGCATTCCTCACATGTAGAATAACTTACCAGGTGATTAAAAGAGAGAAGAAACATTAAATATGAAATAGTTCATAGATATAATTATATAAAATACTGAAAATTTAAAGAGGCTCACCTTTTGAACATGGAAATATTTCGAAAGGCAGAGGCATAGAGTCCAGGAGGGTTATCTACACAAGGAGCATTCTCTATCTCCAATTTTGCTGACAGAAGTTCACGATCACGAACAGACAACCGTCGTGGCTTCTATTACCAATAAAAGAAATAAGTGAAAGTTCCAACAAACAAAACTCCTTCCTACCATTCAAACAGATTCTTGAAACTATGAATTCTTACCATAGAATGGGAATAAACAAGACTATGAAGCAATAGTGAATTCATTTGGGATATTGACGTGGAATGCTCCCACCTCTTCAATGTGGATATACTATCCCTCGTAGAATTATTGTTCAAAGTGACAGAAATGGTCTGCAATAATTCATCATTCTTGGTTTGCGTCTCCATATGGTCCAAAGAAATTACCTTGGTAGGGAAGAATGAGTCAGAGGTTATTGAATCTCTATCCCTATTTTCCCCATTCTTTTTAGAAATACCAAATAATACACTTGGCACAGTGCCATCATTGCTTTGAATTCCTCCAAATGTTGAGCTCGTGGTTGCTTCCAAGATTTCAGTTTCGCCAACCTGCTTCAGCTGTTTGCTTCCAGTTTCTATAGATTTTTCCTGTGAAGAAGTATTGTCTGTACTTTTACCGAGCATTTCCCCCAACTTGAGCAAGACATCATTTTGTTCAATCTTACTAGATGACAACTCATAGTCTGCATCTGTGTTTTCTATTTCATCCTCATCCCCAGCTTCTTCACCCAAATCAGATGAATCAGAACCATTTGTCATGATATGAAATACACGTATGCTTGACTTTGAACTGTTGGATAAGATGGGATTGCTGATCACCATAACTACAGAACCCTCATCAGCAGATGATACAGACCAGCCTTTCCCATAGGGAAGTGCAAAACATTGAAAAAGAATGATGACAATAATGGCCACACCAATAACCATCAGCAATCTCCTAATCTCTACAAGACATAACCTCTGAAAAAGGGCAGAGGTTTCCATATCACACAAGTGTGCTATCACCAAACTATTTAAATCAAGCTCAGCAATCCGACAGGCATAAAAAAAAATAAAAAAATAAAAAATCACTCCCTCCCTTGCAAGTTTTTGAAGCTAAGCCTTGACTAACCAAATGAAGAATCTGGGAAAGTTTATCCAAATCAATAGCCAAACGTTGAAGTCTTTTCTCATATTAGAAACTAATCGAAGGATAGTCCACCGAAAGCTGCTTCTCTCAGTTACCAAAGGAGACAAGAGGTTGCCAAATTAAGCACCACACGCCAGAAAACACAAAAAACCTTAGGAACTTAAAAACCTTACTAAATCAACAACAAAGCCATGAAAACTGAAGTAGTGTTACCTTTTAGAGCTCCCTCCATGAAAGAACGACCTCGATTAGCTTTTCAGTAAGTAGCCCAGCCACTGTCAGCTGTCTGTCGGTGACTGTCTCTCCGTATCTAATCCTCTTGTCCTTTTCATGAACACAACCTGTCCTTATTATTTGCCTAAAATTACAACCAGACCACTACAATAAAAATAATCCCCAACAAAAACCGACACCGTTTCATCTCTTCCCAGTTCTTTCTTCCTAAACCCCCACTCATCCACTCTAGAAGTTCAACAGCCGTCACCATTTCCGTTCATGGCGCTAAAAAATTATTTCCAATCCCATTCCCAATCTTTGCACCACCATACCCTAACCCATCCCACCGCCCGTCCACCGAGTTTAGCTTCTCTCGATGGAACAACGCCATCGCCGCTTCACTTCTGCTACCAACATCGTCACTAATCACGACCTGAATAACCCAACCGAAGAAAATTCTTTATTTTAATATCCACCGACACACCTTCACCCCCCCCTCAATAATAAATCCAAACAGTCCTAACCCCCGAAAAGATTCCACCCCGCATTTCACAGCAAAATTACCAGAATACCCCAACCGCAAAACAACGCCTAACCACCCATTGACATGAAAGCCGACATCAAGCTAAGCGAGGACGGCGTAAGAGACGGCACGCCGTTCGAGTTCAAGTACAGCTGCATGGAGACGCGGAAGGTAAAGCCGTTGAAACTGCGCGAGGAGAAGTTGAAAGAGATTGATTGGTTTGTTTTGCCTCCCCGGATAAGAAGGGACTAAAGCCGGTTCAGGCTACACGGTAGGTGAAGAATAGAGAGGAGATATTAGGCGAGGCTTTGAGGCAAGAGGAGATTAAAGAGTTGGTTGATGGGTGCTTGAATGGAATATATATATATATATATATATATATATGGGTATGTTTCTGGTTGTTTGAAAGAAAGAAGGATGCTAAATGTAGTTAGGGGCGGGGGCAGGGAGAGATGGTTTGAGGCATAAAACATGCGCATCGGGAGAAGGAGAGTGTGGAGTACTGTTGATATTTGGACAAATGTGAGCCAGCAATTAGATTAGAGGTAGTTTTGTAATGTTTTTCTCTTCCACAACAAAATGAAACTCCCTTTCTTAGTTAAAGATGCGAGCACATTGAATATGAAGACATCTATAGATTCTGAAGAGCAAGGAGAGGTTCTCTCCGAAAAAGACATAGATGAGACGTCTGCTGCTAAGGTTTCTATTTCAACCACTACAGAAATCTATGCAAGTAAAACCTCACCAGATAATGCTGGCAGGCAATATTGGTTGATTTTAGGGTATATTGATCGAACGCTAACTACTACGTCATCGGAATCTGACTCCTCTCTGGAAAGAGCTCCAAAATGCTTGGTGCGCAAGATTTTAGTGAACTGACTAGTCCAGTGAGTATTATGCAAGAGGGTTTTAGAATTGTAGAAAAAAGCTGTTGAAATTGGGAGTGCAGTTGTCCTCCTAGATGAAAATCTGGATGCTGACGAGGTTTATCAAAAGGCAGTTGCTTTTCCCAGTCTTTTCTTCCTGGTCTTGTTTATAGTCACTGACCATGTAAGGCTGCGGCTCAAGAGAGAGAGAGAAGCAAGAAAATATTGGGGATTTGGAAGCTAAACAAGTCACAACATGGGAGTTAGCGAGAGGAAGAGTTCAAAAGTTTGAAGAAGAAAAGATCTCGACGAACATTATGTAGATTCATTACCACAAGGAAGCCTGGGGTAGATGAACTTGCTAAATTGTTATCTAAAAAAATATGTGATGTTATAGAGTTGAATTTATCAAATAAGTTGACTACATTTCAATTAAATAAGAAAAAATAGAAAATGATAATCGATGTGTCGAATTTAAAAAGAAAAATAATTATAATAACTTAGGAAAAAATAAATAACTTTATTTTTAGATTTTTTTTTTTTGTTATTGTATATTTATTATATTTTTTTATCTAAAAAATACTAGTTTAAGCTTTGAAATTCCACAAAACCACCCAAAAATAACTGATTTGCAGTGTTAGGATTTTTAGATCTAACTATACCACCTTCCCTTTGCCATGGAGAAAAAATCTAATAGCATGAATACCTCAAACACATTATCCAATCACCAAAAAAAATCATATTTCTGAGCGTAATGGATTTCAGACATCATCAAATGCATAACGTATTCCTTTTTTGAAACTGAGAGGGCTTGTGAAATTAATAATGTACTTTTACAGACATTGCAGAGTCCTTGTAGAACATAATCCATAACAAAAACTATGTTTTCCATATTCCAGCAGATTATTATCTATACTTGTGATGCTGACGCAGGCCCGGGTCCCACTATCCTCTTCCAGAACCAGTGATTTTGCCAGAGAAGATACACCTCCTCGATCGGTACTTGCTTTGTTTCTGGCAGGAGGAAGTAGATGAAGGCACTCATGATGAAAATTAAACCACCGAACAGCAAGAAAATCCCATATTTAAGGTGACAGAGTGAGATGAGGAAACACTGTGCTATCAAAGCTGTGAAGATCATGTTGACGCAGACCACCACGCTCTGACCAGCAGACCTCATCTCCAAGGGGAAGAGCTCACTTGGAACAAGCCATCCAAGAGGACCCCATGACCTTCCATAAGCCAGGACAAACAAACAAATGGCAACCACAAGGAAGATGCCAATTCCTTTGGGGATTGGCTCTCCTTCTCCGAACTTCAAGGCCAAAGTTATGGCCACAGCAATCTGCAAATCAAACAAAGACAGTTATGGATATGGGGTGCTATAATATTTTAACTATATGCTGTGCATATATATATATATATATATATATATATATGTTTTTACAGGGTTGATTAAAACTTAAAAGAGAGTTATTACCATGACGAAGAACATTTCAGCCCCGGCTTCCAAGAAGAAAGCTCTTCTGCCAAATTTGTCTACTAAAGCCATTGAA